>NC_067206.1:20322210-20768728 GCF_026262505.1 Trichomonas vaginalis G3 | reverse complement strand
AGATTATAAATTGATAGACTCCAAGTTAGGTTCAATGTCATAATTTGAGAGTCTATATGATAATGGTAAGTTAAAACATTCAGTTTTAAGTATTTTCTTTAAATATTAAGTTTTTATTTTCCATATAAATTCTTTCAATATTTGTATTTAAACGATTAATTTGTATTTATATTTTTTTAGTTTTTTTAAGAAGAAAAATATTGTTAGGCGTTTTATGGAGTTTTCAATTAATATATCAGAGATCATGAAATGTTATTTCAAGTTTTGTAAGGATGCAACGACTTTTACATTTGTAACTGTAAAAATGGAGTCAACTAAAATTTTCTCATGCATTTCACAAATTATCGCCGTTTTTTTTTTTCGTTTTTTTTTTTCTCTCTCTTTCTTTTTCTCTTTCTGCTTTTGTACAGATCCTCTTTTCTTTTCATCATTAAACGGTAGAAGGATTTTAATATTTTTAAAATTAAAAAAATAAAGAAAGTATGGTAGGTAAGTAATTATTTAGGTTTATGATATATATAGTATGTGAAGTAGTTAGTATACATAATTGGGTACTGTGGCACTGCGTCCTTACCCAACTTAGCTGTTTGACACTTTACAAACCGTTAACGTATATTTTACAACACAAACACAACAAACTTAACCTTAAATATTATAAAAGCCGCCAACCATTCACTTCATCATCCTAATGTAAAAATTAAAAAATAAACGTTCTCACTATCGTTCTCACTAACAACTTCACTAATGTTCTCATAAATTTTCCTCAATATCTTCATCATCAGTGTTAACCCTATTGTAGTCATACTTGAAGCCATAAACTTTCTCTAACTTCTTAACGTACAATTTACATAACTTACCTTCGTCATCGTATGGTTTAATGATATAACTATTTCTATCTTTATAAACAGTCAATGAAAAGTCAACTGGTCTCGGATGTATTTGAAAGAACATGTTATGCTCAGGAAGGAAGAATAAATGTTTAAATGTATGTTTGTTATATGTTTTGATTTGTATGAGTTGCTTTTGTTCTGTCATTACATCCAAATAAAATAAAAATAAACTTAAAAAATAAACTTAAAAATTAATGATATCACCACCCTCACACGTATGAAAACATAGCACAAAAATAATGTTTATGTTAGAATGTTAGATCTAACACGTTTTCTAACCTCTAACTTTCTTTTCTAACCTGTTGAATTCATTGCTTTATAACTCTCTTCCTTTCTCCAACTCTTCTAACTTCTTCTTAAGTTCAGCAATGTTGTCCTCATGAAGTTTAATCTTTCTCAAAATTCCTTCTCTATCTAATGGTTGCTTTATCTTTCTAAACTGAACTCTACCATCCTTCATAGTATGAATGTAAAAACCTTCTGGAATAGTTCCTGATTTAATGTATTCTACCAAAAACTTTTGTTTCATTGCTTCAGTGACTTTAGTCGTCATTTCAATCAAATAAAAATTTTAATATTAAATAAAAATAACGTTATTTTTTCAGTAAGGAAACGCAGGAGTTTTACGATTTATTTGAGGAGTAGGTTCTGGTTTAAATGTTGGAGTCGGTTTAGGAGTTGACTTTTGAACAGGAGTTTGTACTTCCATAGGTTCAGGAGTTATTGAAGGTTTTGCTTGTGAAGGCGTTGGTTTTGGCGAAGGTGTTGGAGTTTGTTTAACTTCAGCTACTTCAGTATTATTTATAACATTTGCTTTATTTCTTTTCAACATCATTACTGCTCCTGCTGTAGCTAGCAAACCTAGTGGGAGACCATATTTTATATAAGGACTTGACCAAATGCTATTTTTGACAGGAGCTGGTGGAACACCTAACCTTGGTGAGACTGCTCTTTGCCATTGTGCAGCTCGTAAGAAATATTCAATAGGTGCTCCATAATCGTTTGGTAAAGTTTGTTTCATAGATGGTGAAGGTTCGCGAGAGCTTGATGAAGAACTCATTTATAAGCTTTAAAAATAAACGTTCATCCTTTATTCCTCACTGTCGTCCGTGCTAAGTTATAGTCATCTAATCTTATTATGGGATGCCATTAGCACGCACCTGAATGGCAAAGCAACAATCCCTCATAAATCCAATAAGTGGCTTTGGTACGTTTTCAGTTGCTAGTTCAATAGGTCCTTTAACAGACAATTTGTATGTTATTGGAGCAGTAGATGTTTGACCTTGCTGGAAGCAAAAGTCCACTTCTGTTGGAAAACCACATAAGAAATGTGTGTTGTCATAGCTATCCCATTTATGTTCCACACTACCATCATCCACCAATGACCTCATAACATCTTCATTAAATCCTATCATATCATTGTTTGTATTGCAGCGTTCGCAACCATTTCATAAAATACAGGTCCATATGATTTTTCAGGTTCTGCAGGCATATTTCCATAAGCTCCCATGGAAAGCTGAAGATATTTAAACTTAGGGTTCTCAAAATTAACATAATAGTTGTCTTTCTTTCTAAATAGTGCCCAAATACTTTTAACATTAATAGGCGTATAAGCTGCTGTAAATGTTGCACTTGAACTATCTGTATTCTTTGAGAATGAACCGTCCATAGGAATCCAATCCATAACTTTAACAGGAAAACATAAAGCCTCGTTTGTATAATGTTCTACAAGTTCTGTATAAATGTTAGGGTCTAAAGAGAATGACTTTGGATGAATGAAACATTCATTAAAATCCATCTTTGTTCGAAATAGTTGCTGGTTACAGTTGTAATAGTAACTGTTCCACTAGCTTCTACTGCCTTCGTTATCATAGTGAATGGTTCATTCCATGGAACAAATTTATTTGTCGGTGGATTTGAATCTGAAGCAAATGCAACTTTAAGAGTTGGATTGAAAGCAATGATATCATTTACAGATATAGATGTGCATTGTAAGGCGTCGCTACTGAACTTTACTTTAAGCTGAATTTCCTGCAAAGCAGGAATAAATCGAATAGCTTCTAATGGAAGGAATCTTCTAACAGGAATTCTTAAACGAAGCTTAAAATCAAATGATTTTCCTGCTGTAATTGGACCACTAACAATTTGTCCTGTTCTGCATGTTCCCGAATGACTCCATACATCTTCATGTCGAGTCTTTGAGAAAACATCTACTTTCTTTATTTGTTCGGTAGTTTGTGAGTTTGAAGTTATATATGCTTCTTCTCTTGCGTTGTCTTGAGAATATACGATACGACCATTTGCAAGGATTTGATATCCAGCAACTGCATAGAAAGCGTCATCGAAACCAATCCAAAATCCTGGTGGGTTTGTTTTATTGGAACCTGAACCAATTTCTTTATCTGCAATAAATTGACCTTCCATTTTATACGTAATGAATGTATTGTAAAGGTCCAACATATTTTCACCAGGAGGTGAGAGATTGAATGTTACCCATGTGTTATCTTTAGCAGTTCCAGGTTGTGATGGAATCTTTGCGTCAGAATATTTTCTATTAGTGTCACCAATTTGAACTGCATTGTCTATGATATCGAAATATGAGCGAATCTGATGAATATGCTCTGCTGGAGTAAATTCGTTTAACTGTTCGTTCTGCATGTATTTACTTCGGATAAAAATATCTATTTACTTCATTATTCTCACTCTTCTTCTTGGCATTCGTGGTGGAAGTTGTTTCTTGACATTTTCAATGAACTGTACATTCTCTTTTGTCTCAACTTCTTTCACTGGCGGGTCAGGGTTCTTTGACTCGGTTTGTTTTTCAATGAAATTCACGAACTTTGCAATAAGCTCTTGGTTCGTTATTGAAAGTACATCTGGCTTCTTTTCTTCTGTTCTATTGACTTTTCAGTTTGAACAGAAGGTTTTATATGGGCTTCGTGGACTTCACCCTTGCCATGCACCTTAATGTTGTCGCTCTCTGCATTCGCTAATGGAACCTTTCTTTTTCTTACGTATATTTTACCATCTTTACTCTGACTTACGTAATAGAAAGGATGTTGTATTCCTCTTGCGTCATTTAATATAATAGACTCTCGCTCTGATTTTGACAAGCTCATTTTACATCGGTTAAAGTTTTAATTTTGTTTTTTATCTGCAGTCAAATGACTCAGACAAGTCCTACGGACAAGACCCAGGGGTCATAGATGTTGAAGCATTGAAGAAAGAAATTCGAGCAAATTTTATCCGAACTGAAGGAACAAAAACAAGAACAAAAGCCAGAGAGACCAAAGAGAAAACTTAGTGAAAAACAACTAGCTGCATTAGCTGCTGGAAGACAGAAGAACCCACGTTTGCTGGCGAAAAAAGCTAGAGAAGAAGCAAAAGCTAAAGAAGCTGAAGCAAAGAAAGAGTAAATGGTTTATTTTTATCCGAATTAAATGTATAGACAAATACCTTTACTGTTGCGTTCAGTAGTGAAAACCCTGACGTCAAAATAAAGGGGAACAGAGTAACGTTTAAGTTTCCAACAGACTGGATTGTGAACATAAATGAAGAGAAGTACATTGGCATAACATCTATGTATATAACACGTGCTTTCAGAAAGGTTGACTTTATACTTCAAGTCGAGATAGAAAATGACGAACAGTCTTTAAGCGCCCAAAACATTCACATATACAAATACTTTAAAGACGATACAACATTGCAACAATGTATGATTTCATTTAATGAGATGTTCGAGAAAAAGTTCAACATTGAAGTACAAACTTTACAGCCTTTACGTGAGTTTCTTGCACAACTGAAAGAAGAAGGTAGTCAGCCACAACTTATAGACTTTCATTATGAATTTAATGAAAATGAAGATGGAACTCATGACTGTCAATTCATTGTATTCTCACCATTCAATGAAGTCGCTAAAAAGAAAGAAAATCCATTACGTATAAGATTTCAAATCTCCGAACCAAGTGATGATTTTAAGAATGTTTTCAATTATGATGCAATGCTTCCGAGGAAAAATGAATTTTCAAAGATTGTAACACCTGGCATTTGGGATAGAAAGCAAGCAATACTTTACTCTAATATAGCCAAAGGCGTTGAAAATGAGTTCATTGGTCATACAAGAACTTCACCACTTCCTAACCCTAAATACTATAAATTAACTGGCTTCAATCGTGAGTTTTGGATAGACATGTACTCCACTCATGACCATAAATGTCCAGTGTTCTTGCCTCCAGATGGGAAGGACTGTCTCTACATTGAAGCACAACTCTTAAACTCTACCATCGCAGTATTGTAAAATCTACGCTAGCTTTATTTTTATCACGAATGACCTCATTGCTGACAAAAATAAATGACCTCAGAACTTCAACTTACGAATAAAGCTTGTTTTAGTCGTTATTGAAAAGTTGAACTTTTCAGCAAAGCAAGGTTGACATGACTTACATAAGTCGAATGCAATCTCTTGACCATCATGAAGTGCTTTGTAAAGTTTCATTAAACTGAACTCAGAGTCTTTGTCATATGTTCCAACAGGTATGTGAATGTTCTTATCTTCATTGTAATAGCATTGTATAGCTTCAGGAAACATTTCATTAGCGGTTAAAGCAATAACATCTTGCTTCACGCCTTTCATTCTGCAGTGAAATGCAACTTCATTTAAATCGTTAGTGAGTAAGTCTATGTAGGTCTTCTTTCCACAGAAAATACTTTTATAAGCTAAACTTTGTTTTCCAGGTGTTATTTCTGCAAAGTCGCTATGAAATTGACCAAGGTTCTTTCCTATAAGTTCGCGACCATATCTCTTCTTAAACTCTGCTGCAAGCTTTGGGATGTCTTCATTATATAAGTGCATACTGTCGGTATCCTGGTAAAAGATTTGAAGTCCCATGTCCTCTGCAGTACAGAATACTTCATTCATAATACGTTTTGACATAGACAGAATATTAACACCAAGTGGACAGAAGTTAAAGTGTCTGCAAATGCTTTTCGTTAGCTTGAAAATAGTTTTATCTGAACCATCCAAACCTTCGAACTTCACTATATGGTTGTAATTTCTTATAGCATATCTTATAGCATCTTTGTCATCTACTATGGTTATTTTTGACTCAATAGGAGATAGAATAGTTTTGCCATAAATGCTGTTCAGAATGAGTTTTATAATTTCTTGTAAGGGGTTTTCTTCTTTCTTATACTTTAACCTTAACTCAAACAACTTCTTTACTTCATCTCTTATTCTCATATCTCTGTTTCCATCGTAATAGTATCCTTGCAACACTTCACATTTGACACCTTGATATTTTATGAGGTCTTGTAATGTTATATGGTCAACATACATGAGACAGCAAGTGTTTGAACTTCTTGGAACGTTAAGTTCTGGATTTAGTTCAGGGTCGCAAACTATTAAATGAAAGTGTCTGGGTATACCAATCTCTGTTATCTTAATGAGAACAAAGAAGCCAGACATAAACTTTTCACCAATGGGTTCCTTTTGGTCGTCATCGAATAAATGTCTCATGAGATACTCTGTGCTTAACATTTCTTCCTTCAATACTTTTGGAATACCTTCTAAAGTATAAAGTCTTGCTATAGCTGAAGGATATAATGAAACAGTGTCGAAGTCAGCAATGAGTTTCTTTTTGCTCTTTTGTTTCATGTTATCTGACAACATACATCTTCCACCTTGAATGCATCTCGAAATAAATTCTCTTGGTTTATTTGAGAGGTCATAAAGATTTCCATTCGGGAAGTATACTCTGTTCTCAAACAATTTGTTAGCAATAGAACAAATACTAACGTAGTCATAAACGTTTAAATCAAACTCTTTCAATAAGTCATTGCGGAACTTTACAAAACCTTCTCTTAAAATTCTTACATCTTGTTTGCAGTAAAACGTGCTATATTTTTCTAAGTCGAAGTGGTTTTCATCTATTCTGCAACCTTTGATGGAATCTATGTTCTTCATAAATGTATCTGCATCATGGATAAACTTACATGCTTCAGAAATGACACCAGTTCTGTTGTCATTTGCTAACAAAACACTGCTGTAGTAGTTATATGGAAATACTTCTTTCGGTCCTGTTTGTAAGTTAAACATAGCAGGAAATAGTTTAAGCTTCTTATTTATAACACTGTAAGAGTCTTTTATAATAATTGCCCGTCCTTTATATAAACCAGTTATTTGCATTGTTCGTGAACCTTTAATGATGGGAGTTCCTTTCACTTCTGTCATGTGTCTTAAGATGAAGTTTATGTCATAACTGAGGTTATGGAAATATATTAAACTCTTGTCAGGAAGTCTTTCCAAAAATTCTGTTGCACAGTTTTGACCCCAAATACTTTCACTAACTGAACCATCTTCACTGTCATAACAGATGTTAAAAGCTTTATGAAAGCCATCCGTACTACACTCAAAGTCAGCAAAGAAAACGTGCTCAGGTATGAATTTACATTTTTTATTTACTTCTTTTGACTCTGCTTTCTTCTTCAGTTGTACACAATACTTTGGAGCATATGTCAAATCTTTAAATGGTGCAAGGTTCTGTTTATATAAGTCAGTAGTATATGTGAAAAGTTCTCCATAAGAAATAGGTTCGAAATATTTGCACTCCCACAATGTTTTCATAACATCCCATAACGGTGTTGTTCTATCATAACGAACTACATATTTATCTTCTCTCTTTGTATAAATCTTCATCTGTTTCTCAATGTTCATTCCACCACAAGCTTTGAGAATTTCTATATAGTTTCGAATGAAATATGTTGTCATTGGAAGTCTTTCATTTAGCATGTAGTGGTCTTCAACAAGAAGTAAGTCAATAGTTCGAACAGTTTCGCATTCTTTTGGTATATATCTCTTTATTTCATTATGTCTTGAGTCATTGAATAACCAATGGTAACATTAAATGCTATACCTGTTGCGTCAGAAATTTCTTGTACTTTACTTTGAGGAAAGTCTCTAACACGAATGACTTCTCTCATGTGGTCAATAGTTTCTTCATTTACTCCAGCCTGAATGCAAGCATAAACGAAACAATTGTCTTCTGTCATAAGTGTTGCAGTTCTTTTGTTCAGTTCATTGAAGATTTGGTAGCGTTCAAGATTTATAGGTAATGTGCAAAGATACTTCCAGAACTGACCGCTTCTCTTCTTATAAAACTTCTTTTCACCATTATCTTTCCAAAAGCTTTCTATAAGTGCTGGGTTTCCTGTTTGCTTAAGAGCTTCCAAAATGGCTTTCTGGTCATTTGTCAGTGTGCTTTCATCTCTATATGGTCTCTTTTTTGGTTTGCCTTTCTTTACATCTGACATCGTTAAGCCTTCATATTCTGTTAAATCATACATCTTTATTTCAGTAAGATTCTTTATGTTTGTCAAGAAGAAGTCATAGTGCATTTCAACAATACCTGCAGCATTTGCTTCTATCTCTGATATAAAGTTCTCCTTCAAGAGCTGATGTAGTAATGTTCCAATATTATTGAGGTTTAACGTAGAACATTCATACTTTCCACCAAGTTTATAACATACCATCCATCTCTGTTGGAGTTTATTTTAATTTTCTCTAAGAGTCTCATGAAAACCTTACCGAAATGTTTGTGTAAGTAGTCTCTGTTTGGTTCATCTAAAGCTTCGATGTTAAAGTCAATGAGTCTATTGCCTGACTTCACATTCTCTTCCTATTCTCTTCATCTTTCTTTAACCATCTCTCACCTTCTTTTGGTTTGTCGTCAATGGAACGAATGACATATTAGCTTTGCGAACTTGTTCTATAGCACTTTTAAACATCTCTCTTCTCTGTTGTTTCAGTGTGTCTCTCTTCTTCTTGTTTCACCAACGTTTGCATTTGTTATGTCAAACATTTCTCTTCTTACTTCATGTGGTACAGCTCTTCTTGTTTCACCAACGTTTGCATTTGTTATGTCAAACATCTCTTGACGAACGTCATGTGAAAGAGCTTTACGAGTATGACCAACGTTTGCATTTGTTATGTCAAACATTTCTCTTCTTACTTCATGAGGTATTGAACGTCTATGATATAAGTCAATAGCAACGTCATTTAAAGGAAATGCTCTTGCATGGACTTCGTCCTCGCCGCGTTGCGGCTTTATGAACTCATGAATTCTATCATAAGTTATTTCACCATTATAGTCATTGAGGATGTCAGCGAGTGCCTTTTTGTTTGTTGTGTAATGCTTTGCAACATCTATATTAGCTTCTGTAAGAAGTTGTTTTATTTCCGAGTGTTCTAACTTAGACAACTTCCGATACATCTTTAGTAGGAAATAAAAAAAATTTTTGAAAAAATTAGATTAGATTTTTTTAAGTTATTTTTCAAAATAATTTAATATTTTTATTTTAATGAAACACATGCAAGATTGCAAGTTCTTTTCATACAATGCTCTCGCTACTGTCATCAAGAATGAGTTCAATAATGCTTCAAACGTCAATGTTATCTTTAACAAGAAGTTTGTGAAAGAATCTAAGTTTGGTCAGTATGTCAGACCATTAGCTATTGTCATTGACCGCAAACGTTATACTTCACAAGAGTTAGCAGTAGTTTTGAAACAAAAGGGTTTCTTCGTGAATGTCAAAGATACTCATTATACTATTATAAAGAACTCCAACATTGACTTCTTCAGTATTGCTATGAATCTTTCCGAACAGAAAGAATATAAGAAGGGTGAAACAAATGTGAAATATTATTCTTCATCTCTGAAAACAATAACGAACAAAGATGTTATACAAAAGTTCTTACCAAAGGTTGAAGAAGCTTCTATTGACATTGACGAAGGAAGTGAAATGGTTGAAGAAATTGACCCTGACGTCATTTAAGCAAAAATATATTTTTGGTTAGTCTTCATATCGATATTTACAACAATTCCCCAATGTATAAACTTTTCATACGCTTTTTCATAAGCTTTATATACCTTCAGAAATTTTGCATAATCTTTAGAAGCATTTAGATATTGTTTAAATGCTTTGTATGTCTTCAGAAATTTTGCATAATCTTTTACATGTTGTTCGTTCTCTTCTTCTGTCATGAGTTCCGAATATTCTAAATTCATGTTCTTTCATATGAGATAAAATTTTATAAAAAAATAAAATTAGCTTAGATTTTTTTATTCTTCCTCTTTGAAGTTATCGAAATATTCTGTTATTTTTTCCTTCAGTAATGTTAAGTCTTCTTTGAATGTAAGTATTGTGCAACCTTTGATGTCATAGTGTGTTTGAGGAAAGTATTTTTGACAATTTCCTTTATTTGCTCATTCGGTGTCATTGAAATCGGTAAGTTTTCACGATAGAACCAGTTTCTGTCAGATTTGTAAATCTTAGCAAGGTCATAAAAGCTTTTGTTGTTTCTTCTGACTAAATGCAACATAACCATATCTTTATCTTCTTCTTTCTCCAACTCTTCAGTATATATCATATACTTATAACTCTTTTCCTTTCCTTTTGGTACTGAACGTGGTATTCTTTTCTGTATGCTTTTGTCTTTGGATTCAATGACTTCATCTTTTGCTTGAAGTTTCTTTTCCATCTCTCCACGTTCTTGTCTATGAATTTCGTCAAGAAGTCTGTAAACATGCCATGCATAACGAGGAGAAGCCCACATTGCAACTGCATTTACTAAAAGTCTATGAACATAATAACCTCTTAAATTTATTGGCAAATTTTTACGATTTTCATGTGTTTTATGCAAGACCGAAAAAAGTCGGTCTAGAGAAATTTCACTCAAAAGTTCTTGTGTGCTTTGGTTTTTGAACCAGTCGTCTGCGTGTTTAGTGTCTGGAGCAAAACATGCTGTCAAAATACTTTGCATTTGGTACATATCGTCTTTGACCGAACGAATGAGACGGAGTTGTTTGTTAAACTGAACCCACTCGTATTCTTCATTTATGGCTTCATGAACGATAGCAGTTGTTGTGTTCTCTGTTGTTGACATATCTGTCCTTACATACAAAATAAAAAAATAAATAAAAATAAAACTAACTTTATTTTTCTGTGTTAAAGAAATGTTAAAAATTCAGGGTTACATATGTGAAAAGAAGTCACGAACAAATGAAGGTCATAAGATTCAGCACATAATTCTGAATTGAATGGTGTGTCATACATGTCAAGCCGTCAAGAATTGAAGGAGATACGAGGCTATAAAGATTTTGGATATTTTCTGACACACACCCTGAGGGAAAAGTGACAAAACACGACGATAGAAAAAAGTGACAAAATTGAGAGAAAGTTGTTTCCCGACCAAAATGCAATCATGTTGAAAAAGTGACATTTGTAAAGTTAGACGATAGGATTTCCTGAAAAAGTGCAAGACTTGTTCTGAATCAGGACAAGATTTGTCTTGAAAAAATACAAGACTTGTTCTGAAAAAATACAAGACTTGTTCTGAATCAGGACAAGATTTGTCTGAAAAAATACAAGACTTGTTCTGAAAAAATACAAGACTTGTTCTGAAAAATACAAGACTTGTCTTGAATCAGGACAATTGTTCTCAAATTTGAGAACTTTACAAGAAAAACTGACTAAAAAGTGCAAGACTTGTTCTGAATCAGGACAAGATTTGTCTTGAAAAAATACAAGACTTGTTCTGAAAAAATACAAGACTTGTTCTGAAAAAATACAAGACTTGTCTTGAATCAGGACAAAACTTTACAAAATGTAAACTTTACATAACCGTTTCTATCGTACATGATATTTAGTTGACATTGTAAACTATCTTCATGTAAAGTATGGCGGTTTGAAACCGTCGGGAACCTTCACTTTTTTGACGAACTTTCCGCAGCAATTTTTAAAATTTGTGAAAACTCAACGGTTTGACACGTGCCATATGTCATTTTACTCAGAATTTTGTGCTGAATTCAGCAAAAATAATGTTTATGTTAGCATGTTAGATCTAACACGTTTTCTAACCTCTTTTCTAACATAACTATTTACAAGCGTTTTACATGGTATATGTTGCGATGGTTCATGACTTTAAACAGTTTTGTAGCTTCTATTTCTTCTTTTAGTACATCGAATGTTTTAACAATGCCGAAGGTTTCTTTATATTTCTTCTTGACGTCAGATAGAAGGAAATCGTCAGCAGTTGGATAATTTTTGTTCAGAAATGCTAACATGTCCATTTTATCTTCTGCTGGCTTTTCTACTTCTTTCTTTAAATCTGCATAGTCGTTTCTCATTCTTTCTATCTCTTTGACGGAGTAGTTATATTTCCTCATCGCTGCCTTACATTTTGAACATTGCGGGTTCATTTTTGCGTTATACATTGAAATTTGACCTGCTAAAACAACTAAGGCGTCAATTGCTCTCTTCATCTCAAACATAGCGGGTCTTAGTTGTTCGTTCCATACTTTGCCTCTTCTATCTTTATCTCTTATTTCCCAAACACATTCAGCAACTAATGAAACAAAGTTATCGTAGGTCTTAAATTCTTCAGATTTATATATGTCAGAAACATTCTTATAAACCATGTCGCAATCTTTGTCCATAACTTTATGGTTGCAATGAAAACCAAGGAATTCATAATTTACTTTACGTATGAACTTCTTTATTTCTACTGAGTCAGTTGTTTTGACTTCAATTTCGTCGAATTCAGGAATAGTTAGTTTTTGTTGTTGGATTTCAGGCAATTTGGGTAAATGGTCAATAATGTCCTGCATTTCATAAAGATACTGTTCATTTGTTTCATCTTTCGCACTACAGTCTAAATTACTTGTTAAAAGTTCTTGCTTTATCTTCTGGATTTTTGTTTCGAAAGTATATGAAGAAGGAATGAAGCTTTTCATCTCTACTAACATAGATGTTGGATTCATGACTAACGAGTTTGGTGCTGTAGTTTGAATTGTTGTTGTGCCGATTGTTGAAATCATATCTTTACATACAAGATAAAAATTTTTCTTAGAAAAAAATTAGCGTTATTTTTCTTTCATAAGGAAATGTCAAAAATTCATGATTTTCGAGAGTTTTAGACCATGTTAGAAAAGTGGTTAGAAAACGTGTTAGATCTAACATTCTAACATAAACATTATTTTTTGGTGTAAATAAATGGTACCATTAATGATATCATGACTGTTCTCATTCATGTCTGATTTACATCTAATGAAAAAGTTTAGAAGAATTTTCTTATTCTTTCTGGCATATTTTTGTCTTTCCAGTACTCCCGCTCTAATGGTCCCAGATGTGTTGGCTTTGACTCTCTCAAGTTCTTAGATGGTATAACATCTTCAACACCTCCTTCATATCTTACTTTATAAGTGTCATCGTTTATGTTGTAGCCAAGTATTTCAATAACCACTCCTCGCTTTGCTTCGTCAATGGTTTCAGCAAGTTTGCCATTACTACTTTCAACTAACTTATGTCGAGGGTAAAATGCTATGGAGTCGTCAGCAGCTTTTATAAGATATCCATTACCTTGTGTAGAGTCTACGATATAATAGTTTCTACTTAACCTTAAACGTTTCTTTGTCAACGGTTTGTCGTCAAGAACTACACGAACTTTTGTACCAGGAATGAGGGTAAATTGTGTTGAATTTCTGATATTTTGTGTTTGGCTTCGTTTCTTTTGTATATACTTTTCTTCTTGTTGTTGTGTCATTGAATTTGGTGTATGTCCTGTTGTAGAATGTGTTGAGGAATTATATACTTCGAGAAAATGTTTCATTGTTTCTTCGGTAAAGTCTCGCTCTTGATTTAAATCTCTGAGCGTTCTTATGAAGCGGTTTATGATGCCGAGTATGTTATGGTTATGGTCTTCAGTAGTGTAGTGAGTTATGTTATGCTTAATGAGAAATTCTGTGATTTCATTGCTGAGGTATGCACTGTCTTGGTCTGATGTTAAAGTACTTGGGTTATGTTCTGCTACAAACTTTTGTAAAACTCTTAACACTTCACGAGTTCCTTTATTTTTCATTGGATATGCATATGCTTTACGAGTGTTAACATTTATGAAGATGAGGAATGGTTTATGTCCTCCTTTTCTGCTTTGAATGAGAGTGTCAAATTGGTATGCGTCAGGAGTGTTGGAGTAAATTGGTAAAAAGTAGTCGTAAGGGTTTATTTTTGTTTGATGTACAACATTTTTGTCAAAGAACCTTTTCACTTCAGCTCTGTTAGTAAATCCCCAACTCTTTGCAGCTTCATTGAATTTCTTAAATGACCTCCATGGATGTTGTTCGAATACTTCTTTCAAGCTCATTTATGTAAAGTTAAAGATTTTAACCAACTCGTATCCAAGCGTGCATTGTTATATAAGGAGGCATATAATCTTTTCCATTACCTGCTGGGTCTGTAATACCAGCTACAACATGTGTATGATTTCCTGCAGTTCCACAGAAAATACCTGTGCTAACATCTTTGGGGTCAGTTGTGATATCATATCTATGCATTCCCTGTCTATCCGAACCCGCTGCAAGATTTGTATAACCTCTTTTTGTTATTGAATGTGAATGGTTTCCTTCCACAGATGTTCTTCCACTGAACCTATGCATATGTGAAGGAAGGTTTTCAATACCTATTTTCTTTGAACCTCCCATCTTCATTGACTGAGTATTAGTGTAGAATGGAAAACTGTCAACTATTTCATACCATCTACCACCAAATAAAGTGTTTGGATTTATTGGATTCATAGACGTATAAACAGCTCCTATAGGATATATTAAATCATATATGCTCATAACTCTATAAACATATTCTAAAGAACTTATGTCATTAAATACCATTTGGAATGTATCTCCCGGATGAAATGTTGCATTTGTTCCACTTTTATAATGTAATGTTAGTTCAATAGAATTATCCAAGAAAAATTCAAAAGTATCTGGTTGAAGACCTCTAACAAATTCAAATGGAGTTGCTGGTTCACCATTTATAATTTCTGTTGTAAATGTCATTGTATCTGGTTTCGAAAATTTCTTTGTAGTTCTTCATCTACATAAGTTTTGTCTGCTTTCTTATCTAACATTGCGGTAGTTCATATGCTTCAAAGTTTCTGGCATGACTTTCAATGTTCCTGCAACTCTTATCTAAACTGTTAAGAGTATCTTTTACGCTTGTACTTGGATTTTCTAATGGTGCACTTGAACCAAGGTCAAAGTTCAATATTATGTCGTCTGCTCTAACAGTAGTGAAGGATTTATGTGTATGGTTCTTGTCAGCTTTACTGTCTAATGTAGCTTGAAGTTCATTTATATCGGAGATGTTGTGTTTATGAGATTTCAAAACTTTGTTCGTTGCTTCGAGTTCAACTTTGTCAGCTTTACTTTTAATAGCATCTTCAAACGTTATTTTTGCCTTAACTCTTAACATAAATCTTGGTTCAACTAATACACCGTTAACATTGAAAGTAGAGGCATAAATTTCACCGGTATAACCAAATGCTTCTGGTGCTTTAGCTACATCATACTGTACAGTACAGCTTATGTCATAACCTTTAGCACGAATGTATTTATATCTTCTTTCATTAACATTTTTTGTCTTCGCTTCATCACTTCGTGTTAAATATCCATGGTAGTCCGTTATAATCTGTTCGTCTGAAGTTATATAATGAACATGGTTCTTGTCCGCTTTACTATTTAATGTAGCTTGAAGTTCATTTATATCGGAGATGTTGTGTTTATGAGATTTCAAAACTTTGTTCATTGCGTCAAGTTCATTTTTGTCCGCTTTACTATTTAATGTAGCTTGAAGTTCATTTATATCGGAGATATTGTGTTTATGTTCTTTATCTGCTTTTTCGGCTAATTTCTCTTCTATCTCATTTATTTCAAGTTCATGCCTACCACCACCTCCCGAAGAAGTATTTTTCTTCAGCTCTTGAAGAACGTCCACTTCGCCATCTTTGGTGTCAATAATGAGACTTTGAGTTAAAACCTTTCCTGTCTTAATGGATGTTTGTAAAACTTCTTCTTCACCATGTTCGGGGTCATGGTCGTCATCATATCTTGTGAAATCAGAGATGTTGTCATACATTAAGCATATCTGTCTCAAAAGTTCTGCTATTTGAAACTGGAACGAAAGATATACAGAACTTTCATCATCTCCTAAAGTCAAGTCTGCTTTCTTAAGTATTTCTTGAATGTATGCAATGAGAACAGAGTACCTTGGAAAATATTCGAACAATATTTCATTAGCTGTTGGTTTTGGTGGTTCTTTTGGAGTTTCTGTTGTTTCAGTTCCTTCTGTAGGTTCTGTTGGAGTTTCTGCATCTCTTGACTTCAATGCTCTTGCTCTCAAAGACCTAAATGTTAGAGCACCGGGTTTTACAAAGGACTTTATAAATGCTTTAATAGTTCCTGGTAAGTTATTGTTAGCATTAAGTAAGTTCCTTATGCTTCCATCATGTACGTCCATAGCACTATGTAAAAAATCTATACTTTTCTTGTAGTCAGCAATAGACTGACTGTGATTTTTTAAAGATTTGTCAATACCTTTAAGCCAATCTTCATGCATGTCTGATACTGAGCCAAGAATATCATTTGCTTCCTTTAGTGTATTTTGTGCTTGTCGTAAAGTATCCAATCCCGTACGTGCATTGTTTGCTATACGTCTTACAGTATCTATTTGACTCCTTGTTTCTTGCATCCAACCAGATAAAGTTTTAATAGTATCCGAACCATTTGAAATGAAGTTCAAAGCATTTTTAACGTCATTTAAAACTTCTTCACCAAGTACCGCCCATATCTTTCCGATTTGGTATTGAAGAACTCCATATGAAGCAGCTGTTAAACCAGTATTTATAAGGTCCCATATCCATGATTTAGCAGTTTTTCCATCCTTTCCATCCTTTCCATCCAAACCGTTTTCGCCTTGAGGTCCTTGTATTCCTTGTATTCCTTGTATTCCTTGTATTCCTTGTGGTCCTTGAGGTCCGGTGTCACCCTTCTCTCCTTTCAGTTCATCTTTATGTTCGTTATAATATTCTAATGTCATAAGGTGTACATCATTACTGCTACCAGCAACGCCGAGAATTTGTTTCTCATTCATGACTAAATTCTTTAGGCATTTAATGTTGTCGTCAAATCGAAAGCTCTTTAACAATTCAATGAGAACATTTAATACTTTCACTAATGAGGCATCTACTGTAGAATTTATATATTGCACCGTTCCATCATTTATGATGGGAACCTTGCTTGTTGTAATGAATGGGTCATAAGTGTTAAAAGTATCGAAATCAATGACTTTTTTAGTTTTTCCATCGTCAATGACTAAATCATTGCCTTCAATGGTTAAAGTTGAGTTTTCGTTTACTAGTTCATGTGCTCTTCTTGCTTCATTTGTTTCATACGCATATGCAGCAATAGTCATATTTTAATGAGAATAAAATGTTGTTCTATTTGCAAAGTACAGACCCAAACGAATACGGGACAGTAAAGCTACAAACAAACTTAGGTCTTCAGAATGAAGCGCTTGCTTTCAGAGTTGTTGACTTCAATACTATCGCAACTTTTGTCATAACAGATGAAACAGATTTCATAGAGATTGAAATAGATGACAAAAGAAGTTTTATAACATTTCCTAACAGAGCAGAGTATAGAATAGATAAAATTGCTGGAGTCATAGATACTCTCATAAATGAAGAAACTATTGACAACATAGATGTCGAACTCTCTTCTGAGGGAACATTGAAGTTCAGTAGCAAGAAAGAGTTCAAGATACCAGGAATGAGTCATAGAGTACAACTTCTTCTGGGAGCATACCATATGACATTTCCTTTGAAAAGTGTTGACAAAACGATTGAGATGAAATCTGTTCCATACGTATGTTATGGTAATTGTTTGTACGTTGAGTCAAAAATAGCTAATGTCACAGGTATTTCAGGAGTTAATAGTAAAGGTTCAGTAGAATATAAATCCTTCTGTTATGCAGTCAATTCAATGTTCATTCCAAACGTTCCTGTCATAGCAACTCATTTAGGTAAATGGGTTCGCATTAGTCCTCATAATTTGAAAGACATGCAATTCAGACTTGTTGACTTTCAAGGAGAGCCTGTAGAACTGAAGGCACCAGTGCGAATGACTGTTGAAGTTGACTTTTTAGAAAATATTAAATGCAACAGCTTACAAGAGAACTCAGAGCTAAAAATATAAAGTATGAATGTTATGTATTAGGTCATGAACTTTGGTTGTTGCTGTTTGATGAAACAAATGAGTTAGTTATGTCAGTCAAGAGAACAGAAAAAGGCGTCAAAGGCGCCGAGCGCAAAGCGCTATATTGTGTTAGTGAAAACTGCACCAAGTCAATAAGATTAGGTTTGCATTATGAAGATGAGTTCAATAGTGTTGAAGAAGTTTTGGATAGATACTATAAGTTGCTTTAATTTACTAAAACATATTTCAAACAAAGCTTATATTCTGTTGAAAGTTTTGTATACTCGTTCGAATATTTATACTTAAACTCAACTCCTGTAGTTCCTGGTGTTTCAATGATGCGGATGTTACCTATTTTCATGAATAGTGGAGTTTGACCACAGCATTCGATTTCAGGGTCGAGATAGTCAATGACACATTGTTTCCCTGTTATTCGTGATATAACATTTTCAAGGTCCTCCTTTGTTAGAATTATTTGGTTCTTGCTTATAAGATTTGTCAAAAGCTTCTTATCGTCTTTGAGTAAAATTGTTTGGTATAACTGAAGAAGGTAATGGTCTACGTTATCTGAAGGATTTGTTTGAACATTTGTGTAAGGGTTGTCGTTGGCTTCTCTTGAAAGAATTTGGTCCAGTGGTGGATACTCTAACTTAACATCTGATGTAGCGTTAGCGTTTGAAGCTGAGTTTAAATTCACGGATTTCAGCTCTGGTTCTGGTTCTTTCAAACACTCTGAACTATAGTTCTTTATGACAATATTGTTTGTCGTTCGTGAGTCAACATTTGATGTTGGTTCAATTGGAACATTAACGGCACCAGCTAAGATGGATTTGCTTCTCATTTCATATAGAATAAAAACCTTTTATATGTATGAAATGAACAATATACTCGACAAGGGTTTGAATGTAAAGCTAACGAATGAAAATATTGTTGAATTCACTGAGACAGGAGCTGTGTATAAAGATGTAGAACTACTGAACAAAAGAGCTAAGGGAAGAAGCAGGAACATGAACAAAGGGTGGAAGCCTATAAAAATTTATGTCAATGATGGCTCAGGAGGTTCAAACATAAAGTATGCAGAAAGTTATAGAGTTTATGCTCTCAAAGGTGAAAAGCCTTCATTTAAGAACAGCTATTCTAACGCATATCCTCAAAAGCTAACGGATGGGGAAGTGGATGATATGAATGACAGCAAAAATATTAACAGAAATGGCGACAGAGATGCATGGAATTTGTTTACCATCAGTCAATTGAAGGTTAAACTTTAAAACAATGTTGGTCGTTCCCATGGAATATTTTTGACTTTAATGGTATTAGTCATGATATGAATCTCAAGGTATGAACGAGGAGAGATGAGAGACTTATATGCTTCCCAAATTTCTTCAAAAGGTAATGTTATACCTGACTGTTTCCAAATGAGTTCAATATCATAGCGTGAGAAACCTTGAAAGATAACGAAGTCAGTTATGAGACGTTTTATGTTTAAAGCTAAAAACCTCCATGTTTGCATAAGTATTGCTACAGTTAAATGGTAATGTCTGACTTTAGTTATGATGTTAGCTAATGGTGAGTCAGGCTTTGACACTAAACCTTTTCCGGCGAAGTCGTCGCAAACGAGCAGAGTGTTTGAAGGATACTTTTTGAAGGGGTATTTTGAAAGTTTTGACAGAATGTAGTTTGTAAGTCGTTTCATATCGTAAACTCCTGAGTATTGACGTAAGTGGTGTTTGTCAATAATTCTTTCCATCTCTCAGAAGTCTTTTGCATTCCTGACTGTATGAACTCTACGATGGCATAATATTTCCTCTTACGTCGAATGTAACGTTGAAGAAATTCAATGAGTTCACTGTCTGGAACTTTAACGACAGAGGCTTGAACTTTTGACATAAATGTTTTCGCTGTTGAGTCCATAGAGTCTGAAGTTGCTGATATAATGATTTGGTCATAATAGAGTCGTTTCCTAAACGTTCTGTTATGAGTATATGACGAATGAGGTTAAATGTCTTACCTGAACCCATCTTTCCACAATAGAAATAAACACCATTTGAACAGAACTCATAGTCCTTACTGAAAGGAAGAAGAGAGAAGAGTTAAGTTTGTCTGTAGTTTCATTCATGTCTTCATCTACGTCATGTATTAAATGCTTCATTTTATCTCCATTAAAAATGCAAGTCAGAAATATTCAGAACATAGCACCGAGTCTAACTGACAAGAGTATAAAGATATACTATGAACATGTTATGATGAAACCAACCAAAATTCAAGAAAGTCAGTATACTTATGAATATCCAAGACACTGGGTAGAGTATGTAGGAGGTGAGAAAGCTATTGAAATAAGACAAGTTAGAAGTATTCCAGCAGGAAGACAATATTATTGAAGAACTTTAATGTTTTGAGATATAATGATGAAACAAAGAAGCAAGATAGTTTCCTGTTGCTGTGTATGTGAACTTAGATACAGGAGATGACATGAAAGTTTTTAATACAAAGCTTCAAACGGTAGTGAGAGAACAACTGACTGCGGAAGGACATCCATTACCTTCAGAAGTTACCATAGCATATAATTTTGAAACAAACTCAATAGATTTTAAAGTCGTCTCTGCAAAGAAGTCAGGTTTTACATTTAATGAAGCAGATGTATATTCGAATGAAAACTTCAAAGCTATTGCATGGTTAGATAATGACGATTGCTTTAAGAAAATATTTAAATACAGTGACTCAAAGATGTCAATAGATGACCTTCGTGGAATGTTACCATCGACGTTTACAGTAGAAGGTTCAGCAGGATTGCTTACAAGATTGTCAATTGGTGGTATTTGGTCTCGTGAGAACATTGTTATAAAATCCAGTATAAGTGAATTTGCTGAAGAATCTATATTATGTCTTTCAAACTACATGTATTCGCCGCCGAAGCATTATAGTATAACAAACTTTGTCAGTAAGTTTAACATAAGACTTGTCGAACCTTCTTCAATGAAAGATGTTGTGCTACCTAAAGATGGAAAGGATGGACTCATTATTGAGATGATTTTAATAGCATATTAAATGAGCTTGTTCTTGAAGGTCATTCATGATGAAATAACTGTTGTAGAAGATGTTAGCAATTGTTCAGACATTTTGAAGCGTATAGATGATATAAGAAAGAAGTTAGATAGACCGCAAAGCGGTGAGGGCGAAGCCCGTGAGAACGCTTATGTTTCATTGACTTTCTCCAGTAACGAGAACTTTTATGAGATAATATTGAAGAGAGATGATTTTAATATGGTGTAAATGGTAGCTTGGGCAGCTTTAGGCGCAATGGGAACAAAAGCATTAGCATTTGGAGCAAAAGCACTTGGAGCTTATGACGCAGTAAATAAAATGAGTGGAGGAAGGGTTTCGAAGACATTAGATGCAAATAAAGGAAAGATTGGAGGCTGGGTTGCAAAGAAGTTAAGATTAAATAAAATAGGGCTCATAAATAAAGCATCCAATTTGGTTGCGACTGAGTCAGAAAATGCTTTAGGAAAGGACGATGAGTTTGCAAAACACGCAAAAGACTTTAATGACCAGATGAAAGGTGAAACAATGCATTTAAATAGATTCGATGGAACTAAAGAAAATGTTTCTTCTCCACCAGTAGTTCTTCCGTATGGTCCCTATGGAATGTATGGAAACCCTTACGAAAGACCATTTGACCCATTGACTGGTGGAAGTAACTGGTATCATTACGGACGAAGAAGAAAGACAGTCAAGTTGGAGACAGACGTGAAGAAAGCAACTAAAAAGAAACCAAGGAAGAGAGTTATAAAGCAATGAATTCAACAGGGTGAAAAGACCCAAAGGGTCTCGCCGCTTAGCGCTGAGGTTAGAAAACGTGTTAGATCTAACATTCTAACATAAACATTATTTTTGTGCTATGTTTTCATACGTGTGAGGGTGGTGATATCATTAATTTTAAGTTTATTTTTTATTTTATTTTTATTTTATTTGGATGTAATGACAGAACAAAAGCAACTCATACAAATCAAAACATATAACAAACATACATTTAAACATTTATTCTTCCTTCCTGAGCATAACATGTTCTTTCAAATACATCCGAGACCAGTTGACTTTTCATTGACTGTGTATAAAGATAGAAATAGTTATATCATTAAACCATACGATGACGAAGGTAAGTTATGTAAATTGTACGTTAAGAAGTTAGAGAAAGTTTATGGCTTCAAGTATGACTACAATAGGGTTAACACTGATGATGAAGATATTGAGGAAAATTTATGAGAACATTAGTGAAGTCGTTAGTGAGAACGATAGTGAGTTCGTTTATTTTTACATTAGTGAGTTCGTTAGTGAAGTGAAGTGGTTGGCGGCTTTGTAAATATTTAAGGTTAAGTTAGTTTTTGCGTTCATGTTGTAAAATATACGTTAACGGTTTTGTAAAGTGTCAAATTCACAAGTATTGGGTAAGGTGGAACGCAGTGCCACAGTACCCAAGACTTGTATACTAACTAAAGTGATAATCTGAGGATAATCTGAGGAGGAGTCTGAGGATTAGACCGAGGAGTAGTTTGAGGAGTTTGATGATAATCTGAGGAGTTGGAGGAGTAGTCTGAGGAGTCTGAGGATAATCTGAGGAGTAGTCTGAGGATTAGACCGAAGAGTAGTCTGAGGAGCTTGAGGATAATCTGAGGAGTTTGAGGATAATCTGAGGAGGAGTCTGAGGATTAGACCGAGGAGTAGTTTCAGGAGTAGTCTGAGGAGTTTGAGGATAATCTGAGGAGGAGTCTGAGGATTAGACCGAGGAGTAGTTTGAGGAGTTTGAGGATAATCTGAGCATAATCTGAGGAGGAGTCTGAGGATTAGACTGAGGAGTAGTTTGAGGATAATCTGAGGAGGAGTCTGCGGATAATCTGAGGAGTAGTTTCAGGAGTAGTCTGAGGACTAGTTTCAGGACTAGTCTGATGAGGAGGACTCTAAGGAGTAGTCTGAAGAGTAGTCTCAGGAGGAAGATCTGAGGAGGAGTCTTATAAGGAAGATCTGAGGACTAGTCTGATGAGGAGGACTCTAAGAAGTAGTCTGAAGAGTAGTCTCAGGAGGAAGATCTGAGGAGGAGTCTTATAAGGAAGATCTGAGGACTAGTCTGATGAGGAGGACTCTAAGAAGTAGTCTGAAGAGTAGTCTCAGGAGGAAGATCTGAGGAGGAGTCTTATAAGGAAGATCTGAGGACTAGTCTGATGAAGAGGGGTCTAAGGAGTAGTCTGAGGATGATGAGGAGGGGTCTAAGGAGTAGTCTGAGGATGATCTGAGGATAACCTGATGACTAGTCTAGGAGTGGTCTAATAAAAATGTAAAATATTTTCAAAGAAAAAATTCTATGAATTTTATATTTTAATTCTTAGCATTATACTGAATAAAATAAACATAAATATCAAAATTTGAAATTGAACACGCCAAAAAATTGATAATCCACATTCAATATTTTGTAAGTGGCGTACTTTTTGAATACTCGCCATACGCCTTGGAGTTCTCAATTTTGAATTCGCCTTTATTTGGGCGACCTCAGAAAAATACGCCATTAAGAAAATATTGTATGAGATTTTAAATTTGAACACGCTCTACCTTAAGGAATTAAATTTATTAAGATATATTTATATATAATAAACGATTACTTAAAAAAGTATTTCATCGCTTATGTAAGTTTCAAAAAAATCACGAAAATAAAAAAATCAAGATTAAAATTTTATTTTTAATTTTTGAATTTCTCAAATGGCGAAATTTTTGGGCGAACAAAAAAAAAATGTACGCCCGGTCAAATGGCGTGTTTAACGCATCCCTAGACGAATTTGCATCATTAAGTTGAAAAGGTATTCTTAGAATTGTGACACTTTACAATGTAAAAATGAGTTATTTCATGTCTGATATAAAATAAAAGATTAGATTATTTTAAAATATAAAAAGAATAAAAAATTAAGAGTTTTGAATCAATTAAATTAAATTGTATTTTGTATTGATTAATTAAAAGCAATAAGATAATAAATATTACACGTATAAGTTATATATTATTTATTATTAAAGTCTGAGCCAAAATGGCTAAAAATTGCTCGCAATGTGAACAATTGCGAGCAATTTTTAGCCATTTTGGCTCAGAACTAGGGTCTGCGAGGTACATAGATAGAATCAGTACCTGGCAGACTCTAGTTCTGTATATGGCGTCGAGAAAATTTTGGTGAAATGTCGTCGCATTTCACCAAAATTTTCTCGACGCCATAGGAAAAAATGGACGTTCGGCCATCTAAAGTCTATGTTTGTACTTCCTACACTACAATTTCCACATATTAACTTTAAAATTTTACTTAATTCTTATCTCTTACTTTTCAAATTTCTACAATCTACACAGTACATAAGAGCCTACCTGGCACTGATCAAGAATCAGTGCCTCCCAGGCTCCAATTCCTTCTCTACGTCTCAGGAATTTTTGACGACATCGTCAACGATTCAACTCAAAACTAAAAACTAGATAAAATTAATTATAAAAGTACTTTTTATTCGGTAATTACAAGTATGTTATATGATTTTTTTTCGAAAATTTTGATTTTTTTAACTAATCAGATAAATCTCTTGAACGAACGTTCGGCTTTTTCGTCTTTAAATTGAAGTCCTGTTCATGACCGTCAATAAACCATACCGGTCTTGTTTCAAAGTCCCACTTTTTTTCAAAATTGTAATAGTCTTGTGGTGTAAAGTGGGAATCGGTATAAAGATTAATCGGTAGGGCCATATGAGGCTTGTTATTATAATTTATGAAGTATTCTTGTAGATCTTCCGGATTGTTGCAATTTTCCTCAACAGATGGCCAGATTCGCTCAATCTTGCCATTCTGTTGAGGAGTATATGCTTCTGTATGTATAATTTGAACGTTGCAATCTTTTAAAAGCTTATACATTTCACCCTTATTCTCACCCCCATTATCTGCCCATATGGCATATGGGGTTCCGAACAAGGAGAATGCTCTGGCCATAACGCTTGAGGTATTTGTAGAAGTTTTTTCATTCATGTATTGAAAATCAATTACATACCTAGAACAATCATCAATTATGGCAAAAAGATAACTTCCAATTTGATGATTTAGATAATGTATATCAATATGCCAAATCATATTTATATATTTGGCACAATATCTACACCTAATTGGTTTTTGAATTCTTGGTCTTGGCGGTTTTAAGATTTTTAATGCTGTGTAAGCTTTCTTCACCTGATAATAGGTTGGTTTCTTCGTTAAATCAATATCAAATAAGTATTTGGAATGAAAACACTTAATATCATCTGCATGAATTTTTGTGTTTTTATTTACATTTTGTAAATTAGGATTGAATTTTTGTGATAATGTTGTCCTATCAGAAATATAAAATTCTTTTGTTTTAGAATCTATATCATTAGAATTTTTAATAATTTCTTTAATTGTTACATCTTCGAGATTTTGATATCTTTCGCGAAAGTCCCGAATTTCGTTTTGATGTGTAGAGATGAAATAGCGGTCGGTTTTAATTTGCTCTGTGGCTGCTTTATACCCCATTTTTGGTAAATTTTCACGCAATCCTTTTACAATCTTAATAGTATTGTCTAAATTAAGAGGAACAGGGCAATGATGAAAGGTTTTATCAATTCCCAACTTATTAAGCGCTTTATGAAATGTTTGGAGATGCAATTTAAAAACCTTTCCACCTTTTTTCAATGGAACACCTTCTAGAATCAATTTTTCGTAAGGAACACCTAAGTCCATTTGATTGGAAGCATATCTGAGCCAGTCTTCTTGAATTTGGTCGGCTTTTGTCATTAAATGTTTTTTTTTCATTGTATGTTTTGTTTTATTTTTTAATTAGAAAATTAATTCATTTATGCGGGCATGTGTAAATATATAAATTCTAGGGAAAATAATTGTAAAGTGTCACTTTTGTCACTTTTTGAAATGACTTTACTTCGTGCATTACACACTACTTAGGATACTCTAGTTCTCTCACCAAAAAATAAATTGTTTTCAAATTTTAAAGGTATTGCTACCTGTGAAGCACTGACCTCAAGCCAGCACCTCACAGGTAGCAAGTCCTTCAATAAATGGTAGAAACTTTGGCTGAATAATTTAACATTCGGACAAAGTTTCTCCCATTATTAAGGAATTGGAGGGTAAGAGGTACATGGTATGAATATGTTGACCTTAATAATGAAACATTAACATATTTTCTAACAAAATGTTCAGAGATTTTAAATACATGGACGAATCTCAAATTTTTTTTACTTGCGCTCGATTATTAGGATCAAAATATGAAAATATATTAACACTTAAGTCTTTTAAATGTTAAATGTAACTTTATAAATTGTTCGAATATTCGACCTCTCAATATGCTTCCTTGCTCAATCCTCAATAAAAACTTTGAAAACATGTTTATTCGCATATATCTCTATTAGGGAGCAAAAAACATACCAAGGTCTTATTTTCCCAATTTCCTTTGCTACATCTCAACATGCAGAAGCCCATTTCATGGCATTAGCTTCAGTCATGTTCTTTGGATTTTTAAGAATTTCAGAAGCAATGTTAATCCGACTCAATCTTGGGATAAGGATCAACGACTTGTTATAAGTTTACAACAAACAAAAACATCTCAAAATCATCCTGCCAAAATTTTTATTTCGAAAAGTTCACATTTTTTCTCTCCACATTTGGTTTTCGATCACAATCATCTTTTGCCAAGTTATCAAATTTTTCCTCGTCCATACTATTATTATCGTCATTGCATTCTTCTCCATGGAAGATGTCGATTTAAAAGGAAACTATGGAACTCATAGTTTCAGGATAGGTGCCACACACGAGGCAAGTTTACATTTTCGGGGATCTGCGAAACCGTCCTAAAAAATTAAAATTTGATAGCGAATTGGTCCGAAAAAAATCAATAGTTTTTATATTGGAATATCCATTTATTATAAGCGTATAAAAGCATCAAAATTATATTGCAGGCTTTTATCTTGTGGAATCCTGCGCTTAGCTTGGATTCCACAAGATGAAAACCCTGCTTTTTAAAATCAAAAAACTAACCTTTGACATTAAGTGGGAAGACGGCAAAGAACGTTTTATTAATTCGTGTATATTCCAAATACAAAGATAATAATCATACAGCAATAATATACTGTGACTACTCAAGCAGATAATGCCTTACAATGGTAATTTAATGTCAAACTTATGAAGGTATATTGAGATAAAGTAAAATATCAACAAAATTTCGGACCAATAGTTAGTATACATATCAAGGGTACGGCGGCACTGCGCGCCTCCTTACCCATGATATGTGAATTTGACACTTTACGAAACCGTTAACGTATATTTTACAACACAAACGACAACACTAACTTAACCTTAAATATTTACAAAGCCACCAACCACTTCACCTCACTAATGTTTTCACAAACGACTTCACTAATGTAAAAATAAACGTTCTCACTTACAAAAGTATTGCAACTCCTCCCATTGCTGTGCTTCATATAACAGCTCATAATCTTCTGACTCACTTTCTTCTTCATATAGGTCAAAATCACTGTCATAGTTTATACCTGTAAGTTTTGACAAAGCTAATG
The DNA here is from genome assembly GCF_026262505.1 of Trichomonas vaginalis G3. Classification (NCBI taxonomy): domain Eukaryota; phylum Parabasalia; order Trichomonadida; family Trichomonadidae; genus Trichomonas; species Trichomonas vaginalis. Next base: position 20,741,148 of record NC_067206.1, on the reverse strand, counting down.
AAACACGCTTACCGTTTGTATCGTATGCTTGTATAAACTTTCCATTCTTCATTCCTTCATAAACGCTCAAACTAACTTTACCCTTTCTCCCTCGTATCTGATAGAATGTATTTTCACGAGGAACGAAGAACAAATTCTTGAACTCATGACCGTTGTAGTTTGTTATCTCAATAGTTTTCATCATTACATCCAAATAAAAATTTTCAGTAAAAATAAAACTAATGAAATATTTTATTCCTCACTGTCGTCTGCTTTATCCAACTCTTCTAGCTTCTTCCTAAGTTCAGCAATGTTGTCCTCATGAAGTTTAATCTTTCTCAAAATTCCTTCTCTATCTAATGGTTGCTTTATCTTTCTAAACTGAACTCTACCATCCTTCATAGTATGAATGTAAAAACCTTCTGGAACCGCTCCTGATTTAATGTATTCTACCAAGAACTTTTGTTTCATTGCTTCAGTGACTTTAGTCGTCATTTTACTCTAAGGTGAAGCTAGCACAGCGATAATGGATTTCATGACTTTTTAGTATTTCATGCAATCTTAACAAATAGCCTTACAAGTACTTCCAGTGTCCCTAGCTGTCCCTCCTTTTTATATAACTCCATGACATTTATAATCTCGCGAAACTTAACAGGTAGCATAACAGATTAAAATCAGATGAGGTTTTGAACCAAAATTTCTAAGCAACGTTGTCAAGGATTTTGAGGAACTAGGGACAGAGTGTGGCAAAGTCTAAGATTTAATTTATCTTCATCTGTTTCATCAGCTATCTCATCTAATATGCCAATATTTTATTCATAACTCGTGGCAAACTCACTAACTTTCATTATGTTCATCTGCATGCTTCATCTGATAGAAAGTATGACTTTCATTAACTCTGTGAGATAATGAAAACTACTAGGGACAGAGACCATGGCAAAGTTTATGACTTTCATTATTTCCAGAACTTAATGAAAACTACTAGGGACAGAGACCATGGCAAAGTTCATGATTTAATTTATTCTCTCACTAACAACAAGTACAAACTCCAACACTAACGACAAAAATAAATGTCCTCACTTCTTAACAAAGTAATATGTGCTTCTTACACCACCATAGCTCAAACGTTTCTTTTCAAACATCGATTGAAACTTATTTTGAGCCATCGGCTTTAGTCTCTTTTTCTTCAAATACGCCAAGAAATCTTCTTCACATCTTTTCACTTCATAGCCTTCTTTAAACTCCTCCTTGTTAAGTTCTATGAAATCCTTTATCTCATTCTTTGTTGCAATGGCTTCTTCACGAACGACATCATGAACTATTTCATCACTGTTCTCATGTATGACCTCCTCACTGTTCTCATGAACTATTTCATCACTGTTCTCATGTATGACCTCCTCACTGTTCTCATGAACTATTTCATCACTGTTCTCATGTATGACCTCCTCACTGTTCTCATGAACTATTTCATCACTGTTCTCATGTATGACCTCCTCACTGTCTTTCATAAGCGTTTCAAAGTCTCCTTTACTCATTACTTCAATCTCATGCTGTTCACAGTAGTACTTAAACTCACTGTATATGTCTTTGTTGTATGTTATATTGCTTCCCATGTACTCCATGAATTTTTCAAGCACTTCCTCATAATTCACTGTTTCTTTCTTTCCACGACCTTCTAATATCATACTTGCTTCATAAATATAACTTCTTGCAGAACCGTCTCGCTTTCTACTTCTCTTCACAAATTCTCTCATCTTGCCACCAAATACATTTGAACTACATGCAAAGAATTCATTCTCCTTCGCAAATTCTTTATATCTTCTGTAGCACTCTGTACAATTCCATCCGGATACAAACTTTTCATAGAACTCCTCGTAAAACACTTGGTAAGGTGTTTTGTTCATTTCGATGAGTTCTTGTTTAGCCCTGGTGAATGGTATCTTCCTTACATCAAATTCACTTAAATCTTTCTTCATGAAGTACGTCAGTAAGTTTGAATAAAACTCTTCATTAAAGCTTTCAATGAGATTTGAGAAATATTCGTAATTTCCTTTGTATCTGCTGCTTACGTCAATGACAACAAATCTTCTGTCGTCTTTGTCAATCTTTACTGAGTTGAAGTTGTTAGATATCATGATGATATTACAAACATTCTCTATCTTTCTTACTGGCTGACACTTCTGATTTAAGTCCAACTGAGTCTCTGTTACTATTGACTTTAGTGCGTCGTGGTTCATGACCTTAGACGTATCGCATGAGCTTAGTTCATTGCATACGATGAGCTTCATGTTCTCAATAGCAGCATTGAATCTACCAACCACATTCTCTATTGCCGTTATATTATTGTTGGCGTACTTGCTAATGAGCTCGCATAGAACATTACTAAGTACATTCTTACCAGTTCCTTGCTTTCCTATTAACAAAAGTACTGTTCCAGTCTTTCCACAAGGATTTTGAACGATGTAGGCGAACCAGTTCAAAACATACTCATAAAGCTCTTCATCCTCATTACATATGACATCGTGAACATGTTTCAAATATCCTTCAATAACGCTTTCATCTACTTCATTCAGTACTTCATACTCATATCCTCTGAAATAGCTGTAAATGTCATCTCTTTCGTCAAAGAATCTCATGCCTGACTTCATAAGATAGTTCTTGTTCTGACCCGCTTCATAAATCATCAGTGCGTTCACATCCTTCTCTTCAATACGTCCTACATAAATACTCTTCATGAGCTTATTGAATTCCTTGCTATCTACTGACACAAGTGTTGTTGTGTCTCGTATTCCATCATAATCTTTCACTAGATATGTCATACGTGCTCCGTCAATAACAACAACACATCTTCTTAAGTCATTTATAACACTAGCTATGTCAATACCTTCTTCACTCATGTACTTATTTCTTCTCAAGTCCTTTAGTGTGAAAGTGTCTCTAAGTTCTATTTCAACAATTCATTTACACATCCTTTGCAATACTTCTCTATAAAATATTTCTGTCGTTCTTTTACTAAGTTTCTTAACAGCTCTGAAGAACCATGTGTTTTGACTCAAACATCCTTCACAACTTCTCTCATTCATTCCTAGTTCTTTCATGTCATTATCTTCAACCTCTATGGTCTCATTGACTAAGGTCAAAGGGTTCTTAGTCATTGCTGGTCTTATCTGAAACAATGTGCAACAGGTTTAACTAGTTCAGCAACGTCCTTCCTTAATATGAATAGCTGTTTCCACTCATCTTTGCTAACAGTTCTTTCATAACCACTGACAGTAATGATTTCATTTGCTGACCTTAGACTTATGTTCTATCATTTGTATTGCTTTTGTGTAAGGCTTTCGTGAGCATAGGTTGTATATGTCATTCCTGCAATGTTCATTCATGCCAATAGTACTAAATCCTTTCTTTGTGTTGAATGCATAATATCCATTAGTTCCTGTGTTCGTATTGCTGTCTCATAAAATACAACAAGACCTTTGTCATCTATGACGTACTTACCGAAAACATTGCTTATATTCTTTAACCATGAAATAACATCCTCATTCATGCTGTCAAACATGAAGTAAGGTCTTACATACTCTTCACTTATAAGATACTCCACAAAGTACTTGTTAAGCTCTATGTCCTCGTGAGCGATTTCATTAGGTTTGATATTAGTTCCTTTTGTCATTGCTGTCATGTACTTCACTCTCATAGTTCCTTTCAATAGCGTAAAAGTACTTCATTGTTTCATAACTGCTCTAAATTCTGTTCAAAATTCGTACAACATAACTTTTAACATTAGTGAAAGAACATGAGCGAAACAACAACATCTAACATTACAGAAGAAGTCAATGACAATGCCGATGAAAACATTACAGAAGGAGCTAGTGAAAATATTGACGAGTTCAGTGAGGAAGAAGATATTGAGGACGTCAATGAGAACGTTAGTGGGGAACAAACTCAATGGGAAACATTGAGAAATCATGAAGATTATGAGATTTGTACGACATATCCTTTTACTATTCGTCGAAAGAAAAACAAACATATTAAGAGTGAATGCTTAAATAATCATGGTTATATTGAGCTTAGTTTAAACAACAAAACATTTAAAGCATAGAATTATTGCAGAACAGTGGATTGAAAATCCAAACAATTTGAAAGAAATAGACCATATAAATCATGATAGAACGGACAACAGAATCTCAAACCTTCGTTGGTGTTCTAGATCTGAAAACAATAGAAATAAAAGCAAGTATGGCGATATAGTTTATGAGTTCGTTGATGAAATATCTGACGAAGCTGTTGAAATAACAGATTATGGTAAGCATTCGTTTGAGTTCTACTACTATGTTGAGAATGAGGACGCATTCTATTATTATACAGGTCTTAACTATCGAAAACTTCATATAAACTTTACAAAAACAGGTGCTGCTTATGTTTGTATGATAGATACAGAAAACAAGAGAGTAATCTTATGCATAAACAAATTCAAACGCTTGTACGGCTTCATGTAGGACAAACATTATTTTTCAACACTAACGCCAACACGTAGGACAAACATTCATGACTAACATTACTGTATAACATAAATGTTTTGTCAAGACTTCTTCGTATATGTTTTGTCATGACTTCTTCGTATATGTTTTGTCATGACTTCTTCGTATATGTTTTGTCATGACTTCTTCGTATATGCTTTGTCAAAACTTCTTCGTATATGCTTTGTCATGATTTCATCGTAAATGTTTTGTCAAAACTTCATCGTATATGTTTTGTCATGATTTCATCGTAAATGTTTTGTCATGACTTCATCGTATATGTTTTGTCAAGACTTTGTCATGACTTCATCGTATATGTTTTGTCAAAACTTCATCGTATATGTTTTGTCATGATTTCATCGTATATGTTTTGTCATGACTTCTTCGTATATGCTTTGTCATGATTTCTTCATCGTAATGAGTGTAAATGTTTTGTCATGACTTCATCGTAAATGTTTTGTCAAGACTTCATCGTATATGTTTTGTCATGATTTCATCGTATATGTTTTGTCATGACTTCATCGTATATGTTTTGTCATGACTTCATCGTATATGTTTTGTCATGACTTCTTCGTATATGTTTTGCAACATGAATGTATATGCTTTGTCAAGATTTATCGTAATGAACGTATATGCTTTGTCATGACTTCATCGTAAATGATTTGTTATGACCTCATGGAACTTAAACGTAAATGTTTTGTCATGACTTCATCGTATATGTTTTGTCAAGACTTCTTCGTAAATGTTTTGTCATGACTTCATCGTAAATGTTTTGTCAAGATTTCATCGTAAATGTTTTGTCAAGACTTCTTCGTATATGTTTTGTCAAAACTTCTTCGTATATGTTTTGTCAAAACTTCTTCGTATATGTTTTGTCATGACTTCATTGTAATGAGTGTAAATGATTTCATATGATTGTTTCCCTCGAAAAACCGAGGGAAGAGATTCCATATGAAAATCGCAAGAATTTGGCTCCTGGTTTGAAATATTATTATGTTCATAGACTTCATCGTAATGAGTGTAAATGATTTCATATAATTGCTTACCTCGGAAAACCGAGGGAAGAGATTCCATATGAAAATCGCAAGAATTTGGCTCCTGGTTTGAAATATTATTATATTCATAGACTTCTTCGTATATGTTTTGTCAAACATGAACGTATATGTTTTGTCATGATTTCATCGTAAATGTTTTGTCATGACTTCATCGTATATGCTTTGTCAAGATTTCATCGTAATGAGTGTAAATGAACCAAAAATAATGTTTACGTTCATGTTTGACAACAACACAGGAGGAAGGCAGTTATGAATTATTTTTGAAGAACTGAAGGTGTCACTATGTCATCATGTGCTACCAGGTTAATGAACTTCTCTGAAAAAATGAGACAACATGACATTTTGACAACACAGCAGGGGAAGGCAGTTATGAATTATTTTTGAAGAACTGAAGGTGCTACCATGTTACCATGTGCTACCAGGTTAATGAACTTCTCTGAAAAAATGAGACAACATGACATTTTGACAACAACACAGGAGGAAGGCAGTTATGAATTATTTTTGAAGAACTGAAGGTGCTACCATGTCACCATGTGCTACCAGGTTAATGAACTTCTCTGAAAAAATGAGACAACATGACATTTTGACAACACAGCAGGGGAAGGCAGTTATGAATTATTTTTGAAGAACTGAAGGTGTCACTACGTCATCATGTGTCACTCGGTTAATTAACTTCTCTGAAAAAGTGTGACAACATGACATTTTGACAACAACACAGGAGGAAGGCAGTTATGAATTATTTTTGAAGAACTGAAGGTGTCACTATGTCACCATGTGCTACCAGGTTAATGAACTTCTCTGAAAAAATGAGACAACATGACATTTTGACAACAACACAGGAAATAAATGTTTACGTAAATGTTTTGTCAAGACTTCTTCGTATATGCTTTGTCAAACTTCTTCGTAAATGTTTTGTCATGATTTCATCGTAATGAGCGTATATGCTTTGTCATGATTTCATCGTAAATGATTTGTCGAAACTTCATCGTATATGTTTTGTCATGATTTCTTCGTTTATGTTTTGTCAAACATGAACGTAAATGATTTGTCAAAACTTCAACGTATATGCTTTGTCATGACTTCTTCATCGTAATGAGCGTAAATGTTTTGTCAAGACTTCTTCATCGTAATGAGTGTAAATGTTTTGTCATGATTTCATCGTATATGTTTTGTCATGATTTCTTCGTTTATGTTTTGTCAAACATGAACGTAAATGATTTGTCAAAACTTCATCGTATATGCTTTGTCATGACTTCTTCATCGGAATGAGCGTAAATGTTTTGTCAAGACTTCTTCATCGTAATGAGTGTAAATGTTTTGTCATGATTTCATCGTATATGTTTTGTCATGATTTCTTCGTTTATGTTTTGTCAAACATGAACGTAAATGATTTGTCAAAACTTCAACGTATATGCTTTGTCATGACTTCTTCATCGTAATGAGTGTAAATGTTTTGTCATGATTTCATCGTACATGTTTTGTCATGACTTCTTCATCGTAATGAGCGTATATGCTTTGTCATGATTTCATCGTAAATGATTTGTCGAAACTTCATCGTATATGTTTTGTCATGATTTCTTCGTTTATGTTTTGTCAAACATGAACGTAAATGATTTGTCAAAACTTCATCGTATATGCTTTGTCATGACTTCTTCATCGGAATGAGCGTAAATGTTTTGTCAAGACTTCTTCATCGTAATGAGTGTAAATGTTTTGTCATGATTTCATCGTATATGTTTTGTCATGATTTCTTCGTTTATGTTTTGTCAAACATGAACGTAAATGATTTGTCAAAACTTCATCGTATATGCTTTGTCATGACTTCTTCATCGGAATGAGCGTAAATGTTTTGTCAAGACTTCTTCATCGTAATGAGTGTAAATGTTTTGTCATGATTTCATCGTACATGTTTTGTCATGATTTCTTCGTTTATGTTTTGTCAAACATGAACGTAAATGATTTGTCAAAACTTAAACGTATATGCTTTGTCATGACTTCTTCATCGTAATGAGTGTAAATGTTTTGTCATGATTTCATCGTATATGTTTTGTCATGATTTATTCGTTTATGTTTTGTCAAACATGAACGTAAATGATTTGTCAAAACTTCAACGTATATGCTTTGTCATGACTTCTTCATCGGAATGAGTGTAAATGTTTTGTCAAGACTTCTTCATCGTAATGAGTGTAAATGTTTTGTCATGATTTCATCGTATATGTTTTGTCATGATTTCTTCGTTTATGTTTTGTCAAACATGAACGTAAATGATTTGTCAAAAACTTCATCGTATATGCTTTGTCATGACTTCTTCATCGTAATGAGTGTAAATGTTTTGTCATGATTTCATCGTACATGTTTTGTCATGACTTCTTCATCGTAATGAGCGTATATGCTTTGTCCATGATTTCATCGTAAATGATTTGTCGAAACTTCAATCGTATATGTTTTGTCATGATTTCTTCGTTTTGTTTTGTCAAACATGAACGTAAATGATTTGTCAAAACTTCATCGTATATGCTTTGTCATGACTTCTTCATCGGAATGAGCGTAAATGTTTTGTCAAGACTTCTTCATCGTAATGAGTGTAAATGTTTTGTCATGATTTCATCGTATATGTTTTGTCATGACTCTTCGTTATGTTTTGTCAACATGAACGTAAATGATTTGTCAAAACTTCATCGTATATGCTTTGTCATGATTCTTCATCGGAATGAGCGTAAATGTTTTGTCAAGACTTCTTCATCGTAATGAGTGTAAATGTTTGTCATGATTTCATCGTATATGTTTTGTCATGATTTCTTCGTTTATGTTTTGTCAAACATGAACGTAAATGATTTGTCAAAACTTCAACGTTATGCTTTGTCATGACTTCTTCATCGTAATGAGTGTAAATGTTTTGTCATGATTTCATCGTATATGTTTTGTCATGATTTCTTCGTTTATGTTTTGTCAAACATGAACGTAAATGATTTGTCAAAACTTCATCGTATATGCTTTGTCATGACTTCTTCATCGGAATGAGCGTAAATGTTTTGTCAAGACTTCTTCATCGTAATGAGTGTTAAATGTTTGTCATGATTTCATCGTATATGTTTTGTCATGATTTCTTCGTTTATGTTTTGTCAAACATGAACGTAAATGATTTGTCAAAACTTCAACGTATATGCTTTGTCATGACTTCTTCATCGTAATGAGTGTAAATGTTTTGTCATGATTTCATCGTACATGTTTTGTCATGACTTCTTCATCGTAATGAGCGTATATGCTTTGTCATGATTTCATCGTAAATGATTTGTCGAAACTTCACATCGTATATGTTTTGTCATGATTTCTTCGTTTATGTTTTGTCAAACATGAACGTAAATGATTTGTCAAAACTTCATCGTATATGCTTTGTCATGACTTCTTCATCGGAATGAGCGTAAATGTTTTGTCAAGACTTCTTCATCGTAATGAGTGTAAATGTTTTGTCAATGATTTCATCGTATATGTTTTGTCATGATTTTCTTCGTTTATGTTTTGTCAAACATGAACGTAAATGATTTGTCAAAACTTCATCGTATATGCTTTGTCATGACTTCTTCATCGTAATGAGTGTAAATGTTTTGTCATGATTTCATCGTATATGTTTTGTCATGATTTCTTCGTTTATGTTTTGTCAAACATGAACGTAAATGATTTGTCAAAACTTCAACGTATATGCTTTGTCAAGACTTCTTCATCGGAATGAGCGTAAATGTTTTGTCAAGACTTCTTCATCGTAATGAGTGTTAATGTTTTGTCATGATTTCATCGTACATGTTTTGTCATGATTTCTTCGTTTATGTTTTGTCAAACATGAACGTAAATGATTTGTCAAAACTTCAACGTATATGCTTTGTCATGACTTCTTCATCGTAATGAGTGTAAATGTTTTGTCATGATTTCATCGTACATGTTTTGTCATGACTTCTTCATCGTAATGAGCGTATATGCTTTGTCATGATTTCATCGTAAATGATTTGTCGAAACTTCATCGTATATGTTTTGTCATGATTTCTTCGTTTATGTTTTGTCAAACATGAACGTAAATGATTTGTCAAAACTTCATCGTATATGCTTTGTCATGACTTCTTCATCGGAATGAGCGTAAATGTTTTGTCAAGACTTCTTCATCGTAATGAGTGTAAATGTTTTGTCATGATTTCATCGTACATGTTTTGTCATGATTTATTCGTTTATGTTTTGTCAAACTTGAACGTAAATGATTTGTCAAAACTTCATCGTATATGCTTTGTCATGACTTCTTCATCGGAATGAGCGTAAATGTTTTGTCAAGACTTCTTCATCGTAATGAGTGTAAATGTTTTGTCATGATTTCATCGTATATGTTTTGTCATGATTTCTTCGTTTATGTTTTGTCAAACATGAACGTAAATGATTTGTCAAAACTTCATCGTATATGCTTTGTCATGACTTCTTCATCGGAATGAGCGTAAATGTTTTGTCAAGACTTCTTCATCGTAATGAGTGTAAATGTTTTGTCATGATTTCATCGTATATGTTTTGTCATGATTTCTTCGTTTATGTTTTGTCAAACATGAACGTAAATGATTTGTCAAAACTTCATCGTATATGCTTTGTCATGACTTCTTCATCGGAATGAGCGTATATGCTTTGTCATGACTTCTTCATCGTAATGAGTGTAAATGTTTTGTCATGATTTCATCGTACATGTTTTGTCATGACTTCTTCGTTTATGTTTTGTCAAACATGAACGTAAATGATTTGTCAAAACTTCATCGTATATGCTTTGTCATGACTTCTTCATCGGAATGAGCGTAAATGTTTTGTCAAGACTTCTTCATCGTAATGAGTGTAAATGTTTTGTCATGATTTCATCGTATATGTTTTGTCATGATTTCTTCGTTTATGTTTTGTCAAACATGAACGTAAATGATTTGTCAAAACTTCATCGTATATGCTTTGTCATGACTTCTTCATCGGAATGAGCGTAAATGATCCAAAAATAATGTTTATGTTAGAATGTTAGATCTAACACCTTTTCTAACATGTTTTCTAACATGGAGGATTTCATTAGATATAAACATTCTTCCTTCATTTCATTCTATACACAATTTACATCATAGACGATTTAATAGATATAATACTTTACTGTTTCATCTGATATAAACATTCTTCCTTCATTTCATTCTATACACAATTTACATCATAGACGATTTAATAGATATAATACTTTACTGTTTCATCTGATATAAACATTCTTCCCTAAACATTATTTTAGTTAAAGTCCATCAAATATTTTTAGGATACTTTCACCAAATAATATTTATATAGGGTGTCCAAAGGTGCGTTTAGCACAGCGCTCTATATGAGACTATTAAAGGAGATATATGCTGATTATAAATATATAATAAAAAATATGAATATATGTATATGATGAGTATGTTGTATTTTGGCGCCATGCCGGGATATAAAATGAATTTTGAGACAAGAGGCGGTTTCGCGGGAAATTTTGGCGGGATTTTTTTCATTTTTTTAATGAATCATAAAGAAAACATCCTCGCTCTTGCAAAAAAATGCAAAGACTGTAAAAAAATCTACGAGACATTGGTAAAATGCTTCGGTATGGATGCTCCTAGCTATTCCACTGTAACGTATCATGTTAGGATGTATCACTTCATGAACAAAAAGGCGCCCATTATAAAAATTGACAAAAAATCGCCGGATCAAAGAAAAATCAAAGCAATTCTTCAAGCGCTAGATGAAGACCCAAGAGCATCACTCAGAAGGATAGAGGAGATGACAAAGATACCACGTACAACAGTCAGTTATTATCTGCACAATTATTTGAACTACAAACTAGCGTATACACGTTGGGTTCCGCACAACCTTAATTCAGTTCAAAAAAAATCTAGAGTCCAATCTTCGAAGAGCTCCTCTCTATATTGGGTGCGTATCAATCCAAGAAGTTTCGCTTTTTAGTAACAGGGGACGAGTCTTGGTTTCAATATGCAACAGAAGCCAAAATCATGTGGATCCCGAAGGATGAAAATCCGCAAACATTCCCGAAGAAAAAAATTGACACACCAATGATGATGTTGTCGGTTTTTTGGGGCGTGAATGGCATCATCGCAATTGATATTCTTCAAAAACCTAATACGATGAATGCTCAGTATCTAATTGACAATGTTCTTACTCAAATTATCAATTCTGATGAGTTTGAGAAATCCAAACAACAAAAACAAAAGTTTGCAATTCATTTTGATAATTCAAGAGTTCACAAAAGTCATAAGGTAATGAATTACTTGGTGGAAAACAATGTCAAAGTTGTTCCAAACCCATTTTATTCACCTGATATTGCCCCCTCTGACTTTTATTTATTCGGCACGCTAAAAAAGAGAGCTGAAGGACGCGAATTCGCGAGTCCAGATGATCTTGAAAATTTTGTAAGAGAGCAATTTGAGCAATTTTCTCATGATGATTTAAAGCGTGTCTTTCAAGCCTGGATCGATCGCTGCGAACGCGTGATTGAATCCAATGGTGATTATATTTAAATAAACTTTATATATATGTAACTTGTTTATTTCTATTCGCAGTATTCAGGTTTGTGCTAAACACACCTTTGGACACCCTATATCTAATGAAATCCTCCATGTTAGAAAACATGTTAGAAAAGGTGTTAGATCTAACATTCTAACATAAACATTATTTTTGGATCATTTACGCTCATTCCGATGAAGAAGTCATGACAAAGCATATACGATGAAGTTTTGACAAATCATTTACGTTCATGTTTGACAAAACATAAACGAAGAAATCATGACAAAACATGTACGATGAAATCATGACAAAACATTTACACTCATTACGATGAAGAAGTCTTGACAAAACATTTACGCTCATTCCGATGAAGAAGTCTTGACAAAGCATATACGATGAAGTTTTGACAAATCATTTACGTTCATGTTTGACAAAACATAAACGAAGAAATCATGACAAAACATGTACGATGAAATCATGACAAAACATTTACACTCATTACGATGAAGAAGTCTTGACAAAACATTTACGCTCATTCCGATGAAGAAGTCATGACAAAGCATATACGTTGAAGTTTTGACCAATCATTTACGTTCATGTTTGACAAAACATAAACGAAGAAATCATGACAAAACATGTACGATGAAATCATGACAAAACATTTACACTCATTACGATGAAGAAGTCTTGACAAAACATTTACGCTCATTACGATGAAGAAGTCTTGACAAAACATTTACGCTCATTCCGATGAAGAAGTCATGACAAAGCATATACGATGAAGTTTTGACAAATCATTTACGTTCATGTTTGACAAAACATAAACGAAGAAGTCATGACAAAACATATACGATGAAATCATGACAAATCATTTACACTCATTACGATGAAGAAGTCTTGACAAAACATTTACGCTCATTCCGATGAAGAAGTCATGACAAAGCATATACGATGAAGTTTTGACAAATCATTTACGTTCATGTTTGACAAAACATAAACGAAGAAGTCATGACAAAACATATACGATGAAATCATGACAAAACATTTACACTCATTACGATGAAGAAGTCTTGAAAAAACATTTACGCTCATTCCGATGAAGAAGTCATGACAAAGCATATACGATGAAGTTTTGACAAATCATTTACGTTCATGTTTGACAAAACATAAACGAAGAAATCATGACAAAACATATACGATGAATCATGACAAAACATTTACACTCATTACGATGAAGAAGTCATGACAAAGCATATACGATGAAGTTTTGACAAATCATTTACGTTCATGTTTGACAAAACATAAACGAAGAAATCATGACAAAACATATACGATGAAATCATGACAAAACATTTACACTCATTACGATGAAGAAGTCTTGACAAAACATTTACGCTCATTCCGATGAAGAAGTCATGACAAAGCATATACGTTGAAGTTTTGACAAATCATTTACGTTCATGTTTGACAAAACATAAACGAAGAATCATGACAAAACATATACGATGAAGTTTCGACAAATCATTTACGATGAAATCATGACAAAGCATATACGCTCATTACGATGAAGAAGTCATGACAAAACATGTACGATGAAATCATGACAAAACATTTACACTCATTACGATGAAGAAGTCTTGACAAAACATTTACGCTCATTCCGATGAAGAAGTCATGACAAAGCATATACGATGAAGTTTGACAAATCATTTACGTTCATGTTGACAAAACATAAACGAAGAAGTCATGACAAAACATATACGATGAAATCATGACAAATCATTTACACTCATTACGATGAAGAAGTCTTGACAAACATTTACGCTCATTCCGATGAAGAAGTCATGACAAAGCATATACGATGAAGTTTTGACAAATCATTTACGTTCATGTTTGACAAAACATAAACGAAGAAGTCATGACAAAACATATACGATGAAATCATGACAAATCATTTACACTCATTACGATGAAGAAGTCTTGACAAAACATTTACGCTCATTCCGATGAAGAAGTCATGACAAAGCATATACGATGAAGTTTTGACAAATCATTTACGTTCATGTTTGACAAAACATAAACGAAGAAGTCATGACAAAACATGTACGATGAAATCATGACAAAACATTTACACTCATTACGATGAAGAAGTCATGACAAAGCATATACGTTGAAGTTTTGACAAATCATTTACGTTCATGTTTGACAAAACATAAACGAAGAAATCATGACAAAACATATACGATGAAATCATGACAAAACATTTACACTCATTACGATGAAGAAGTCTTGACAAAACATTTACGCTCATTCCGATGAAGAAGTCATGACAAAGCATATACGTTGAAGTTTTGACAAATCATTTACGTTCATGTTTGACAAACATAAACGAAGAAAATCATGACAAAACATATACGATGAAATCATGACAAAACATTTACACTCATTACGATGAAGAAGTCTTGACAAAACATTTACGCTCATTCCGATGAAGAAGTCATGACAAAGCATATACGATGAAGTTTTGACAAATCATTTACGATGAAATCATGACAAAGCATATACGCTTATTACGATGAAATCATGACAAAACATTTACGAAGAAGTTTGACAAAGCATATACGAAGAAGTCTTGACAAAACATTTACGTAAACATTTATTTCCTGTGTTGTTGTCAAAATGTCATGTTGTCTCATTTTTTCAGAGAAGTTCATTAACCTGGTAGCACATGGTGACATAGTGACACCTTCAGTTCTTCAAAAATAATTCATAACTGCCTTCCTCCTGTGTTGTTGTCAAAATGTCATGTTGTCACACTTTTTCAGAGAAGTTAATTAACCGAGTGACACATGATGACGTAGTGACACCTTCAGTTCTTCAAAAATAATTCATAACTGCCTTCCCCTGCTGTGTTGTCAAAATGTCATGTTGTCTCATTTTTTCAGAGAAGTTCATTAACCTGGTAGCACATGGTAACATGGTAGCACCTTCAGTTCTTCAAAAATAATTCATAACTGCCTTCCTCCTGTGTTGTTGTCAAAATGTCATGTTGTCTCATTTTTTCAGAGAAGTTCATTAACCTGGTAGCACATGATGACATAGTGACACCTTCAGTTCTTCAAAAATAATTCATAACTGCCTTCCTCCTGTGTTGTTGTCAAACATGAACGTAAACATTATTTTTGGTTCATTTACACTCATTACGATGAAATCTTGACAAATCATTTACGATAAAATCATGACAAAACATATACGATGAAATCACGACAAAACATATACGTTTAGTTTCGATGAAATCATCATGACAAAGCATATACGATGAAGTCATGACAAAACATTTACGATGAAATCATGACAAAACATATACGTTCATGTTTGACAAAACATATACGAAGAAGTCTATGAATATAATAATATTTCAAACCAGGAGCCAAATTCTTGCGATTTTCATATGGAATCTCTTCCCTCGGTTTTTCGAGGTAAGCAATTATATGAAATCATTTACACTCATTACAATGAAGTCATGACAAAACATATACGAAGAAGTTTTGACAAAACATATACGAAGAAGTTTTGACAAAACATATACGAAGAAGTCTTGACAAAACATTTACGATGAAATCTTGACAAAACATTTACGATGAAGTCATGACAAAACATTTACGAAGAAGTCTTGACAAAACATATACGATGAAGTCATGACAAAACATTTACGTTTAAGTTCCATGAGGTCATAACAAATCATTTACGATGAAGTCATGACAAAGCATATACGTTCATTACGATGAAATCTTGACAAAGCATATACATTCATGTTTGACAAAACATATACGAAGAAGTCATGACAAAACTGTTGCATGCTAAGATCAGTCATAATGTAAACCTCTCAATTTTATTGTCGTGGGAAGTATCTCAATTCCTTCAAAAAAATTGAAAAACTATTTAATTTTAAAAATATAATACTTTTAATTAGTTAATTAATTGGAGATATTTTTAAAAAATCACTTTTGATAATACTTTTGAGAACTTTAATTAAAAAAATATATTCCAAAATATCCAGGATATCAAGAGGGAATTGTTCCTTATGAGGTATATAGTTATGATGTATACCTCATAAGGAACAATTCCCTCCTTAAAATCGTAGACATTTTTATACTTATTAATCAACCATTCAAAATCATATTCCTCTGAAAAGTTATTTTATTAAAAATTTAGAATTTTAATAAATATAGAGTTTGAATTTCATACAATACTATATATTTTCAATAATGGAATTTGAAAACCATTCTCAAAAGTTCTCAGAAAACCTTTTTTTCATTAATTTTAAGAAATCTGAGTATTAAATTAAGTGATAAATTCGTTTGACACTACTTTAATTTTTAAATTCAAAAATTATATGTGCTTCTTAAAATGACTCAAAAAAATTTTATTATAAAATAATATATAATATTAAAAATCCCACAACATTTTTTACTTTACATAATCGTACTTCCTCGACGATTAATTTCCACTCAATTTCTATCGTTGACCGAACTTAGCATGCAACAAAACATATACGATGAAGTCATGACAAAACATATACGATGAAGTCATGACAAAACATATACGATGAAGTCATGACAAAACATATACGATGAAATCATGACAAAACATATACGATGAAGTCATGACAAAACATTTACACTCATTACGATGAAGAAATCATGGCAAAGCATATACGAAGAAGTCATGACAAAACATATACGAAGAAGTCATGACAAAACATATACGAAGAAGTCATGACAAAACATTTATGTTATACAGTAATGTTAGTCATGAATGTTTGTCCTACGTGTTGGCGTTAGTGTTGAAAAATAATGTTTGTCCTACATGAAGCCGTACAAGCGTTTGAATTTGTTTATGCATAAGATTACTCTCTTGTTTTCTGTATCTATCATACAAACATAAGCAGCACCTGTTTTTGTAAAGTTTATATGAAGTTTTCGATAGTTAAGACCTGTATAATAATAGAATGCGTCCTCATTCTCAACATAGTAGTAGAACTCAAACGAATGCTTACCATAATCTGTTATTTCAACAGCTTCGTCAGATATTTCATCAACGAACTCATAAACTATATCGCCATACTTGCTTTTATTTCTATTGTTTTCAGATCTAGAACACCAACGAAGGTTTGAGATTCTGTTGTCCGTTCTATCATGATTTATATGGTCTATTTCTTTCAAATTGTTTGGATTTTCAATCCACTGTTCTGCAATAATTCTATGCTTTAAATGCGTTTTGTTGTTTAAACTAAGCTCAATATAACCATGATTATTTAAGCATTCACTCTTAATATGTTTGTTTTTCTTTCGACGAATAGTAAAAGGATATGTCGTACAAATCTCATAATCTTCATGATTTCTCAATGTTTCCCATTGAGTTTGTTCCCCACTAACGTTCTCATTGACGTCCTCAATATCTTCTTCCTCACTGAACTCGTCAATATTTTCACTAGCTCCTTCTGTAATGTTTTCATCGGCATTGTCATTGACTTCTTCTGTAATGTTAGATGTTGTTGTTTCGCTCATGTTCTTTCACTAATGTTAAAAGTTATGTTGTACGAATTTTGAACAGAATTTAGAGCAGTTATGAAACAATGAAGTACTTTTACGCTATTGAAAGGAACTATGAGAGTGAAGTACATGACAGCAATGACAAAAGGAACTAATATCAAACCTAATGAAATCGCTCACGAGGACATAGAGCTTAACAAGTACTTTGTGGAGTATCTTATAAGTGAAGAGTATGTAAGACCTTACTTCATGTTTGACAGCATGAATGAGGATGTTATTTCATGGTTAAAGAATATAAGCAATGTTTTCGGTAAGTACGTCATAGATGACAAAGGTCTTGTTGTATTTTATGAGACAGCAATACGAACACAGGAACTAATGGATATTATGCACTCAACAGCAAAGAAAGGATTTAGTACTATTGGCATGAATGAACATTGCAGGAATGACATATACAACCTATGCTCACGAAAGCCTTACACAAAAGCAATACAAATGATAGAACATAAGTGTCTAAGGTCAGCAAATGAAATCATTACTGTCAGTGGTTATGAAAGAACTGTTAGCAAAGATGAGTGGAAACAGCTATTCATATTAAGGAAGGACGTTGCTGAACTAGTTAAACCTGTTGCACGAACATTGTTTCAGATAAGACCAGCAATGACTAAGAACCCTTTGACCTTAGTCAATGAGACCATAGAGGTTGAAGATAATGACATGAAAGAACTAGGAATGAATGAGAGAAGTTGTGAAGGATGTTTGAGTCAAAACACATGGTTCTTCAGAGCTGTTAAGAAACTTAGTAAAGAACGACAGAAATATTTTATAGAGAAGTATTGCAAAGGATGTGTAAATGAATTGTTTGAAATAGAACTTAGAGACACTTTCACACTAAAGGACTTGAGAAGAAATAAGTACATGAGTGAAGAAGGTATTGACATAGCTAGTGTTATAAATGACTTAAGAAGATGTGTTGTTGTTATTGACGGAGCACGTATGACATATCTAGTGAAAGATTATGATGGAATACGAGACACAACAACACTTGTGTCAGTAGATAGCAAGGAATTCAATAAGCTCATGAAGAGTATTTATGTAGGACGTATTGAAGAAAGGATGTGAACGCACTGATGATTTATGAAGCGGGTCAGAACAAGAACTATCTTATGAAGTCAGGCATGAGATTCTTTGACGAAAGAGATGACATTTACAGCTATTTCAGAGGATATGAGTATGAAGTACTGAATGAAGTAGATGAAAGCGTTATTGAAGGATATTTGAAACATGTTCACGATGTCATATGTAATGAGGATGAAGAGCTTTATGAGTATGTTTTGAACTGGTTCGCCTACATCGTTCAAAATCCTTGTGGAAAGACTGGAACAGTACTTTTGTTAATAGGAAAGCAAGGAACTGGTAAGAATGTACTTAGTAATGTTCTATGCGAGCTCATTAGCAAGTACGCCAACAATAATATAACGGCAATAGAGAATGTGGTTGGTAGATTCAATGCTGCTATTGAGAACATGAAGCTCATCGTATGCAATGAACTAAGCTCATGCGATACGTCTAAGGTCATGAACCACGACGCACTAAAGTCAATAGTAACAGAGACTCAGTTGGACTTAAATCAGAAGTGTCAGCCAGTAAGAAAGATAGAGAATGTTTGTAATATCATCATGATATCTAACAACTTCAACTCAGTAAAGATTGACAAAGACGACAGAAGATTTGTTGTCATTGACGTAAGCAGCAGATACAAAGGAAATTACGAATATTTCTCAAATCTCATTGAAAGCTTTAATGAAGAGTTTTATTCAAACTTACTGACGTACTTCATGAAGAAAGATTTAAGTGAATTTGATGTAAGGAAGATACCATTCACCAGGGCTAAACAAGAACTCATCGAAATGAACAAAACACCTTACCAAGTGTTTTACGAGGAGTTCTATGAAAAGTTTGTATCCGGATGGAATTGTACAGAGTGCTACAGAAGATATAAAGAATTTGCGAAGGAGAATGAATTCTTTGCATGTAGTTCAAATGTATTTGGTGGCAAGATGAGAGAATTTGTGAAGAGAAGTAGAAAGCGAGACGGTTCTGCAAGAAGTTATATTTATGAAGCAAGTATGATATTAGAAGGTCGTGGAAAGAAAGAAACAGTGAATTATGAGGAAGTGCTTGAAAAATTCATGGAGTACATGGGAAGCAATATAACATACAACAAAGACATATACAGTGAGTTTAAGTACTACTGTGAACAGCATGAGATTGAAGTAATGAGTAAAGGAGACTTTGAAACGCTTATGAAAGACAGTGAGGAGGTCGTTCATGAGAACAGTGATGAAATAGTTCATGAGAACAGTGAGGAGGTCATACATGAGAACAGTGATGAAATAGTTCATGAGAACAGTGAGGAGGTCATACATGAGAACAGTGATGAAATAGTTCATGAGAACAGTGAGGAGGTCATACATGAGAACAGTGATGAAATAGTTCATGATGTCGTTCGTGAAGAAGCCATTGCAACAAAGAATGAGATAAAGGATTTCATAGAACTTAACAAGGAGGAGTTTAAAGAAGGCTATGAAGTGAAAAGATGTGAAGAAGATTTCTTGGCGTATTTGAAGAAAAAGAGACTAAAGCCGATGGCTCAAAATAAGTTTCAATCGATGTTTGAAAAGAAACGTTTGAGCTATGGTGGTGTAAGAAGCACATATTACTTTGTTAAGAAGTGAGGACATTTATTTTTGTCGTTAGTGTTGGAGTTTGTACTTGTTGTTAGTGAGAGAATAAATTAAATCATGAACTTTGCCATGGTCTCTGTCCCTAGTAGTTTTCATTAAGTTCTGGAAATAATGAAAGTCATAAACTTTGCCATGGTCTCTGTCCCTAGTAGTTTTCATTATCTCACAGAGTTAATGAAAGTCATACTTTCTATCAGATGAAGCATGCAGATGAACATAATGAAAGTTAGTGAGTTTGCCACGAGTTATGAATAAAATATTGGCATATTAGATGAGATAGCTGATGAAACAGATGAAGATAAATTAAATCTTAGACTTTGCCACACTCTGTCCCTAGTTCCTCAAAATCCTTGACAACGTTGCTTAGAAATTTTGGTTCAAAACCTCATCTGATTTTAATCTGTTATGCTACCTGTTAAGTTTCGCGAGATTATAAATGTCATGGAGTTATATAAAAAGGAGGGACAGCTAGGGACACTGGAAGTACTTGTAAGGCTATCTGTTAAGATTGCATGAAATACTAAAAAGTCATGAAATCCATTATCGCTGTGCTAGCTTCACCTTAGAGTAAAATGACGACTAAAGTCACTGAAGCAATGAAACAAAAGTTCTTGGTAGAATACATTAAATCAGGAGCGGTTCCAGAAGGTTTTTACATTCATACTATGAAGGATGGTAGAGTTCAGTTTAGAAAGATAAAGCAACCATTAGATAAAGAAGGAATTTTGAGAAAGATTAAACTTCATGAGGACAACATTGCTGAACTTAGGAAGAAGCTAGAAGAGTTGGAGAAAGCAGACGACAGTGAGGAATAAAGCAATGAATTCAACAGGGTGAAAAAGAGGTGAAAAAACAGGTGAGATCTCACCACTTCACCTAAGTTTATTTTTGTGCTATGTTTTCATACGTGTGAGGGTGGTGATATCATTAATTTTTAAGTTTATTTTTTATTTTATTTTTATATAAATGACGAAAACTATTGAGATAACAAACTACAACGGTCATGAGTTCAAGAATTTGTTCTTCGTTCCTCGTGAAAATACATTCTATCAGATACGAGGGAGAAAGGGTAAAGTTAGTTTGAGCGTTTATGACTACAAGCATAATGGAAAGTTTATACAAGCATATGATACAAACGGTAAGCGTGTTTCATTAGCTTTGTCAAAACTTACAGGTATAAACTATGACAGTGATTTTGACCTATATGAAGAAGAAAGTGAGTCAGAAGATTATGAGCTGTTATATGAAGCACAGCAATGGGAGGAGTTGCAATACTTTTGTAAGTGAGAACGTTTATTTTTTTACATTAGTGAAGTGGTTTGTGAAAACGTTAGTGAGGTGAAGTGGTTGGCGGCTTTGTAAATATTTAAGGTTAAGTTAGTGTTGTCGTTTGTGTTGTAAAATATACGTTAACGGTTTCGTAAAGTGTCAAATTCACATATCATGGGTAAGGAGGCGCGCAGTGCCGCCGTACCCTTGATATGTATACTAACTCCAATTCGCTGTCAGATTTTAATTTTTTCGGACTTTTTGGCATCTTTCCTAATAAAATATTTGAGAAAAAACTTGAAATTATATCATTGATCTTGTTTACTTCCTGAGTAAGGCTTGGATCAGTTTTGATCAGATTCTGGTAACATTGAATTGCAATTAACATCAAACCATTATTTGTTGAAAAGTGAAGCTGTGCATTACTCCTGTAATATTTACAAATCCCCAAATGATTAAACCTTCAGAATTAAATTCTGCGTAATGACATATTAATGAGAAAAAATCTATTATGGTGCGTGGACATTTTATTGGAGTACCTTTTTTAGAAGATATTGAATTATTATAATGTTTCAATACTTCTTTACATTGCATAAATGGAAAATAATTCAAGTATTCGATCAACTCTGGACCTGTAAATTTCATCATAACTTCACAAATTAATATTGATGATAAAAGTTCAATCAAAGATGCTCTCAAAAATTTCAGAATATGTTCGGAAGCATCGTGCTGAAAAGGATATCAAAAAACGAAGAGATGTATTAAGATACGAAAAATCAAACAAAGTATATCAAGAACCTGATGCATAAGAAATAACTCTCGAAAGATTTTGAATATTTTTCTCAACATATGGCCACCAACGCGATATTTTGCCATTTGCTTGAAGATTTCCAAGTTTGATCCAAATATGCCTTATATTTTTATCACTCAAGTAAGCATGAAACACAGATTTTCCGTGCCTTTATCGGTGCAAATGGCAAACGGCTTGCCTTGAATTGTAGCTAATGCACATTTTAGAACTGATTAAAAAGTTGAAAATCAATTATATTTCTAGACCCGTCGTTAATAATGACAAACAAATAATCTCCAATTTTTCATTGCTCTACCAGAAAGTTGCATAATTTTTTTTTAAAAAAATAAAACTTATTGTTTAAAATTTAAAACATATAAGCAAACTTAAAGAGTACTCATCTATGAAAAATATGAATAAAATTCAAACTTCAATAATCATTTGGTTCAGATAGAATAATTGTTGAAATGTACTTCGGAGTGATTTCCTTCAATTGCCTCCAGTTACAACAGCAAATACATTTCCACCAATTCAACACTTGATAACAGCACGTTCATGGAAGAACAAAGTCTATTGTTATATCCTTTGGATTTCAATGCGCTGATCAGATATTGATTGGTTCAGTTTCCTAACAAAAGTTGCCTGCGGTGAACAAATTTCAGAAAAGTGGACTGATCTGAAATGATTTGTTACAAGATATAAAAGGATGCCATCGACTTCTATCTAACAGATTTTTTCTAAAATCAAAGATGATAATGAAGAAATTGAAAAAATTCTCCTTTATAGACTTTGGATTTGTCCAACAAGTCATCATGTTGACATGACAAATAACTTGTTCCACATAGTTAGAACTAAAGTTTTAGATCTTTCGTAGATTTTCCAACCAATATCTGTTATCACAGATATTGACAAAAAAGTGATATCAGAACTTTTTCATTTCAACAGCGTTTCGTTTCTCATCAAATTGGTACTTCCCCGAAATACCTGGTCCGATTCTTAATTTTCGAATAACCAAACTGTTACATTGATGAGAAGCATAAAAACTCAAAAAGGATATTCCAAGAACAGAAGATGTTTGGATGCAAAGTTTATATGATTAAGACAGGTTTACATCGCAGAAAAAAAGTTTACGTGTCAGATTTGAAAACAGCTTTTTGACTGAGAACAATGATCTGCAAGGTACATGGATAGAATCAGTACCTCGCAAACTATAGTTCTCTATATGGCGCCGAAAGTTTTTGGTGAAATGTCGTTGCATTTCACGAAAATTTTTTCGGCGCCATAGGATGAATTGGAGGGTGTGAGATACTATTACGTATAATAGTACTCACACTCTCCAATTACCAATCATAAAATCTTTTTTTTATTTTTAATCAATTTATTTTTGATTTCTAGCCATTTTGGTTTTAAAAAATATAACTATATTAATAATATTATATATATCATATTTATTAAATTTTTTACAAAATACTCAAACATTGAAAAGTGTCAAAAGTGACCTCAACCCCCTTTTATGCATTATATTTATAGTAAAAAAGTATGAAAAAGTTTGTAATAAATTATGTGTTTATTCGTAAGTCTTATTTGGGTCGAAAATATGGATGTGGGATTGTTATTAGTGACACCATCTTCAGCGTTAATTAAAAATATTGGCACTTTTACAAAATAACGTGTATTGTGCGGGGTCATTGGAGACAGGCCAGTGACCACGCACAATATATACTGTACTTATACCCAAATTTAACTATGGAAATTTTCTTATTTATAGCGAATTTCAAAATAAAATGTAAATATTTGGTTTTGAAATTTGGTTTCCTGTAGTAAAGGTATCAAAATGTATAATTTATTAATTTACTCCAGTAAAAAGAAAAACAAATATTGACTTTAAATTCAAAAAAGTGTTCCGTAACAAAAATGAATTTTACAAAAAGTGACAAAAGACGATGCTTTTGTAAACTATTTTTATTATTAAATCTTAAATATATAAATATCATTGTTTATAAAAATAGATGACAAGTTTATTATAAATGACTTTTCACTAAGAAAATTAAGCGCAGAAAGAAAAAGAAAGCTCGGTCGCAATTGCATCTGATTTCAACCAAGTTCTCGAACTTTCTCAGAGGAATTGAGGAGTGTGATGTTTATAGTATGCAAATATCTGTCTCACTCTTCCATTCTTTTAAAGTAAAAAAATTGTTCAATTATAAAAATCATATTTCATATGCAAGTAATTTATAATTTATGCAAGTTATTATTTTTATATAATAGGGAAAACCGCAACCACTTTTTTAATCACGATTTAAATATATAAATCGCGATTTTTTAGAAAAATCGCGACTTTTTTAAAATCGCGTTTTTTAATGAATTGCGATTTTATTGTGGTCGCGATTTTTCAAAAAAATCGCGATTTATATGGAAAATCGCGTTATTGGTTCAATCTAAAGATCATTATTTAAAAAGTGAACTAAAATATAAATATAAAAATTATCTCATACCGAAATGGCTCACCAAAAAGGTGACATTTTTGGCGCCAATAATTTGATTTTTCTGATTCTTTCTATTTAGATATATTTATTTAATATTCATATTCCTTTATATTGCCTCATATTATTTCCCATTTTTAATCATATTATACAAATCTTTAATAATTTTTAATGTTTTGAGCTGAAACAATAAGAATTACCGAAAAAGTGACAAAACATCAAAAACAGGGAGGGGGTCTCAATTTTTATTACTTATATTATCTTACAATATTTATATAAATACTCTTTATAATATATTTTACTATAAAATTATACCTCAAATTCAAATATTTAAAATATTATTTACATAATTATCTCAAAATTATATTTTTATATATTATTTTTCATATGTATAAATCATATAATCTATATCTATGCAAATCTCATCTAATTTTTTTTGAAACAAACCGCTACCATTTTATAATGGTCCATCTTAAATTCATCATAAATTCTGGTACATGTTAGTACCAGAGTCTTCAAATCTCAAACACTCTGGTACCAACATGTACCAGACGCGAGTTTCCAATGCCCTCGTACGATTTTCTATTAAGATCTTCTTGAATGAGAAGGTCTTCATAGAAACTCGTACGAGGGCTTCTCTTTTAAATACTCTGGTACCTGCTGGTATCGGAGTCGACTTTACAGCCCTTTCCACAATTTTAAAGCTGGGGAAAGTTTTCAAGCAATGAAAGGGAAGCTCTCGCTATGAGGTGAAAATCTAGAATTTTTACCTCATAGCGAGTAATCCTTTGTTAATTGCTTGAAAACTTTCTTCAAATTATCAAAATTTCGAGGAAAGTTTCCTTGCTTCAAAGTAGAGATGGAGCCCTTTGAGCCACTGCATATAGGTCAGTGACTCAAAATACTCCATCTCTACTAGAAATCGCCAAAATTTGGGTCGCAATCTTTGAAATGCGACGCAAGTTTTGGCAATTTCGCGAGGGACTTGCTCCATTTGGTGCATAGATTCACACTCTATGCACCAGATGGAACAATTCTTTCGCTGACAGCGGGAAACTTTGTCTGAATAGTTTAACATTCAGACAAAGTTTCCCGCTGTCAGAGAGGGAATGGAAGGGTAAGAGGTATATATTCATAATGTATACCTCTTACCTTTATTCCCTCAAGAAAGTTCAAAAACTTGGGTGCAATCAGAACTGATTGCACCCAAGTTTTTGAATTTTATAAGGAATTGTTGGCTATGATGTACTGATCATGAATCAGTACATCATAGCCAACAATTCTACCTTTTAACCAAAGATAATTGATTCGTATGTAAAATATTAAGCTAAAATTTCTCTTTCTTTTAGTACACATTCTTCCATTTCGTGTACATGTATCATATATTAAGTACTAGTTATCTATTCTATATCCTTTATCCCAATTTAGATACTCAAAGATAATTCTTTTTCAGAAGAAAAAAAATATTTTCTATTAAACCGTTATTTTTTCAATGTGAGTTTTCAATTTTATTTTTCCTTTTTGCTGCTCAATGCAACATCCTCCACCCGATCCTCCATGCGAGGTTGATCAAGCCATAGGATATTTAGAATATTCTCGTTTTGTTATAGCTGCAGAGCTGCATGGTAACATAAGATTTGTCAAAGACCCACAAAAACTATCAATTGGAACAGGAGTATTAATCTACCACCGATGCGAATACGAAGGCTGCCCAGCAGGCTTTAAATTTATTAAAAATTTCGACAATTACATTTTTAAATCTGCAAACTTAACTCATATTCACTCAGGACCACCACCACAACATAAAAATACACCTACAAGTGGTACTTACCGTGCTTGGATTAAAAAATTTCTCATGAATCACGGAAGTCCACTTAATGCAACACAAGAAGTCAACAAAACGCTTGAAATACCTAAAGATCATACTTGTATTCACATGACTATGAAACAAACTGCAATCAATCAATTGAAATATTATTTACAACAAAAAGATCTTATGAGATCTTTACCAGACATATCTTTAAATCAATTTCAATCTTTACAAAACTATGTTAATCAATGGGAAGATCAACATGATGACCTTATTTATTTTGACATTCAAGGTGAAGATACTGATTTTCCAGACAAATTGGTTTTTATTTACTCTGATAATGATATGATCTCTCAAATTCATGAAAAACCACCAATTTATCACTTAGACTCTACGTTTAAATTAATTATTCATGGATTTCCTTTTTATGTATTAGCTACCAAATTTGCTAATACTCATTCTATCCCTTTGTGTTATTTTATAATATATCCAGATAATAGTGAAAATATTTCTTTTTGCTTAAGTAAATATTTTGAAACAACTCACACAGAACCTGAATTTATCATGTCTGACTGTGCACTAAACATTTTCAACGGGATTAGGAATTCATTTCCGGAGTGCAATATCTTTTGGTGCGCGCTACATGTAATACGCGCACTTAAAAAGAATCTCTCAAAGGTAAATGATGAAGAGATTAGATCAGAAGTCGAAAAATTTATGAACATTTTATGTTATTATCGTGATTGCACAGAAGAAGATGCTGCAAAAATGTATAAAGAGCACATTATTGATAAAATTCAAGATCAATTGGAATTTAATCAATACTTTACACGTCAGTGGGACATTCATAAACAACAGTGGATAGCCGCTGCCAGACCAAATGAATTAACCGTTGTGAATAACGTTTCTGAATCTTTATTTAAAAAGATAAAATATCACGATTTTGGCTGCGTTAAAAATCAAAGAATTGATGTTTTTGTCAAAAATCTTTTAGAAGAAGTTGCACCCAATTACTTTTATCGTATTAAAAACGATTTACTTCAAACAGGTTTTATTCCTTCAATTAGAATTCGCGAGCCTTGATTGACAGATTATAAAACAAAATTGAAAAGAGAAGTTCAATCACGTTTATACCAAGTATTAAATTTTGTTCAGAATCAAGAAGCCAATTTGAATCCATTAAGATTTTTATTGGAAAATGCTGAAGAAAAACTTTCTCAAATAAATGAGAAGATACAAAATTCAATTACATATTTAAGATCGTTTGAAATTCCAAATGAATTGTTAGATACGTATATGTTAGAAATTAATGAATTTTGTTATAATTCTCCAGATTATATTTTAGAACATTTCGAAGAATTTTTGGAGGATTTCAAAGAAAAGAATAATTTAATAGACTAAAAAATTTATTATTTTTATTTATTGTGAATTTTAAATTGTCACTTTTTAAGTGTTACTCCCTATTGAAAGTGTCACTTTTTGGATGTCACTTTTTCGGAAATTCTTATATACTCTATTCCTTTATATTGCCTCATATTATTTCCCATTTTTAATCATATTATACAAATCTTTAATAATTTTTAATGTTTTGAGCTTCAAAATCTTGTTCTAACTATTTTCATTCATATATCCTAGAAAAAATTAAAAAGTTTTTTAGAAATAAAAATGTTTGTATGTAAAGTATTGAAAATATTCTAGATGAGAAGACATTCTCCAGAAGAGATTGATATTGATTGGCTTTGTGAAGCCATCACAAAATCAAATAATGGAGTTAAGTTAACTGATATTTGCGCGAAAGCTAAAATAAATCATGAAGGCAGAGTTATATATAATCATACTATCTTAAAGTATTCCTAGAAATTTCCAAAATTAACCGAAATATAACTGTACAGAATTACTATTTTCGAGATAAAATTCATATGGAAATACTAATTCATAACGCTTTATGTTATATAAAATTTAATTTATAAAAATTTCAAAATAAATCAAATTTAACACAATGAATATAACTGCAATCGAGGTTTTTGACGATTGATTCTTACGAGAAGTTTTCCAAACTTTGAGTTAATCTCTTGACATTAACTCAAAGTTTGGAAGTCTAATAAGGGGAATTGTAGGCTATGAGGTACTGATTATATATCAGTGCCTCATAGCCTGCAATTCCCATTAGAAATCGGAGAAACTTTGTCCGCATAACTGATGATGCGGACAAAGTTTCTCCCATTTCTACTTAGAATGAAAGGGCAAGAGGTATATAGGTACACTATATATCTCTTGCCCTTTCCTTCTTACCTAAAGACTTCCAATCTTATTTTTTTTTCCAATTTTTCCCCTAAATTTAAATCTTATATAATATAAATAAAATGCATCATATCAATCACAAAAATTAATGTTTATTTTTTTAATTAAAATTGCCGCGCAATTTAAGGTTTTCTGTCACTTTTTTGTTAGCCATTTCGGTACGAAACAATATAAATATAAAAATAAAATAAAAATTGTAATAAGAATGTTATAAAAAGTTTTTTAGATTTGACTTGCCGATAGGCTTGAGCAAATGTATTTTTATTGCTAAAGGTTTTTTTGTTAGATTTATGTAATATTTTTAAGCCTGAAGACGCCTTGGATTTATTAATAAATCAATTTTATATATTTTTGCTGTATTTGGAAGATAATCTGTATCATACTCCATATAATTTTAATTGTTTGCAAAATCTTATTATCAATACAAGAATTATAATAATTTTTTCTTGTCGAAATTCTATTCAATGCTTCATAAATGGCCGAATATCTTTGTGCTTTAAAAAATTGAATATAGTATCAATTTTATAAAATAAATAAAAATTTTGAAATCAACAATTATCACTTCATTACTGTCCAATCGGCAAAGAACAACATCCAGTACTCGAAGTTCGCAAGCATCAGGAACTCGAAACTCGCAAACACCAAGAAGTTCTCAAGCATCTGTACAAAACCCTGCTCCAACACAAACTTCTACAGCAACTGTTCCCCGTTCAAGATCAGAAAGGGAACCTGCTGCAACAGAGCAAATTCCTCCTCCAGCACAAGAAAACGTGACAGCGGTTAATCCCATTCAAATTGCGACTTCATCTGAAATTTCAGAAAATGAAATCGATCCAACAGATCCAATTTCATTTTTTACCCAAAGAGAAGCAGAATATATGGAATCATTTGTTGATGTTCCTGTAAATGATGTACCAGAGCCAAAGATCAAAGAACCACTAAAAATTAGGATCGAAGAAATTTTAAGGGAGCAACAAAATAATCGTCTCACAAAATTGACAAATTTGACATGCAAAGATTTTAGAGATTTATTACATCTTTCTTTTAATACTCTTGAACACAATCATTATAAACACACTAGAGTATCATTGGAATCGAGATTGCTAATAACATTAACTTGGTTGAAACATTCTGGTTCATTTAAAGAATTAGGAGCACAATTTGGAATCAAAAAAACACATACAAGAGCTATTGTAATGGATATCATAAATAAAATTGGTTTAAAAATTGGTGAGGACTTTGTCAAATGGAGACCCTATATTCGGTGGGACGAAAGTGAAAAATCTACCGAATATCCCGGTATGTTTGGAGCTTTGGACGCTACAGTACAAGAAATTGGAAGAGCAAAAGATCAAAATTTATATTACTCTGGAAAACATAAAATGTGTTGTGTCAAAGTTCAATGTTTTGTCAGTCCCAAAGGAAGATTACTTCACTTTTCGAAACCAATCCGTGGAAAAAGACATGATTTTAGATTATTTAAAAAACAAAAAATCTCATTTCTATCTTAAAAGCAGAAAAAGAAAGAATGAATGCAGAAATTGAGACAGAGCCATGCTTATTAGCAGATTCAGGATATCAAGGTATTAATGATATAATACCATGGGCAAAAATTCCTTTTAAACGTCAAAGGAATACAGAATTAACAGATGATCAGAAGGAATACAACCGAAAACTCTCCAGTAATCGAATCATTGTCGAGAATTATTTTTCTCGACTCAAACAATACTGGAGAGTGATTGGTGGTAAATGGCCATTGAAAATCAAGGGTGATCTAACATTTTATCATCACACCTTTGCAATGTGTGCAGGCCTTACAAATAAACTTTTCTGCCGACGTCCATTACGTAGAGGTGCTGAAAGATGGGATCTTTTAGATCTTGATGGCATGGATGAAAATAGCGAGGCATATAACTATCAGGAATCAGTTTCTGAAGATGACAGTGAAAATTCTTATTAATAAAAATTATTTTATTCATATATTAAAATATATAAAATTAAATTTGATTTAGAATTGCCACTCTTGGTGTGTCACTTTTATAACCATCGCATCATATATGTCACTTTTATAACCGTTGTATCATAAATATTAGCTTGTTACATAATTCCCTTTCCATAAATATGATAACATTCATTTAATTGTTGATTGTTGATTGTTGATTGTTAATTGTTGATTGATATTGATTAGTTACATTATTCACTTTCCATAAATATAATAACAGTCATTTAATTGTAAATTGTTGATTATTGATTGTTATGAGTTAGTTCCATATTTATATATAACAAAACAAAGTAATTTTTTAAAAAAAATCATATGCTCAGATACCTCTTATATATAATTAAAATATTGGCAAATACCTAACAGCATATATCCAAGAGGATTTTAGTTTTTTAATTTTTTTAAAATGTCACTTTTTACCTTATTAATTTCAATGAAAATATCACACACATCATTTTAATAATTATAAACAGTTAAATCATTCTCATCATTTTTAATAAGCTAAAATGCAGAAAAACTATATTTCATATTGCAAGCTTTAGATATCTTCGAAAAAAATGTAATAAGATAAATAAGTGTAATGATTTATAATATTTTAAAATGCTTATTATTGATCATTGTTATTGAATTTAATTGCGACCTGTTCCGTACCGAAAAGGGTCACTATAAAAAGTGACACTTACTCTTATTTTTCGCGCCAAAATTCGAAAGGGTTTTTAATATAATAATTATAATATATAAGGAATTTTATTAAATATATGAAATTAAAATATAAAAAATATTATAGTTAATTTAAGTTTGTTTTTTATTTTTATTTTAGAACTGTTTTCATAGGAATTGAAGGGTGAGAGATATATAGTATGCCTATATACCTCACACCATTCAATTCAAACTCTAAATGGGAGAAACTTTGTTTGTATGTTATCTTATGAAAGCAAAGTTTCACCCATTTAGAAAGTGAATAGGAGCCTACCAGGCACTGATACATAATCAGTGCTTTGTAGGCTCCTATTCCCTCGAGAAAGTTCGAAAACTTGGTCGCAATTGCATCTGATTGCGACCAAGTTTTCGAACTTTCTGGTAGGAATTGAAGGGTGAGAGGTATATGGTATGCCTATATGCCTCTTACCCTTCAATTCCTTCTCTGAAGCTTTTCTAGCGACCCTTTTTTTGGCGCCAAAAGTCACTTTTTCTAGCGACCCTTTTCGGTATGGTATAGAATTTAATTGCGACCTTTTCGCTTAATGAGGTCCAAAATCATGGTTCCGATTTGTTCTATGTTCGCGATTGATAAAGAAAATCGCGTTTAATTTTGATCACAATTTTCCATAAAAATCGCGATTTTTTTGAAAAATCGCGACCACAATAAAATCACAATTCATTAAAAAACGCGATTTTAAAAAAGTCGCGATTTTTCTAAAAAATCGCGATTTATATATTTAAATCGTGATTAAAAAAGTGGTTGCGGTTTTCCCTAATATTGTTTTGCGTGTCAAAGAGGGAAGCGTCACTTTTTGGTTTACGGGTCATTTTTTCTTTTTTTTAGTTTTTATGATTTACTTATAAATAATGAATATGAAGCTGCGAAGTGTTGACCTCGAGTCATTGCCTCGCAGTCTCATATTCTTTTATGAAATAGTTAAAATCGAAGTTTCTGTCTTCCTCTCAAAGGAAATATCATATAAGTAAGATTTATTGAAATAAAAAAAATTAAAATTGCCGATAAAAATTGAATGCATTTTAATGTAAGATGAATGAGACATACAATGATATAGAACTGAATACAAATACTCAATGTGAAACGTTTAAAGATAAAGACTTTCACATAAATTGCGGGCCAGATTTTTAAAATTTTTACAATAATGGTGAAATAATTTCAAAAATATATATTGCTGAAATGAAACGAAGAAAAGCAAATGACACAAAGATAATTAAAGAAAAAAGGAACGATCGAACCTCATGATGCTATGTGTTGAAATACGAAAATATTCTGTTATAGAAAAAATTAGTACATTTTACCTTAGAAATGAACAAATATTATATGTGAAGATCAATTTCAAGGGGAATAATTTCGAGTATTTGTATTATATAGACCACAACAACAAGGTACAAGAATATTTGATGGTAGTTTAGAATTTATTCATAATAATTTTTCTATAAACTTATATCCCAATTGTGAAATGAAAAATATAAATAATAATATTTTTTGACCTGTTCGTCATGATAAATTTAATTATATTTAAAACGAATGCGTAGACCATGAGAAAAATACTCTTTTTTTTCATCAAATTGTCTCAATTCAAGTAATATTTTTGCCTTTAAATCAATTGACCTCTTCAACCTGTTTCATTTATTCGTTTTTGATAGATCATATGAATTGTTATAAATATATTTATTATGTTTCTTTTCCAAAACAACATCCATCTTTCAATCTGATTTAAAATGGGAGAAACTTTCTCTAGATTAAATTTAATGCAGACAAAGTTTCTCTCATTTACAGAGAGAATTGAAGTATCAGATTAAGAATGAAATGACAAGAGGTACATAGGATCACTATGTACTCCTTTCTCTTTCATTCTTACTCTAAGACTTCCAAACTTTGGGTTAATGTCAAGACATTAACCCAAAGTTTGGAAGTCTCATAAGAAGGAATTTGGGGCTATAAGATCCCGACTGTATATCAGTACCTTATAGCCTCAAATTCCTTCTTTATAATCCAAAAACATAATATGATGCTGAAAATCTGAAATTATAACCAAAAAATGACATTTGTAGACTTTACATCGTGACGCCATGAGTCTGAATTTTTTCGGCATCATGACGCCGACCCCCAAAAAATACCAAAAATTAAGTGTTTAGTCGAAAATTAGTAGTAGTTGAAGAGGTCATTGATGTTATCATAGTATCGAATCTATTTCGATGCAAATCTTCACTGAGCATTTTGGTATTCCATGATATAAAGGACTTGCTTCAGGTCCAGACCAAAAGGGCTTCTTCTAAATATTTTTGTTCCCCGAACCAATTAACTGACATGAACTGAGACATTGCCTGTTTGAATTGATCTATGGTGATATATTGTGAGTGAAGTTTGGAAACGACTTTCTTTTCATACAAGAATGTCATTGTTCTTAATGGTCTCTCGAAGCACATCTTGTTTGAAGCAGTTGGAATTCTTCCAGTTGTCATTTCTGTCAACCTGGTTTTTGATCGATCTCTGTCTTCCCTGTCTTGTCTGTAGCTTCTTAGATATGCTCTCAGTTTTTTATTTTCCGTCCTGAGTTCTTAATATTATATACGAAAAAAAGGATTTGACACAGTCAAATCGTCTCTCTGAAAAAGTGGACTTTGGAGCTCTTGTGTAGTATATGAAAACTCCAAGATTGTAAAAGGAATCACTCTAAAAATATAGACATAATATCATCATATATAATTTAAGTTTATTTTTTAAAAAATCAGAAAAACGTCATTTAAGGTTATTGAAAAGTGACATGTGGCAAATTTGTCCTGCACTCACTGGTAGTCGCTTTTGAAAAATTGGCAAAGCATAATTGCAAACAATTAACTCCAAGTTTGTTGACTTAAAAAATCACGCAATTGGAGCCTTACAAATGATCAACTAATCGAAAATTCAAAGTTTTCTTCAAAAAGAATCATTATTGAAAAACATTTTTGCCCCATTAAAAATGAATTGGAAGATTCAACATGATCCATGGACATATTTATTCGGTGAGCATATATTATTTTATGACCGTGTTTTGGATTTCTGCGCTTCAATTACCAATTTTTTTTAATATATATATATATGGAATCTCTTCATAAGAAGACAAGACCGAGCATCAGATTATCAAGATCACCTGATGCATTTCTTGAACACAACAGATTCTATATATCTATATATCCATCATTTATATGCTTATAGAAAATGTTAATGCTAATATAGAAATCACAAACATTTATAATATATATATATATATTTTACAGAATCTATTTATTTATTTTTTTTATTTTTATAGAAAATATTTCTCTTTTTATAAAAGCTAATATTTTTTACGAACAAAATTCATTTCGCGATCACCACTATTAAAAGAGATATTAATTAAAAAGTAATGTTTATTCTGTAGTAAATTCGTAAAGTTTCGGGCACGACGATAGAAAAGGTACCCGTTACATGTCATTTTTTGAACATTATCAATTCCTACCATCAATACATGAGTGCGCAAAATTATTACACGTAAATTATTATAAATGTCGTAAAATCTTTATAAATTACTGTTATTCAATTAATCACGTTAATACAAAACTACGATATCAACATTTCAAGCACTCGAAAGTATGCCAAATAAATCTCGCATGATAGTGATGGATAACGGCAAGAAATGCGTTTAAGGATGTGTTAGATCAATTTGGAATCAAAAGTCGGCACACACAATCATACACACCAAAATTGGAAGATAGAGCCTGGAAAGCAATTTTCTTATCCAAAGCCGAAGGAGTCCCAATTGAGCAAAAATTTGAAAATCTTTTCAAAGATACAACAAAATGTGGTCAAATAGATAACTCAGCATGTTATACGATAAAAAATGTCAAAAGCAAGCCTTGGATAATGACCCTATTTGGACAAAAGATATTAATGACAATCAACAAATCATTTTTGCTTAAGATTGCTATGAGAGATAAACATATATAGTATATAAATATTGTAGAATTTTCAAGTAAAATTTTGCAATCATCAATTAATGATAATTCTTCTTCGCTAATATTAATTGGATAATATCGGTTCCAAATTTCACTATTTGCATTTTTATCATTTCGCATTGTTTTATTTGAATGTTAAGATCATGTCCTCTAACACTAACATCATGCATGACTCTGAAAGTTAAACCAGATTCAATATCATTTAATCTTTCAAGTACCAAATCTATTAAACTAAGAATTGTTTCTTGAAATGTGGATCTTTTATTGCAATATCCTGCAATAGTATTCATGATGTAACAGTAAGTTTTAAATGTCCCAACACCATCTCCTTCAAGAATCTTAAAAATGTGTGCAAACGGAAGTAAAAGTGCGAATATTATTGGAGCTGATCTTGTAATGATATCATCCATCTCATTCCATTCGTCAAGACATTCAACTTGGAAATCTTTGATCTAAATTGCTTCACCTCTTGCATTAAATTCGATCAAACGCCGTCTTCTACGGAAGTGTTGCAAAACGCCGCCACTTTTTGAGAGCGGCGTTTTGCAATTGCTATTTTTCTAGATATTGGCTTGTTTTCAATCAGAGTTGAAATGCAGCGCAGAAGGACTAGCTTATATACAACATGTTTATATATGAGTGATACGATTTTAAAATTTTTCATAAGTTATTCAATGTAATTGTTTTTCAAAAATTATAATTTTAACAGTATTATCATGTAATTAGATAGAATGGATATGGTATTTATACATATGATTATTAAAATTAATAGATTGTGTAGTTTGAAAAAGAATCTCATTTTAAAGTTTTTATATAATGGATATTGGGTGTGTTATGATATGCCATATGTATTTTCTATATGAGTACATATCTGTTATGAGTGTGTTTTGTTTCAATGAGCGAATTTGTAAAGAATCTCATTAAATCTCGTATCAAAAAATTGTGTGTATTTTAGATAATATATGTTGTGTGTTGTTATATACTATGTTTTGTTATATACTATGTTTTGTTATATACTATGTTTTGTTATATACTATGTTTTGTTATATAATATGGTGTGCTTGCGTTCCTATTACCTTTATATATGGAGAATGAAGCATCAAAAAACTCAAAAAACTGACAGCACATGAGAAAGTTTTGAACGAGCCAAGTTTATGAATATAAGTTGATGATATATGATATAATAATAGATAGATAGATATGTCACTTATGAGTTATTCATACATATATAAGTTATGGAAATACTAGATAGATGTGAAGATATTACGATATAAACTAATACAGTCTCAGAAATTCTTAGATCTCAATATCAGAGTGTGTTTGATATGCAGGTGTATTACATAATAATAGCTTATAAGATTATAAATGTATAGTATATATATGAAAGGTTTATATTAGAGTTGAAGAGAAGAATTAAAATGATTTTCAAAAATATACTCAAATAAAGCATATTTGATTTGTTAGAGATGTTAACTGGATAGAAATACAATAACTTTATTAATAAATGTAAAAATATAAGTTATGATAATAATGCAACAAAATGAGACGTAAAATATTGGTATATTAATGTAAATGAAAGGGTATGAACTGAAATACTTATATATGATATAAGAAGAATAGTAGCTTATGGATTTAATGAGATTTTTTTAATGAAATTAAATAATAAAAAACAAATTAAGTAAATAAGAAGCTATAAGAGAGAAATGTAAGTTTATTGAGGTTGTTTAAAACGTTTTAGAAGGATTGTTGGAATTAGGAGAAAATGTGATGAGATGAGATAATTAATAAATAAATAGAAAAAAATAAGGGTTATGATAGAGTTAATGAAACCGGAAAAAACTAGAAGGGGGCCCTGACCTCGAGAAAGGACCCCCTTCCCGGTCTTTCTGGCGAACTTTGGTTCGTATTGCGAGTGTCTGCTGCTTCTTTTGACTGAAGCAGCCGGCACTCGCAATTGTATGTCACGGCAAGTGCACCTGTGGTGCCAGAATGCACTTGCCGTGACTTTCCATGAATCTCCTGATCTTCCTGAAAGGAATGACAGTATTGACAAAAACCACTTCATTCAATACCAGAAAGCCAAGAAGGAAGTTCTTACCTTGAGAAAGAGCTTACTTCTTGGCTTTCTGGTTTGCATGTGATTTGAGTTAGTTGAGAAGGGGTATTTTCCAAGCTCTGGCCTTTGCTTGGGCCAGAGCCTGTATATTTCTTTCTTGCAGGGCCGAGTTACTGCGAGACCGTCGACATGATCGACGATCATCGCAGAACTCGGCCCTGAGGACTGTTCTTGCAGGCTCTGGCCTTTACTTGGGCCAGAGCTTCGTATTTGACGCTTCCCAGGGCCGGATTCCGCTCCTGCCGCCCGGGATAAGGGCGGCATTTGGGGAAGCCGGCCCTGGGGAATGTAAGCGAAGCTATGGCCTTTGCTTGGGCCAGAGCCTGTATATTTCTTTCTTGCAGGGCCGAGATGAGAGGAGATCGTCAACGACGTGGACGATCTCCCTCAAAATCGGCCCTGCGGATTGTACTTGGAAGCTCTGGCCTCGGAAAAGGCCAGAGCTTCGTATGGACACTCTCTCGGGACTGGATTCCTCTCCGGCCGCCCCGAATCATGGCGGTCTTTGAGGAAACCGGCCCCGAAGGATTGTTTGCGAAGCTCTGGCATTTCCTGAGGCCAGAGCTTATGGATTTCATTTAGAGCCAAGTTCCTCTCGGATCGTGCCTAATGAGGACGACCGTGGAGGAACTTGGCTCTGATGAGATGAGTTGTGAGCTCTGGCCTCGGTGAAGGCCAGAGTTTTTAAGAGAATGTTTTGATGGGATGAGCTTATGCTCAGTAAGCTCGTCTCATCAAAACATTCGTTTAAAAATTGAATTAAAAATTATCGTTTGCATTGAAAAATTAAAAAATAAAGTTGAATAAAATTATAGGATATCAAGAATATAGTAAAATTGAAATCAAATTGAATAAAATTTCCAAAAAAATTCAAAATTATGAAAATGAAATGAAAAAATATAATTTTACAAAGAAAAAGATAGATTATATAAAATCTTTATATACAATTAAGGAGATATAATAAGAGTAAAGCAGGTATTGTAATTATTTTGAGATTTTTAGAAAAAAATGAGAATAAAATTTAACAGCTAATAGTTTTGTAATGAAAAGAGCTTACAGGTGTAATAAATATACGATATGACTACACCTGTAAGCTCTTTTCGTAAACTTGCACTTAGAGATCAGCATCGAAACAAAAAGTGCGAGCTTTTTACGAAAAGAACTTAGATAATCCCACACTATAGAAGTAACTTCAATATACTTATAATTTAAACATTATTGAGTATATTTTTGAAAATCATTTTAATTCTTCTCTTCAACTCTAATATAAACCTTTCATATATATACTATACATTTATAATCTTATAAGCTATTATTATGTAATACACCTGCATATCAAACACACTCTGATATTGAGATCTAAGAATTTCTGAGACTGTATTAGTTTATATCGTAATATCTTCACATCTATCTAGTATTTCCATAACTTATATATGTATGAATAACTCATAAGTGACATATCTATCTATCTATTATTATATCATATATCATCAACTTATATTCATAAACTTGGCTCGTTCAAAACTTTCTCATGTGCTGTCAGTTTTTTGAGTTTTTTGATGCTTCATTCTCCATATATAAAGGTAATAGGAACGCAAGCACACCATATTATATAACAAAACATAGTATATAACAAAACATAGTATATAACAAAACATAGTATATAACAAAACATAGTATATAACAACACACAACATATATTATCTAAAATACACACAATTTTTTGATACGAGATTTAATGAGATTCTTTACAAATTCGCTCATTGAAACAAAACACACTCATAACAGATATGTACTCATATAGAAAATACATATGGCATATCATAACACACTCAATATCATTTTTTAAAAGTAGATTCTTTATGATTGTTTAAATTTCTCATTTTTCTTTAAAGTCTAGAACATATCAAACCGACTATCATGTAAACCTCACATTATAAAATAATCACAAGCATGATTCATTAAAAATAACCACATTTTTAAAAATTTCAAAATTATATCTTGAACATCTATTGGTGATTGAATCTGCTCTCTTTAACAATACAATATATATAAAACACTCATTCTATTACCACTGTGTTTTTAAAAATTTGTCAGATATCTTGAAATGCATTTTTATGTAATATACTATTAACCTCAAAATGAATATTGATGCACATACAAAGTGAGCTATGATCATACACAAAGAGGCAATGCTTAGTTTCATTCAGAAAAAGTTTTGCAAAACGCCGCTCTCAAAAAGTGGAGGCGTTTTGCAACTCCTCTCTTCTACGAGCGTTCACGTAAATTTGGACCTGCAAAGTTGAGCGGCATTAATTGTATTTTTGTCATTTGTGTTCTCTTTCCAGAGTTTTCCAGAAATAGCATCTATGCTCATAGTGAAACAAAAGTTTGCGTTTCACTATTTCCAAAAGCCCAATATAATGTTTATTGTATTGGAAATAAAAGTAGCCCAAACATTGTATAAGTTGAAGTCAAGTCTGAGAATCTCCTGGTAATAACGTCGATTGTGTGGATTAGGGAATCGCATATTATAAAGAATATTGTTGATTCTTATTTTTGTAAGGGATAATTCCTTCGGAAAATGGAAAAAGCTACGAGTAATCTTTAAAGATCTTCATTTTCACAATTGACGTCATTTTGAATTTGGTATTTCAGTCATTATTGGCTTGAACATCTTGCGAATTTTCTTCTAATGAGTCATTTGTTACAGATTGACTTGCAAGATTTTAATGATACATAAATAAACGATTCAAAAATAGAAATTGTAAATTTAAATTGAAAATATAAAAATGTCCACCCTCCGCCCCCTAGGGGGCTCTGGCCATCCATTTGCTCGTCATGAACTGAGGATGACCGACTCCGACTTTTTTTCCCTCGGCGCTATTATCGTCACATCTTGAAAAAAGATTTTTAAAATAAAATTGAATTTTTTATTCGGAAATTTTTGTGCGATAAAAGTGACATCAATATTTTCTTCTTCTGAGGAATCTGTTTTCTCTTCTTCGTCATCGTCGATGAATTTTGGTTCCTCGTGAAGAAAGTAATGGAGAACCTTCGGTTTCAATAGCTGTTCTCTTTGTTTGTGAAAAACTGCATCTGAGATGAAACCTGCAACGAACATTGTTGCTGAGTTCCTAGTTGCGGAATTGATATACAACTATTTCATACCGAAATTGAACTTTACAAAAAGTGATGTTTTGATGCCAATTTTCATTTATAAATCTGATCCATTTAATACCAAATCTAATATGCCAATATTACCTGTATTATTTTATTTCATTCTAATTATATAATTCTATAAATATAAAATAAGATTTTTGTTGAGTACACAAATAATTTTAATGGATCCATATTATAGGTCAAGGACTCCGAGTAAATTAATTGACCTTGATTGGCTTAGGAATTATGTTGACCAGGTTAACTCTAGCCAAGCTCACAAACGGAACATATCACGAAAATTATAAAACACTGTTCAAAAAAACTCGCTCGAGAGAAAAATTTAAAATTAAAAACAAAAAAAAGAAGAAAAGTACAAGAAATTGATCTTGATGCGTGTCAAGCCTACGCCAATTTAAAAGATTTGATGTCTAATGCTTGCATAAACAAAATAATTCAAAAAAATTAAAATGGATTTATTTGAGCGAATTCAAGCAGAAACTCAAAAAAACGGAAAAATTAATTTCGAAAATGGAACTTGGTTTGATGAAATAGATAGGACGACAATAATATCAGTTGTACCAGAAATATCAGGGTCACTACTTGAAATTAATCCAGCTATATAATCTATGAAAATTCGAAATACCGTCTTATAGAATGGGGCGTAAGATAAATCAAGCGATAATTGACGATAGACCAATTGAAAACTAAGAAAAAACAGAAAAATACGTATCGAGAAATTATCTCGCCGATAAATGTCATCAAATATGGCAAGATGACATGCATTATTGGCGCATACACATTGGACAATATTTGTTTGCGATCAATGATGATAAATCCAGAAAGAGTATAGATT
Source organism: Trichomonas vaginalis G3 (assembly GCF_026262505.1). Taxonomy (NCBI): domain Eukaryota; phylum Parabasalia; order Trichomonadida; family Trichomonadidae; genus Trichomonas; species Trichomonas vaginalis. Next base: position 20,699,274 of record NC_067206.1, on the reverse strand, counting down.
ATAATCTTTTGAGTGATCTCGTTTTTTTTCTTAAAGTCACTTTTTTCTTATCAAAAAAATTAAAATTACGTAAACCTATGACAAAATTACGTAAATAGCTCCGAAAAAGAGATATGACTTTGACATTTCGTATTTCATTCGTATTTGAAGGGTATGTTTGATTCTTTAATAATGAGTATTCAAATTTGTTTTATATACTTCAAATGAATCGAAAATATAAAGTTTTCTTTTTCCTATGCAAACCAATTTTGTGGTATTGTCTTTCAATTCAGAGTAAACAATTTAGAAACTGATATGTCACAGATATAAGAGAACATTTATACAAAAATAGAGACAAACAAGTTACAATACAATAATTCATATAGAATTAATAGCAAATTACAAAAAATGGTAAAATAACTGGTGATTTTGAAATAAGAATAAAAATTTAGACATGAAATCTAAATGATCGGAATAGTTGAATAAATTGAAAGATCATTTTGAAAAATTGAATATCTTTCAAAAATGCTTTCAATTTGTGTTTGCTTGGCCAGCCAATTCTGATCCAAAATTTTCATATCATTTTCTTTAAATACGATGTGGGTATAATAACCAATCATAAATGCTATATATTAAACAGTTTAAAAATTAAAAATACAAACAAAAAAATTATTTTGATTTTGCTTTCCTCTTGTTTTTAAATATCAATTCTGTTTTCTTTTTATGTCTTGTCTTCTTTCCAGTATTCGAATTTTCCTTGAGATTAGATAATTTTATCTCAGTGGGCAAATTGCAAATTTCGGGATCAATAATTAATGACTCAAGATTTCGTTTTTCATTTTTGTACTTTTCAAAACAATACATGAGATGTATTGCTTCAGGAAGTTTTGATAAAATTGGGCGTTTCAATTTAATTGAAAGCAATTTAAGAATATGCTTACAAGGAAGTTTTGTTCTAACAAACTTATTACATGAGCATCTATAATTGTCTTCACCAAGAATAAAAATATTAAATTTGTATTTATCTTCATGGACAATATAATGATTGCCTTTTTTCTTTGATGCTTTGATAACCTTAAATAATTCTTCAAACTCATGAAATAAATAATTCATTACATTTTCAGTTTTTGCATCTCCTTGAAAAACTTTGCATATTCTATTAATTCTGATATTAAATCAGGAATTGACCTTGTTGACCACTTTTTAATTTCATTATTAAATGATTCCAAAATAGATGTTGAAAATAATCCTGCATCAAAATCCTTTGTTTTGAATGGATTGATCTTCATTAATTTTAATAAATAATTATCTCTATATTCTTTGGAAACGTTTGGATAATTCTTTTTAATTAAGGATTTCAGATGCTTAATATGTGAGCAGAACTCATCATTATGAACAGATTTGAAAATACTGAAAATATAATGGCTCAACTTAAAGAATGTTTGACGAGTTGCCAGATGAAATAAGCAGTTTTTGTGTTTGTCACTTAACCCTAAATTGGCAATAGCCTGCTCAATAGAAACGCCTTCATCACTGAAGATTGTTTTTATGTTGGAAAATTTATGATTGACACTTTTTCAATTAAGGTTTGAATAATGTCACATTTTTCTCCTTGGCAAAATGCAAATCCCAATGGAATGATATGGTGATTTACATCGGGAGTTCCAACAATTAACAAATTTGTATTTATAATTGAATTTATAAATGTTCCGTCCACCATCAAAACACCGGAAAATGCATGTGAATCAACTAATACTGATGATGGGGGTGGAACTATTATTGCTGAATCTAAGTAACAATTTTTAGATCAGCTGGAATTTCAGAATACTTAGAATACGACTTTCCATCTATTTTTAATTCACAATATCCTTCTCCCATTTCGTTGATTTCTTGCATAATTCCAAGTATTTTTGAAAATTGCTTTATCTTTGATATCTTAAAATTATCAAAACATCTATTGTATGATTCGTCTATTTTTCTGTCCGACATTTCGATATCATTTAATTTTGATCGAATTAAGTCATAAAATTCGTTTGGATGTCCGTATATTCGACTTCTCCCATATTTAGAAACATAGTGATCCAAAAGATTATGGGGGCAGCTAGTATTACCTTTGCAACTATGATTGCATACAAATTTTGAAATAACTTTATTGCCATCATTTACTAGTTTGATACAATGTTGATGACATTCAGTACAATAAAATTTGTTTTTTGATGGTAAATAATTCAAAGCAAATTTCTTGAAATAACAAAATTTTTGAATTTTATATACTGCAATGTCAATTGATTCAAATGCTTGATTATGAAAAGCTTCCAACGAAATACTTTCTGGTTCTAATAATACATTTTCTTCTTTATTTTCTTCTGTATTCTTGGGTAAATTATCTGAAATTTGTTGAAATAAAGAAGAAATTCTAGAATCAGGATCTATCTTGGGTATGTGCAAGTTTATTGCAAATTTAATGGGCTTTAGTTGATCTTTATTACTCATAATAAAATGAATTGAAATACTTTACACTGATTGAATTTTTCAGAGAAACCGCTTTAATAAGGTTCTTAAAAATAATCATTTGTATTAAATTTGAATGATATTCAGATCTATTTACCCAAATTGTACTAAATTAATGTAATATATTATTATTTTTAATTTATCCACAACAGCATGATTTTATTGCTTTTAATAAACAATAGCCTAATGAGATTCTCTTCAAATATCGTTGTTTATGCAAAGATTTAAATTATTCATTCACTTTGAGTATACAACTCCGCTTTTGCAAAACAATAAAACAATAGAGTTCCTTATTAATGTGTTATTTATTCATCTTGCAGTATAAATTGATATTTTTTCACAATCTTACCTCAAGATATTGTATTATTATAAAAAATCAATCAAATATACATTTTTCGTACCCATATTGCTATTAATTTATATTCTTTCATGATATGCCTTAGTTATTAGTTGAAATTAATTGAATCGAAACGCTTTTTAGACATGAGGAATCCAAAAAATATTTTAAATTCTTAAAATGAAAGTAAAATCATTGTTTTTAATGTCAAATTCTCAAATTCTCATTGTTGGAAGTAAAACTTCTATTATTTTATATGCAGACGCTAAATTATAGCATTTCATGCATTAAAAAAGAATGAATGAAGTATAAATAAAATTTTATTCATTACTTAATCAGTTTATCATACATCAATGATCTGTAGTTTGGTGATATATTATAAAATATTCTTTTATTAAATAAAAAATTGTTTTTTATATTTATTTTCAGTTTAGGAACTATCTGTAGTTGAACTCTTTTCATATTCTGAATCAGTTTTAAGAGGTTCTTCTTCATCTTCAATTATATTCAAATTATTAAGAAGAAAGTCTAAAAACTTACGTCCAGAAAGTTTGAACAACTCGTCTGTTAAAACAATTCTAGATTTTCCATTTATTTTTATATGCCATTTAAATTGATTTTCTTCTCGTTGAACAAGACTTATGATCTCTACTTTAGATTCTTCATACTCTTGAATGAATTTTCTTCCTTTTTTACTGATTTTTTTGGCTGCAAGCCACTCTGGAGGAACGCTCTCATCACTGCTAATTTTACATAAGTACTCAGGTCGATTCCACCTAACTTGATCATCTAAAATTTCCAATATATCCATTTTAATTATGAAAAGTATTCAATTTATATTTTAATTATTTCAATATTTTCTTATCAATATTTTCTTATCAATATTTTCTTATCAATATTTTCTTATCAATATTTTTTCTAATTCATTGAATAAATCATTTGATTTCATGGCAATTCAAATTTCTATAGTAATCAAATGAAAACCAAATTTCAAAATAATTCATTTTTGTTCAAACAAACAAAAAATTATGAAGAACAAAATCTTGAATATTGTTTAAATAATTGAAAATTTGAAAGTATTATCAATTTATTGTATACTAATTAAAATGGTTATTGATTTTGGTTGTAGAAAAATAAATATTAGTCTTACATTCAAATTTATTCATTCAAATAATTCAGAGGATTTTTATTTTTCAATGATTGACTATAAAGACGAAGTCTCTAACGATAAAATTGATGCTGTTGTGTTTGCAGAAGCTGCATATGATAATAATTCATTGTTTTCAATGATAGAATCCTTCAATAAAACAAAAAACTCACATTATTTACACGAAATCAATGAAAATTTTGAAATAATATGTGTTTTCCAGGTTGTATTATATGATTTTTATGATATATTAATCGAAAAGTTATCAAATTGCGAATTACATATGATTATCATAATTTGGGATTTAATATCAAAGTTATTTAAATTCTCCGAAATATGCAGCCATATTGACAAAGAATCTTTTGGCGATTGCATTAGAAATAACACTCATTCATACTTTTTGGCGGATTGTTTCATCAATTACATCAACAATACAGGAGATATTGAAATTTTTGAAACAATTGACGAGCAAATCCTAATCGAAAATCTTATTACTTATAGTGATTCGATCTATGAGCATTTACTTTTTATTCTATTATATTTTGAAAATTTCAGACATAATGAATTCGCAATCAGCTTTTTGAATACAATGGCTAATTTTAATGATTTTGATAAAGATTCTTTCGAAATATTATACAAAATTTTTAAAATTATTCTTTTTGATCAAGATAATGTTTTGAAAATATATAATGCACTTCGAAATAATCCAAACTATTCATGGTTTCAGGGTACTGAGCTATATCAAATTCAAATTATTTCAAAGCTAATCATTAGTTTGCTAAATTTCAATTCAGATTATGAAGATCTTAAAATAATATCAAATTTTCAGAATTTTATTTTCAAGAATTTTCAATGTATTCAATTTGAAAATTCGGAAAATTCAACGTGCATTATGGTATTAACAACTGAATTTTTATATTCAAATAATATCAATGAAAAAAAAAAAGGTAGTGGGGCCTCCAGGCACTTCGTGCCCTCTAGCCCTGAAGATGTTTAGTATAACTTTGTCCGGACAAGTAAGGGTCTATCGTCGCTACAGGAAAAGTTACAGGCGTTCCAAGGAAGTATACTTTGAGAAGCCTTCTTCTGGGTCGAAAACATTATATAATGTTTCGCTTTTCACAAATTATATATGTTTTCATGTTTTGTCATGACTTCTTCGTATATGTTTTTGTCATGATTTCATCGTAAATGTTTTGTCAAGACTTCTTCGTAAATGTTTTGAAGAACTGAAGGTGTCACCAGGTCCCTCGGTCCCTCGGTCCCTCGGTCAACTAACATCTTTTTGAAAATGGTGACAACATGACATTTTGACAACAGTCCAGGAAATAAACTTCTTCTTCGTAAATGTTTTGTCACTTTTCTGTCACTTTTCAGGAAAAAACATTTTTATTATTATATATAAATGAATTTTACAAAACCACCGTTACCCGTTCTTTGAAATAAGGTAGATGTAAGATATTCTATTGAGAGAACTTAAGAAACTACCGAAATGGTCTAACATTTGTAGATTTGTTCGGTGGAAGTTTCTATATATCCCATTTGTGCCATACAATATTCCCAGACTCAAAGATTATATGCAATGACTTCGACCAACTATATGGACCGTCTCAAACATATTCCAGACACAAACAATTATTTGAAAGAGTTAAAAGAAAAGATACCTATAGGTAAGATGGAACGTATACCATTAGATAAGAAAAATATTGTGAGAGAGGTTTTGAAAAAAGCAGAATATATAGACTGGGATAGTATATCTGCTAGACTATTATATAGTGGTTCTATAAGAGTTCATGACATTGAAACACTTATGTCAAACGTTTTATATCTTAACTATACAAATGTTTTCAAGAGGACATAGAAAAATATATTGAGGGTATAGAGTTTGTGAGATGTCATTGGACAGAGTTGTATGAAAAATATAAAGACAAGGAAAATATTTTCTTTATAGTGGACCCGCCGTTCTATAACACATGGGATTTTCAATACCAAGTAGACTGGACTTTGAGAGACTCTTTAGAAACTTTAGACGTTATACATAACCATCCATGCTTTTACTTTACATCCGATAAAAGTGTTTGGAAACCGTTATGAGATGGTTAGAGGACATACATGACTATGAGTTTAGATATGACAAGATAGAATATGAGAGAGGTCCTATAAACTGGAGAAAGTGTCACAATAAAGAAATTTTACTAGTAAGTAAATGTGGTTTGAAATAGGACTACTTGTTTTAGGTTTTTTCCATTGTGTCATTTATTTATTTGACGTGGCAGAAAGTACAGAGAATATGAAGATGAACCAATGCCTGCAAATGTCCAGTATATGTACTCGTAAGAGATATTTTTATCTAATATTAAATGGACGCACAGAACTTAGCAAATGCACAGCAACCTGGACAACCAAACCCAGAGAATATTCCAAATGAAGTTAGAATACAAACTGCAATGGCAAACTATGGTCAAGTGCCAACAGATGTACAAATGCAAACTGCCATGTCAAATGACGCTGCGTTAGGTTTGCCACCATGGTATGCAAATATGAGATGGAAAGAGTTTTATACAAACCCGAAGTGGGATATAAACAACTTTATGCAGATGACGCGAACACAGGAGTTGACCCAGAATATGTTTTCTACCAGAGGAGAAACAGAATGTATGAGCTCCAGTTAAAGAATGCTATGGAACTCAACAGGAAACGTAAGAGACTAGGCGGACATTAGATTTTTACATATAGTAAAATGGGTTTCTTCAGAATATTGGAAACTTCTTTCGAAGAGTTGGAAGAGGTATATGGAATGGAATAAAAACCGTAGGAAGAGGAATTTGGAACGGTGTCAAAAATATTGGTAAAGAGTAGGTCAGTTTGTTGGTATTATACCTAAAGACCCTGAACCAGAAGAACAAGCTCCTGTTATACAACAGCCTGAACCTGCACCACAGTCAAGTTGGCAACCAAATCCAACACCTCAACCGTATTAAAAAATTATTTTTTACCGTTCGATAGTAGTTGTATATGAAACTAAGTTCTAAGTAAAACGCATGGTATAATGGAATTATTCTCTTTCTTCCATCTGTTGTAAACCATACTTGAAAGTCTGAAATACTTCCACTCGGCGGTTCATATAGCTTTGTAGGTTTTTCGTAAAAGTCATTTGCCAAGCAAAGAAAGAGTTTGGGCGCCAGAAAATGAAGCATGAACGATAATAGCATCTGAGTCGAAAACATTTTCATATGTTCCATTAGGGTTTTCGACTTCATAAAAGTCCGGGTGTACTGGATATTCTGCAGGCTGATTTAACATCCTCATAAATCTATACCATGCCAAGTTGTTATATTTTGTAGAAATATAAACGTTTTCTCCAAGGTCTTCTATTCTATTGATTTTAACAGTTGCATTTTTCCTGTCATATATAATATCGAGATGGTACTCTCCCTCGTCAATGTTATACTGGTTTGCATATTCGATATAGATGTCGTTTATTTTTTCTTGAAAAGCTTGAAGAGTTGTTTCTAAGTTTACAAGCAAATTCACTTGTAAAAGTTTTCCCTGTTCAAATTTCTCATACGTACGTTTTTCTTTGTTTATAGTATCGAACTTCAAAACCGACTGTAAATGGGAAACCATGTATGGCTTCTGAAATGAACTTCATTCTACGAAAGCCAATAGCTTTTGTGACAGATGGGTCTCTTAACCATCTTAACGGGTAGTCAAAACGATAGCCTTCATGCTTTACGGTCTCTGTCTCAAACTTTTGACCGACATTCGTAAAAAGTTCATCTAATGGTTTAGTTGTAGCAACTCTTGTTTTCTTTTTCTATTGAAAGCATATTTTATCTAGAATAAAAATGTCAAATGAAACAGCGTCTATGAGAGAAATACAACACAACCGACAACTCATTATACAAGCTCTAAATAAGAACACAACAAACTTTTCAAACTATTCTAAGATATCTGAGTCATTGAAAGAAGGAAACTTAAAACTGACTTTAAACCCAATGACAGATGAGTTTCTGTTTCAAGACAATAAGAACCATACTGTCTGTATAAATCCAACAAAAGGAACTTTAAACGAGAAACCTATAAAGAACTTCTTTTGAAAGCAGATGTTGACAACAAAGCAGACAAAACATATGTAGACGATGCAATAGCAAAAGAAGAAGAAAGAGCTGACAAAGCTTATGCAACAAAAGAACATACTCATCCTGAACTAGCAGACAAAACATATGTTGACAATAAAATGTCAAGTGAAGTGACAAGAGCTGAAAACGAATATTCTAAAAAGACTCATACACATACCATTGCAAATATTGCAAACTTACAAGAAACCTTAAACAGTAAAAGTGACGTTGGACATACACATACCATTGCAAATATTGCAAACTTACAAGAAACCTTAAACAGGAAAAGTGACGTTGGACATACACATACATCTTCTGAAATAACAGACTTAAACGTTAGCCTTGAAAATAAAGCAGATAAAACATATGTCAATGAAATATACCAAAGTTTAGTTGGAACAAAAAATATTGAAACTATTGTTGGTGACTTTTCTTTCAATGAAGAAAACAAATATTTTAGATGGCAGTTTGTACATTCCTTAAAAAATGGTATACGGTATAAACTCATTCCGAAAAATAACAATGAAATGTATGTAAGCTATAAAAAGAACGATGGTACACAAGTTAAAGTTCCATTAGACAACAACTGCTACTTAAACTTATATGGAGACGAACAAAAGAAATATTTCCGAGTTTATGAAATGACAGATATGACATTGCCTGACCCAGCTCCAGCACCATACTATTATGACTATGGAGATGACAACAGAACACCACATGTAGATGAACAAAAGCTAACATTATATTTAGATTTTTATAGATATAAAAGATATAATGCAATAGAAAAAACGAGAATAGTATACTATTATGAAGATGACAGAAATAAATATTATAGTCAAGATTTTACCTACCCTGAAAACATAAGATTATATTATAAAAAATATTCTGACTTAAACCAGAAGAAACCTGAAATAGTTGCACTATATTTTAAGTTCAAAAGAGACAATCCTATAATATCTCATATGTTTGATTTAATGAACCCAGTAGGTTCTATTTATACGTCAATGGAAGCAGAAGGTCCTCAAGTAATGTTTGGTGTTGGTGCATGGGAACAAATAGTCGACAGGTTTTTGTATTGTGCAAACTCTTCAAAGGAAACAGGTGGAAGTAAAACGATTTCAGGTGAAAATTTACCTGCACACAGTCACTACATAGATTTAAGTACATCTCAAGCAGGTTGGCATAAGCATAGATATTGGGATTGGACAGGAATGACAAAAGGTCAAGGATATGATGTTAAAGACGACGTTAAGTTTGCTATAAATTGTTACTTGGATAACACTGAGGTAGGAGGAGACCATACACATTTCGTTTCGGGATATACGCAAACAACCGGACAAAGTAAAGACTACATGCCACCTTACATGACAGTTTACGCATGGTATAGAATTGCTTAGTCGTCATTTTCAACTTCTTTAGCATATTCGTCAGGAGTTGTCTTATATTTGTTAGGAACTGTCTTTGAAAGTATACCACCTTGAACTTTGACAAGTTTGAAACGAGGTCTGACAATAGTAGTTTTATCTTCTGCTTGCAGTCTGTACATTTTGCCATGTTTGCCTAAAACTTCATAATATTCTCTTGTATACTTTCTTCTATTTTTACGAACACGAATGTGAGTACCTGTCGGTTCCCATTGTTGTCATAGTCAATAGTATTTTCATATGGGTCGCGTTTAGGTATTTCTATTTTTACTTTGTCACCTTTCTGAAGTTTGAAGCCCGGCATTCTTTCTTGTTTGTCTCTTTTGACTAAATTATTAAATATATAGTCTTTCTCTATGTCAGGGTTGTTTTTCATTTCTTCGGGGGAGTGGTTTCCCAAACCTTTTTGTTTACGGTTATTGTAAATATTTAAAACTTGTCTCATCTTTGCCATGGAGAAGTGTCTATATTTGTCGTCATATGACATTTCATTTGCTTCACCACCTTGTGGTTGGTTTAAGTCTCTTAACATTTTTATACAACCGTCAATGACACCAAGAGCAGAATGGTTTTGGTCGACAATGAAATATTGGTTTACATTTTTTGAACGCAGATATTTTTAATATCGTCTGATTTGAAAGAACTTTCACAGTCAGATGTCAGTTTTGTTGGATGGTATTTGTCAACGAATATTGTCAAAGCTGCTAAGATATCTAAATATTTTTGGACTGTAATGGTATGGCTTCACAGTATCTTGTGTTTTGACCAACAAATATTAGCCAGTATGGTGGTCCATCTTTCTAACTCTCGGAATGTTTTCAAGATATCCATAAACCAAGCATTTTGGTGTTGAACTAAAGTTTTACCATGAGTGCTTTCTTTGTCGCTTTTAGAAACATAGGGGTCCTTGTTTGGATTCGTCATTTTTTAACCATAAGAAATGGGTTTATTTGGCGCGTTAGCAGGAGTTGCATCTAGATTTTTGCCCGCAGTGGGAACAATAGCCAGAGGTGTATTTGGAGTTGGAAGGAAGATTTTGAGTACATTAGGTATACTTAAAGAGAAAGCACAACCTATTATACAAACTGTACAGAAAGGTTGGGATGTAGCACGAGATGCAACAAATCTTATTCCAAATCCTGAAACAAGAGGAAAAGTTCAAGGATGGATGGACAATGTAGGAAGACAAGCAGGAAACTATTATAACAAAGCAAATGACTACTATAACCAAGCAGGACACTATATGGACCAAGGTGAAAGATTCTTTAACAGAGGATATAACCATGCACAACAGTGGGTAAACAATAACCAACCTCAACCGCCTCAAACGTGGGGAATGTAAAGTTTTTTACTGAGATGAAATGAACAATACAGCATTGAGACAAATGGGTTCAAGATGGATTTGTCGGCTTCCAGCAGTTACACAACGTGTTTGTCAAGTTCTTCCTATACCTCAGGAAGTTTTAGACCGACTTAAAAAACAACAACAACCAGTTGAAAACAAACCAAACTAAAATTTTTTACTGAGATGAAATGACCGAAGAAGTTGAAACGGTAGATTTGACACCACAAACAAAAAGTTCAGAACCATTGTCAAAACCGGTCAAAGAACTTACAGATGAAGAGAAAAATTCAATAATAGAAAGTGCCAGGTCTGGAAATACAAACTCTAACTACAAAGTCACTTTTCATAAAAATGGAACGGCTAGTATCTCAAAAAAGAAACAGACTCTCACAAATAAAATATTGAAGTCTGAAGGAGCTTTCGAGACAACAGATGGAAAAGTTTACTTCACTGACCAACAGTTCATTATAGAACATCTCATTGACTTAGAGTCGAAATATTCTAAACTTTACAACAAACACAAAAAGTTGAAAGGAAAAACAAAAACAAATGGCATATGATATTTATGAAGATGTTGACGACACAACTGTTCCTGCAAGTGAAGTAAAGTCAGAGAAACCGAAAAGTGACGAAAAACCGATAGAAGAAGAAAAACCAAAAACTGAAGATAAACCAAAACCAAAGTTTAGTTTGGAAACTAAACCAAGTCAACCTTCATTAGCTGGTATGGGTTGGCGTCAAAGACTTATGGCAGCAGGCGGTTATGTAAAGTAAAGAGAAAAAAAATATTTTTTTATTTTATAAAAATGCCCCCATATAGAATGGATAGAAAGTCTGCTAGAATAAAAGCAGAGTTGCAAAGTTATGGTTGGAGAGTTTCGAAGAAGTTTAAATATAGGAAGGGAAGACCCATAAAAGTCTATGACAAATTGTCTGGTCTTCGCTACGAAATGGATTTGGAAACAGCACGTGCCAATTATCCAAACAGACTAGAGAGGTTAGAAGAAGAACGTCTTATGGACATGCCTTTCGATGTTAGTGAACCTCAAGTTGAAGGACACGACGGCTTTGCCAGATTCTACTGGAAACATGACGAACAATTGCATCCTTGAGAAGGAAAAAAGGAAAAGGTGAAGACGCACATGCTCCCATGGAAAGAACAAGATATGCATATGAGAAGTACCGTGAAGTTAGAAGTCAAATTACATCCGGTCGAACCTTTACAGTAAACTTTGACGAAGGAAAGAACAAAGAAGGCTTCATGGGAGTACTTGCTGCCATACAAGACGGAAATAAGAAAGGACACAATCTCAGATTGACCATAGCAGATTTGGATGGTCACATTTACTATGCACATGGCAATGTCACAACAGCCGCACAACTTCTTGACGCTTTCAAGACTACAAAGAGAGAACAAATGTTTGACTCCGACTCAGACATTTTGAATGCAATTGAAGGAATTGCAAGTGTCAAGTTCGAACGATACCAACATAACCCTCAAGCAGTCAGACAACATGTTTGTTAGATGAGAAATATGAAGTAAAAACGTTTTTAAAACCATATATTTTTACATATATTAAATGCTTCAGGTTGAAAAACAAAGAACAAAAGTAGCAGATACAAAACCGTTAGACTATATCTTTACAAATGCTGGTATGACTATTTCAGATGAAGAAATTTCATCCCGAGCTTACAGGTTTGACTATCCAGTTCGTTGGCTTCAAAGTCCTTCAGATGCAAAGGCAATAGGATTTAGAAGAGTTTTGTTTTCAAATAGAACTAACGCGTTTATGTTCGCAGTATATTTTCATGGGCAGATATAAAGGTTCTGATGGTCTAATAGACAAATTTGATGAAATGAAAATCTTTACAGTTCGTTCAGACGAAAGTCTTGAGAAAACTCTAAATGACTTTCAAACTCAAATAAACAAATACTATTGGGAATTTCAAGAAAAATACGACTCTTTACTAAATGGAACATACTATCTGAAACTAGAATATGACAAGATGAACTCCACCGTTTCATTTCAAAAGATTGAAATTAACCCTCCAAGAGATACAGAGTTTTTATTTTGGCAAGTAGACAAACGTTCTTGGGCACAATTTCTTCGGTTACTAAACCAGAACGAACCATTACCACCAGATGGTCCATTTCAATTTATACTTCCACCAGCAGATTTGACAGTTTATAGAAACGTGTTTGACCCTCAAAATGTTATGTGCCATGCAAGTTTCAGTTCAAGCAACAATAGTTTTCTATGTATCGGTAAGGACTTTTATGACTTTGCTTCTAAATTCTACGAACCACCTAGTAACAGTTTCTCTGACTTTCAAGTTTGGTTCACAACAAATGGTGTGCAGCATATATTACCATTGTACTATGACTTTTATCTCGAATTGTCTTTCATATACAACTACGGAAAAGTGCTGAAAAAGTATTGAAAAATATATTTTAGGTGAAGTGGTGAGATCTCACCTCCTTTTTCACCTGTTTTTTCACCCGTTGAATTTTCATGAATTTCCTTAAGATAGAAAAAAAGTGAGTTAAAATGAGATGTTTACTGAGGGGGTCCCTCGGTCCCTCGGTCCCTCGGTCAACTAACATCTTTTTGAAAATGGTGACAACATGACATTTTGACAACAGTCGGGAAAATGTCAAGACTTCTTCATCGTAACGAGTGTAAATGAACCAAAAATATATTTTATGTTAGCATGTTAGATCTCACCTGTTTTCTCACCTGTTTTTTCACCCGTTGAATTTTCATGAAATTTGGTCATTTTTCAGCAAAAATATATTTTATGTTAGCATGTTAGATCTAACACGTTTTCTAACATGGTCTAAAACTCTCGAAAATCATGAAATTTACACCAAAAATATATTTTAGGTGAAGTGGTGAGATCTCACCTCTTTTCTCACCTGTTTTGTCACCCGTTGAATTTTGTATAAAAAGCAACCCGCTGTTTTCGGCGGGTTGGTATATTCTTCACAAAATGCTTGTTTTGAGGTCGAGCCACTTTTGGCTCCATCGTATTCTTTCAACCAAAATTCTTGAGTTTTGTTCTGAATTCAATAAAAATATATTTTAGGTGAAGAGGTGAGATCTCACCTGTTTTCTCACCTCTTTTCTCACCCGTTGAATTTTCCCGAAATAAAAAATAAAGTTAGTTTTTTTAAAAAAATATTTTTTATTTTTATTGTAAGAACATGTTAGCAACAACTTCACCAAACTCTTTAGTCATGAATCCAACTTCAATGTTAGTAGAGATGAAAAGCTTCATTCCTTCTTCATATACTTTCGAAACAGAAATCCAGAAGATAAAGCAAGAACTTCTCCAAGGAGATTTAGATTGCACTGCAAAAGATGAAACAAATGAAGAATATCTTTACGAAATGCAGGACCTCATCGACCATCTACCTAAACTTCCTGAAATACAACAACAAAAGCTCACTATTCCTGAATTCGATGAAATTGAAGTGAAACCAACTGACTCAGTTGAAATAAAGAAGTTCATACGAAAGGTAAACTATGAGTTTCTAGGATTTCATTGCAACCACAAAGTCATGGACAAAGATTGCGACATGGTATATAAGAACATCTCTGACATATATAAATCTGAAGAATTTAAGACCTACGACAACTTTGTTTCGTTAGTTGCTGAATGTGTATGGCAGATAAGAGATAAAGATAGAAGATGTAAAGTATGGAACGAACAAATAAAACCAGCAACTTTTGAGTTAAAGAAAACCATTGACGCTATAGTTGTTTTAGCAGGTAAGGTTTCAATGTACAATGCTAAAATGAACCCACAATGTTCTAAATGTAAAGCAGCAATGAGGAAATATAACTACTCCGTCAAAGAGATAGAAAGAATGAGAAACGACTATGCTGACTTAAAGAAAGAAGTAGAGAAGCCAGCAGAAGATAAAATGGACATGTTGACATTTCTGAACAAAAACTATCCAACAGCAGAAGATTTCCTTCTATCTGACGTCAAGAAGAAATATAAAGAGACTTTCGGCATTGTGAAAACTTTTGACATACTGACAGAAGAAATAGAAGCCACAAAATTGTTTAGAGTCTCAAATATACATCGTACAATTCATGTAAAACGCTTGTGAAAAAAACAGGTGAGAAAAGAGGTGAGAAAACAGGTGAGATCTCACCTCTTCACCTAAAATATATTTTTGCTGAATTCCGTATGAAATTTCATGAGTTTTGTGTGTTTTAGACCATGTTAGAAAAGAGGTGAGAAAAGAGGTGAGAAAACAGGTGAGATCTCACCTCCTAACATAAAATATATTTTTGTCTGATTTACGCTCATTACGATGAAGAAGTCTTGACAAAACATTTACGAAGAAGTCTTGACAAAACATGTACGAAGAAGTTTTGACAAAACATGTACGATGAAATCATGAAAATTCAAGAGGTGAGAAAACAGGTGAGAAAACAGGTGAGATCGCACCTCTTCACCTAAAATATATTTTTGGTTCATTTACGCTCATGTTTGACAAAACATTTACACTCATTTCGATGAAATCATGACAAAACATATACGAAGAAGTTTATTTCCTGTGTTGTTGTCAAAATGTCATGTTGTCACCATTTTCAAAAAGATGTTAGTTGACCGAGGGACCGAGGGACCTGGTTCCACCTAAAAACCATCTACCCTAAAATCGTGAAAAAATGACCAAATTTCATTATATAACTGTTATTTTTTTACGAAGAGAACTTTAACACTTCGTCAAAAAAATCCCTGAAATCGTGAAAAAATGACTAAATTTCATTATATAACTGTATTTTTTTTACGAAGAGAACTTTAACACTTCGTCAAAAAAATCCCTGAAATCGTGAAAAAATGACTAAATTTCATTATATAACTGTATTTTTTTTACGAAGAGAACTTTAACACTTCGTCAAAAAAATCCCTGAAATCGTGAAAAAATGACTAAATTTCATTATATAACTGTATTTTTTTTACGAAGAGAACTTTAACACTTCGTCAAAAAAATCCCTGAAATCATATCTTTTATACATGAAAATCGTAAAAAATTGCGATTTAGACTTTTTTTGGTCTTGCATAAAACTCTATGAAAATCGTGAAAAAATGACCAAATTTCATTATATAACTGTTATTTTTTTACGAAGAGAACTTTAACACTTCGTCAAAAAAATCCCTGAAATCGTGAAAAAATGACTAAATTTCATGAATTTCCTTAAGATACAAAATAGAAAAAATAAAGTTAGTTTTTAAAAAAAATTTTTTTTATCTTGTATGTAAGAAACAGAAAATGACAAACATTGAGTTTGAAATAGTTAGAAAGATAGACAATGACACCAAAGTGGTTAGAATAGGTGATTTAAACGTAAGATACTCAAAGAAATACAAGAAATATTCTTTGTCAGACATTATATCTCCATCTGGAAAGAAAACATCCCATTGGGTTGGAATTGCTTCTACTCAGAAAATTTTGACAAGAAATCCTGAGCTTATGATATCGGTAAGATTCTATGGAACTACAGCATATCTTATAGACAAAAGTCTTATACCAATAGTTTTGTTATGGATTGACCCAGTTGTTGGATATAACTTCATAACATATGGTTCATTCGATACGGAACGTTGCAGTGAGGGCTTACTTTACATCGTTCAGAAACCGAAGGACTTCAATACAAAAAGATATAAGATAGGAAGAACATATAATATAACTCAAAGATATGACAGTATAGTCAATAAAGTTAAGGTTGTGTTTGTTAACGATATGAGAGCTGCTGAAACAGAACTACTTGAAAAGTTTGAGAAAATGTATGGTGCTCCCATAAAAGGTAAAGAAACGTTTGAAGTAGATGAGATAGATAAAGCTATAAAATTATTTGACGAAGTTGCTGAAAAATACATGTAAAGCGTTTATTTTTTGTCTTTTGTGAAAGTCAGGAAATAACGCTAATTTTTTATAAAATATTTTTTTTATTTTGTATGTAAGGACAGATATGACAACAACAGAGAACACAACAACTGCTATCGTTCATGAAGACATAAATGAAGAATACGAGTACATACAATATAACAAACAGTTACGTCTCATTCGTTCGGTCAAAGATGACATGTACCAAATGCAAAGTATTTTGACAGCATGTTTTGCACCAGATACTAAGCTTCCTAAAGACTGGTTTAGGAACCAAAGCACCATTGAACTCTTAAGCGAAGCACAGCGAGACATACTTTTTTCTGAAAACAGTGAAGAACAGCGAGTGGGAGAAAAACCCCAGTCGCCAAAACTCTATGAAAATCGTGAAAAATTGCCAAACGGTTTGAGAGGCTGGTATGTACATAGACTTCTCGTAAATAATGTGGCACAATGGGCTTCAGCTCGCTATTCATGGTATGTTTGTAAACTTCTTGACGAACTTCACAGACAAGAACGTGAAGAGATGGAAAACAAGCTTGAAGCAAAAGATGAAGTCATTGAAGCAAAAGACAAAAGCCTTCAGAAAAGAATACCACGTTCGGTACCAAAAGGAAAGGAAAAGAACTATAAGTATATGATTTATACTGAAGAGATGGAAAATGAAGAAGACAGTGACATGGTTATGTTGCATTTAGTCAGAAGAAACAACAAAAGCTTTTACGACCTTGCTAAGATTTACAAATCTGACAGAAATTGGTTCTATCGCGAAAACTTACCGATTTCAATGACACCAAATGAAGATGTGAAACAAATAGTTCAAGATACTTTACCTCAAACACACTATGATATTAAAGGTTGTACAATACTTACTTTCAAAGAAGACTTGCCGCTACTGAAAGAAAAAATAACAGAGTATTTTGACAACTTCAAACAAGTAGAGTAGATGAACCATTTATTTTTACGCTTGACTTCAGATGGCTCAGGTAGCTCTATAAGGTAAATTGTCTTGTCAAATCCTTCTGGCATTCCGAGTCCTTCCATCCGACATTCCAAGTCCTTCCTTCCAACAGGGAAAAAATTTCCTTCAGACAGGAAAAAAATTTCCTGTTGTTCGTCCGTAAACCATTCAAATTTTCGAAAATTGAGAACTTTTTGGTCGAACGACAGAAAAAAATTTCCTTCCGACATTCCGAGTCCTTCCTTCCGACAGGACACAAACGAATGTCCGACGTACCACCAACCGAGTCCATTCCAAAGCCAGAAGAACCGACAGCCCCAGCACCACAACAGACTAAGACTAAACACTTACATTTTTCAAGCTTGACTTTTTACAATTTGAACTTTGTTTGCGTAGATGTGAATTCTGAAAGAAGTATGAGGGTCTTGTATGACTTTGTACTTCTCCCATAGTTCATGTCTGTCAAACTTACCTGCCATGGACTCTTTCATAAAGTTCCATGAAATCGTCTTCGGACAATCCGGGGAAAAGTATAATATCAGTAAGTATTCTCTTTACATCCTTACTTAAACTCTTGGCTGTCTGTACACAAATGACAACTGAAATGTTAAAGTGTCTGAGCTTCTTAAGAATTCGAACATATCTTGTTCGTCTGTTCTTTAACAAAGGATGAGAAGCAAAGTCATCTAAGATAAGAAGACACCTAAGGGTATGTCTTCCAATCGTAAGATTGCAAATTTCTTCGAAATGTATTCTATCTCTTTCTGTTTGTTTCTGAAGTGTTTCTTCTCTAATATTCTCTGCATTTCCTCATTTGGGTCTTTAAACTTCGAATTTATATACTCATTTATAGCATTGTACTTCAAAACTCTTCTTTGGTACTTCTTTATCCAATCTAAAACTCAGAGTCTTTTATACATACTAACTTAGACTTCTTTATAATATCTTTGAACGAATTGACGGTTTTGGTCAAATTGACCCGAAGTACTACAAATAAAACTAACTCATAGAATGGGTTCTTCTCATCTAGTTCTTGTTGTTGTGCAGCCATTTTAAGATAAGTGAAAGTCTTACCCGACCCAGGTGGTGCAATTAGACCTGTTATAACCATTCTGAGCAAATAAGAACTTGTCATGTATGGGTTTTATCTGAGCATTTTCTAATTTCACCTTGTCTTATTAAAACATTCTCAAATTTTTTGTCAATGTCAGCAAACTTTTTTTCTAACATATTTTAGAAAAATTAAAATTTTTATCTTTTAGAAAATGTCTAGCGATTTCGCCATCTATATTTGAGACAAACTTTTCGACAGCAAAACATCTGTCGACCATAAAATCTTACATAGTGTAAACAAGAAAGGTGAATTTGTTCTAAAGTTCTGTTTCTGGGAATATGACAAGAACCATAAAACATTAAGCAGAGAAGTCTTAAAATTTGTCAATGACAGACTTGTTGACAGAAATGACGCCGATTGGAAAGATGAAGTCCAACAAAAGTTCTTAGAATGCAAAGAAGACACATGCGCTGTTCTTGAAGATGAAATAGAAAACAGAATAGAAGAGCTATTAAAGGACAAAGAACTTTTACAAAAATATGGTTCTGAAGAAGTTTGACATAACTCCACCAGAAAAGAAAGAAGAGAGAAAAGAAAGAAAAGAAAGTAGAAGAAGAGAAGAAAGAACCTGAACCAGAGCCAGAGAAGAAGAATTGACATGTAAAAATAAAATTTTATTTTTAGAACATTTCTGGGTCAATGTCAATGTTCTCTTCCTCTTTAGGAGTAACACTGGCTTAGACTCTAAAATCTTTTTACCCAATTTACCTTGAACTTCACTATCTTAGACTCATAATATTCATAGTCGTCTGCTTTCTTTGGTTCATAAGGTATAACAAGTTTGTTATGCTTTGCCTTCTTCGAGTTTGAGAACCTTCTGTCAAAACTTTCTTTGACTGCTAACAAACCTTCTATGTCTAAGTCTTCAAATTTCGCACCATTTTTAGTCACAATAGCAAACTTAACTGGTTCGATGTTCCAAACTTTGCTGAATGAAGACTTTTCAAAATGGTAGAAGTAACATTCAAATATGTGAATGGGTCTAGTTCTTCTTTAAGTCCTGACATGTACTTGTTTACTGAGATGAATTTTGCCATCTTTTCTATCGGATAAAAAAATATTTTTTTTTAAAATTTACTCAGAAAAAATTTTTTGTATATACACCATTCTGTACGTCTAAAAGACTTTTGACATTTGCCAAGAATGTTCGTTTAGACGCTGTCATATAACCATATTCTTGACAATATTGTTATACGAATCGTACAATGACCTTTCATCTAAACACTCAAAGTCAGTTTCATCTATGAACAGTTCATATACACTCTTGTTGCTTCTAACAATGTTTGTCTCTCTTCGGTATGTGGAATTTGTCTTGGATTGAACTTTGAAATATCTAATGTCATAAATATGAAGAACAAGTGGTTGTAAAAGTCAGATGTCAAAGTTTCTGCTAAGTCGTCAAAATATTCTGTATCTTGCATATGAGAATCTGACGTTCTGACAACTACATATCTTCTGTCAGAACTTCTAACTTCATCGGAACAGCATTGTTTGAAACCATAATGAAATTTGCAACATTTCACAAAACTCTTTGGTCTTTATATTTTCTTTCAACAACTCCAACTTTGTCTGTTATAAGACTCTTCAAAGCATCTGAGTTTAAAAACTTTGTTGTATCTATACTTTGAAGTCATTGCAAACTATAATTTCATATTCTCTATTGAGGAGTTAAACTTGCCACAGATGTTTTCTAAGTTTGTCATATTAGGGTTCGAATAGCCCTCTAACAGTTTGCATAAGATATCTGTAAAGAAAGTGTTCTTACCTGTTCCTTGTTTTCCAATTATAATGAGAGCAGTTTCATTTTTAGCACTTGGATGTTGTAAGATGTTTGCAAACCAACATAAGATATACTCATAGACTCTTTCGTTTCCATTGCATATAATTTCTTTGACATGGTCTAACCAAGCTTCTATAACATTTTCTTTCCATTCTACTTGTTCGTATTTATATCCAGTGAAGATAGATAGAAGTTTGGAGAAGGTGTATAGAACTTTATACACGAACTGAAAAATCTTCAAGTTTTGACAATAAGATATCCCAAGCATCTAACATCTTCATGCAACTTGTACAACTTTTATTTTCTTAAGTTTCTGTTTACATTCTTGTTCTGAAACTATTGTCGCTTTAGGTTTGTTAAAGCAACATCCCATTCTTTCATGACATAACATTCTGGGCAGAGTCAACATAAATGACTAAACGTTTCAAATTCTCGACTGCTTTGTTATAGTCCTCGAAATGGACACATATTTCTGAATGCTTGGAAGTCATAAAAATCTGAAACATCTATTCTGTACATTTTTATAAAAATAAAAAAAATATATTTTTTTTTATTCTTGAGCTATTTGTTGCATTTGTTGTTCTTGAGCTATTTGTTGTTGAAGTTGTTCTTGTAATACAATACTTTCACCAGTTGCATCTTCCAATTCGAAACTTTCTGCCGTCATTGACAAATACATAGGACATAAAAGTTTACAGGAACAAAGTTTGCGTCAACTAAGGTTAAGTTTATGTTTGGCTAAAGTGTTTGAGTTTACTAAAGCTGAAAACTCTGCATTCGAATGAACAATAGGCAAACCAGCAGAGAAAGTGTTGTTTAACGCATAAGTATCTTTGGTCATAGTAGTTTCTGTCGACATTCGAATAGCACTTTGAACCTAAGTTTGAAACAATATATAAATAGGTGTACTTAAAGTCAATGGAATAGACATTCCTTGTATGACACCTTTTCCTGTTATAGGAAACTGTTGTTAGTAAAAACCAGATATAAGTTTTGTATTATAGCTCATATTGTTTATAGTAAACTCAGTCGGACATCCAAACATAATGAAACCTGCTCTAGTTGCAGCACATGTTACACTCGTCCTTAAAGTATTAAATAAGTCAACAAAACCTGTTGGTGGTATATCTGAGTAAGTATCTTCAAAGGAGTATTTTTTTACCATTCACAACAATAAAATCTTCTGGTGTCAAAAGAGCAAAACAAGCTTTAGTCGTCATTGTGTTTAAAGTTAGTTTACAATATCGTCCTTGAGGACTTTGTAAGTTTGTTGTTATAGAATTATATGACTCAGGGTTTTTAGTCGTAATAGTATAAACCACTATGTCTTCTGCCATTTACTTAGCAAATAAATTTTAATGAAATGTTGTGGTCGTCAAATATTTTTATAACGTCTGGGAAACTATATTTTAAGTTCAACGTTTCACCTCCTTTCATAACGTATATCTTGTCAATAACATTATATGAAACACCACAGCAACTAACGTCGGGTTCTATTTCTTTGATGTTTATATCGTCTGCCTCTGTCAAAAGTTTCAATAGTTCTTTCAAAACTTCATGAGGTGCAATGACATATGAGTTCACTTTTACAGGGTTGTGTTCGACCAAGTTTAACATTATACCTAAAGCTTGACAAATCTTCTCCTGAGTTTGAAGTTTGTCTTTCAGTTGTTGGTAGTCGTTTCGAATATCTGCAACAGAACTTAAGTCTCTGCTAACTTCAGGGTATGTTGGTTGTTCTTTTACAGGAACAATTGTTATACCATCTTCGTCTTCGTATGGTTTCCCCACTTCAACATCTCTTTCTTTGACATTGACAATAACACTTTGACTGTTTGTTTGAGTTAGTGAATTTAACTTCACATCTGCCACCGCCATTAAACCTTTTGAAACACTTACGCTTCTATTTTTCGGAAATGACATTTTACTTAGAATAAAAAGATGGACGTATTTGAGTATCTCTTCGAATTGAAGCAGAACAAAGTTTACACACACAAACAATACAAATACATTGACAGAATAGTTCTTTACACAAACAATGGAAAATGTTATAGAATAGCAGTCTTTGCTGAACCAAAATATTTTCATAAAGCAAAGAAAGTTGGTATAACCGAAATGGTGAAAGTTCTTGAAGCAGACAAAAATATAACTTCAAAACTTACAGATATTTCTAAAGGTAAGTTTATAATACAATATTATGTCAAAACTGGCGTACTGTCAATATTTGACGGAGAGAAGTCAGTTCAAGAACAACTTACTGACCTGCTGCCAAAATCTGCTCGATGGAAGCTTTCGTTATGCCAATCTGAGGAGCCCCAGCAGGTTTCATCGAACGAATCTTCAAAAGAGCATCTTCCGTGAAAAGTGCTATTGGTTTTGTAAACTTCTTTGCTTTCAATTCATCTGGACCGTCTCTGTCACCAGTATATTGTATTTGAACTGTACCAACAGTTGAAATACCACCCATAAAGTCTTCTGAGTCAGCAAATGGAATGCCAAGCCAAAAGTTTGAACGGTCTCCATTTGTATATTGAGTTTTTTGACTTCCTGTATGGGTCCATACTTTCACATATGGCATAATAGAACTTTGCATTTCAGGGTTAATGGTTGTTGTGAAGTTGTTGTTAAAGTTCATAGCATCTAATGTCAAGTTGTATGACCTCATATCCTCAACTGTAGAATATTCTTCTCTTGGATAATATTTGCCATCTATGTTTATATGATATTTAATACCAGGGTTGTAGAAACAAGAATAGTCATTTATAGTTCGTCTGAACAGTACAAACATAGTATCTGCGTGTTTCATTGCAGTTGTTAAAGCAATATCTGTTCTTGCACCTGCGGTTCCTGGATTTTGGTTTCCAACTTCACCTGCAAAGTCTTTGACAGATATTTGGTGTATAGGGAACATAAGTGGAACTGCAATATATTTGGCAGCTAAAGCATTTGAAATATCTGGGTCCAACATATAGACTGCAAGTCTGCTTTCTATTCTCTTGCATTCAAACTGTTCGCATGTAAACCTAACTGGGTCCCAAGCAGTTCCAGCAGCATTGAAATAATACTTTACTTCAGTGTTGAGGTTTGAGAAACCAAAGTCTAAGTCAACTTTGTCTTTGCAAAATTCGGCGAATGACGTTTGATTTGCTCCCTTTACGTCTGTAAGAGTGAATGGGTCTTGTGTTGGTGCAATGACTAAGTTATTTTTGCTTGGAGTAAGTTCAATAGAAATTTTTCCTGCCCAGTTTGGCAAGTATCTTAAAAACCTGAAGATGAGGAAAGATGACAAAGGAACTCTAAGTTTCAGTTTTACTTTAGTGACAGCATTTCCATCTGAACCAGAAAGGTTAACATAAACTCCTGGAACGTTAGGGTCAAGTCTTCTTATTTTCTCAATAGTTGCATACTGGTCTGTTTGTTCTCTAGCTTGTGGTTGTACTGAGTTTCTCAAAGCGAACCATTCATAGTTTGCCCATGTTACTGTTTGAACTAAGTCAGAGTTAGAATATATCTTATATCCCATAAAACTTCTGGAGCATATTGGTATCCCGACATAGAAAATACCATTGCAACCTTTCTTACCTCTCAAGTCAGCAGAAGGTTTTATTTCAATGTCTTGTTCCACGTATAAGAATGAGTTGTCAATAGAAATTATATGAAACCTGTCGCAAGCAATATCTACTGTTGTTGAAGAACCTTCTCCAAACTCACCTACGTTTCCGTAAGAAACAGCAGTTGTATATTCGTAAGTTCCAGGAACTATTTCTGACCTTCTAATGGCATTGTCGCATTCGTTATACCATTCGGAAACATTTCCATTCATGGCATCCAAAACTGTTGGCGTTATATTCTGAGCGGCGTACATTTCATATGGGTAAAAATATAGAATAGTTGGATTTATGTGTCATAATAGAACCCACGTGGACCAAGCTTTACTTTCTTTCCTGACTGAGTTTTTAACTCTTCTTTTTCCTTCATTGCCACTACTTTCCCTTTGTTCTTCACTACTTTCACTTTGTTCTACTCTTCTCTTCTTCTTTGGTGTCGCTTTTGGTAACTTGCCCTCTGCTTCAAGTTGTTGCATCTTTGCCTCATGTTCATTCTAGTATGTTGCAAATTTTCCATGTCCTTTTTGCCTTTGGGCTCTGGTCGCCCACTCAGGTAACCTATATCCTAGAAAGATTTTGTCATAGTTTGTATTTGAGTCGTTCGCGTATTGTTTGTTCATGACTCTTCCTGAGTTTCCGGTTCAAGCTCTTCAAACAGTGCTGTCCATATGGAATATGCTCGTTTCCAAATATATGTTTTTGTTAGCCATTCTGGTTTTCTTTCCATGTTACCAATATATCTTTGTGAATGGGAAAGCTTTTACCCAATTTTCAGTCTTGCGTCTTTATTTCTGTAGTTGGTTTATTTTGTCAAGGAACATGTTTTCATACTAACATTTCATTTGGTACTGTCCATTTGAGTTTCTTAAATATTCATCCCTTCTCGTTCATTGTCTGCAAAGTAAGTTTTTATGACATTTTGTAAACTTTCGTTTGCAAGGTCATGTACAATAGGTTCTCTTCCTTCCCTCCCTAACTTTCTTTCTAAACTCTTCGCCAAAATATAGTTAGTATACAAGTCTTGGGTACTGTGGCACTGCGTTCCACCTTACCCAATACTTGTGAATTTGACACTTTACAAAACCGTTAACGTATATTTTACAACATGAACGCAAAAACTAACTTAACCTTAAATATTTACAAAGCCGCCAACCACTTCACTTCACTAACGAACTCACTAATGTAAAAATAAACGAACTCACTATCGTTCTCACTAACGACTTCACTAATGTTCTCATAAATTTTCCTCAATATCTTCATCATCAGTGTTAACCCTATTGTAGTCATACTTGAAGCCATAAACTTTCTCTAACTTCTTAACGTACAATTTACATAACTTACCTTCGTCATCGTATGGTTTAATGATATAACTATTTCTATCTTTATACACAGTCAATGAAAAGTCAACTGGTCTCGGATGTATTTGAAAGAACATGTTATGCTCAGGAAGGAAGAATAAATGTTTAAATGTATGTTTGTTATATGTTTTGATTTGTATGAGTTGCTTTTGTTCTGTCATTACATCCAAATAAAATAAAAATAAAATAAAAAATAAACTTAAAATTAATGATATCACCACCCTCACACGTATGAAAACATAGCACAAAAATAATGTTTATGTTAGAATGTTAGATCTAACACGTTTTCTAACCTCAGCCGCTAAGCGGCGAGACCCTTTGGGTCTTTTCTACCCTGTTGAATTCATTACTTTATAACTCTCTTCCTTGGTTTCTTTTTAGTTGCTTTCTTCACGTCTGTCTCCAACTTGACTGTCTTTCTTCTTCGTCCGTAATGATACCAGTTACTTCCACCAGTCAATGGGTCAAATGGTCTTTCGTAAGGGTTTCCATACATTCCATAGGGACCATACGGAAGAACTACTGGTGGAGAAGAAACATTTTCTTTAGTTCCATCGAATCTATTTAAATGCATTGTTTCACCTTTCATCTGGTCATTAAAGTCTTTTGCGTGTTTTGCAAACTCATCGTCCTTTCCTAAAGCATTTTCTGACTCAGTCGCAACCAAATTGGATGCTTTATTTATGAGCCCTATTTTATTTAATCTTAACTTCTTTGCAACCCAGCCTCCAATCTTTCCTTTATTTGCATCTAATGTCTTCGAAACCCTTCCTCCACTCATTTTATTTACTGCGTCATAAGCTCCAAGTGCTTTTGCTCCAAATGCTAATGCTTTTGTTCCCATTGCGCCTAAAGCTGCCCAAGCTACCATTTACACCATATTAAAATCATCTCTCTTCAATATTATCTCATAAAAGTTCTCGTTACTGGAGAAAGTCAATGAAACATAAGCGTTCTCACGGGCTTCGCCCTCACCGCTTTGCGGTCTATCTAACTTCTTTCTTATATCATCTATACGCTTCAAAATGTCTGAACAATTGCTAACATCTTCTACAACAGTTATTTCATCATGAATGACCTTCAAGAACAAGCTCATTTAATATGCTATTAAA
Source organism: Trichomonas vaginalis G3 (assembly GCF_026262505.1). Lineage (NCBI taxonomy): Eukaryota > Parabasalia > Trichomonadida > Trichomonadidae > Trichomonas > Trichomonas vaginalis. The sequence goes on along the minus strand of NC_067206.1, from coordinate 20,672,572 downwards.
ATCATCTCAATAATGAGTCCATCCTTTCCATCTTTAGGTAGCACAACATCTTTCATTGAAGAAGGTTCGACAAGTCTTATGTTAAACTTACTGACAAAGTTTGTTATACTATAATGCTTCGGCGGCGAATACATGTAGTTTGAAAGACATAATATAGATTCTTCAGCAAATTCACTTATACTGGATTTTATAACAATGTTCTCACGAGACCAAATACCACCAATTGACAATCTTGTAAGCAATCCTACTGAACCTTCTACTGTAAACGTCGATGGTAACATTCCACGAAGGTCATCTATTGACATCTTTGAGTCACTGTATTTAAATATTTTCTTAAAGCAATCGTCATTATCTAACCATGCAATAGCTTTGAAGTTTTCATTCGAATATACATCTGCTTCATTAAATGTAAAACCTGACTTCTTTGCAGAGACGACTTTAAAATCTATTGAGTTTGTTTCAAAATTATATGCTATGGTAACTTCTGAAGGTAATGGATGTCCTTCCGCAGTCAGTTGTTCTCTCACTACCGTTTGAAGCTTTGTATTAAAAACTTTCATGTCATCTCCTGTATCTAAGTTCACATACACAGCAACAGGAAAACTATCTTGCTTCTTTGTTTCATCATTATATCTCAAAACATTAAAGTTCTTCAATAATATTGTCCTTCCTGCTGGAATACTTCTAACTTGTCTATTTCAATAGCTTTCTCACCTCCTACATACTCTACCCAGTGTCTTGGATATTCATAAGTATACTGACTTTCTTGAATTTTGGTTGGTTTCATCATAACATGTTCATAGTATATCTTTATACTCTTGTCAGTTAGACTCGGTGCTATGTTCTGAATATTTCTGACTTGCATTTTTAATGGAGATAAAATGAAGCATTTAATACATGACGTAGATGAAGACATGAATGAAACTACAGACAAACTTAACTCTTCTCTATTCTTCCTTTCAGTAAGACTATGATTCTGTTCAAATGGTGTTTATTTCTATTGTGGAAAGATGGGTTCAGGTAAGACATTTAACCTCATTCGTCATATACTCATAACAGACGTTTAGGAAACGACTCTTTATGACCAAATCATTATATCAGCAACTTCAGACTCTATGGACTCAACAGCGAAAACATTTATGTCAAAAGTTCAAGCCTCTGTCGTTAAAGTTCCAGACAGTGAACTCATTGAATTTCTTCAACGTTACATTCGACGTAAGAGGAAATATTATGCCATCGAGAGTTCATACAGTCAGGAATGCAAAAGACTTCTGAGGAGATGGAAAGAATTATTGACAAACACCACTTACGTCAATACTCAGGAGTTTACGATATGAAACGACTTACAAACTACATTCTGTCAAAACTTTCAAAATACCCCTTCAAAAAGTATCCTTCAAACACTCTGCTCGTTTGCGACGACTTCGCCGGAAAAGGTTTAGTGTCAAAGCCTGACTCACCATTAGCTAACATCATAACTAAAGTCAGACATTACCATTTAACTGTAGCAATACTTATGCAAACATGGAGGTTTTTAGCTTTAAACATAAAACGTCTCATAACTGACTTCGTTATCTTTCAAGGTTTCTCACGTTATGATATTGAACTCATTTGGAAACAGTCAGGTATAACATTACCTTTTGAAGAAATTTGGGAAGCATATAAGTCTCTCATCTCTCCTCGTTCATACCTTGAGATTCATATCATGACTAATACCATTAAAGTCAAAAAATATTCCATGGGAACGACCAACATTTTTTAAAGTTTAACCTTCAATTGACTGATGGTAAACAAATTCCATGCATCTCTGTCGCCATTTCTGTTAATATTTTTGCTGTCATTCATATCATCCACTTCCCCATCCGTTACTTTTGAGGATATGCGTTAGAATAGCTGTTCTTAAATGAAGGCTTTTCACCTTTGAGAGCATAAACTCTATAACTTTCTGCATACTTTATGTTTGAACCTCCTGAGCCATCATTGACATAAATTTTTATAGGCTTCCACCCTTTGTTCATGTTCCTGCTTCTTCCCTTGCTCTTTTGTTCAGTAGTTCTACATCTTTATACACAGCTCCTGTCTCAGTGAATTCAACAATATTTTCATTCGTTAGCTTTACATTCAAACCCTTGTCGAGTATATTGTTCATTTCATACATATAAAAGGTTTTTATTCTATATGAAATGAGAAGCAAATCCATCTTAGCTGGTGCCGTTAATGTTCCAATTGAACCAACATCAAATGTTGACTCACGAACGACAAACAATATTGTCATAAAGAACTATAGTTCAGAGTGTTTGAAAGAACCAGAGCTGAAATCCGTGAATTTAAACTCAGCTTCAAACGCTAACGCTACATCAGATGTTAAGTTAGAGTATCCACCACTGGACCAAATTCTTTCAAGAGAAGCCAACGACAACCCTTACACAAATGTTCAAACAAATCCTTCAGATAACGTAGACCATTACCTTCTTCAGTTATACCAAACAATTTTACTCAAAGACGATAAGAAGCTTTTGACAAATCTTATAAGCAAGAACCAAATAATTCTAACAAAGGAGGACCTTGAAAATGTTATATCACGAATAACAGGGAAACAATGTGTCATTGACTATCTCGACCCTGAAATCGAATGCTGTGGTCAAACTCCACTATTCATGAAAATAGGTAACATCCGCATCATTGAAACACCAGGAACTACAGGAGTTGAGTTTAAGTATAAATATTCGAACGAGTATACAAAACTTTCAACAGAATATAAACTTTGCTTGAAATATGTTTTAGTAAATTAAAGCAATTTGTAATATCATCCAAAACTTCTTCAACAGTATCGAACTCATCTTCATAATGCAAACCTAATCTTATTGACTTGGTGCAGTTTTCACTAACACAATATAGCGCTTTGCGCTCGGCGCCTTTGACGCCTTTTTCTGTTCTCTTGACTGCATAACTAACTCATTTGTTTCATCAAACAGCAACAACCAAAGTTCATGACCTAATACATAACATTCATACTTTATATTTTTAGCTCTGAGTTCTCTTGTAAGCTGTTGCATTTAATATTTTCTAAAAAGTCAACTTCAACAGTCATTCGCACTGGTGCCTTCAGTTCTACAGGCTCTCCTTGAAAGTCAACAAGTCTGAATTGCATGTCTTTCAAATTATGAGGACTAATGCGAACCCATTTACCTAAATGAGTTGCTATGACAGGAACGTTTGGAATGAACATTGAATTGACTGCATAACAGAAGGATTTATATTCTACTGAACCTTTACTATTAACTCCTGAAATACCTGTGACATTAGCTATTTTTGACTCAACGTACAAACAATTACCATAACATACGTATGGAACAGATTTCATCTCAATCGTTTTGTCAACACTTTTCAAAGGAAATGTCATATGGTATGCTCCCAGAAGAAGTTGTACTCTATGACTCATTCTTGGTATCTTGAACTCTTTCTTGCTACTGAACTTCAATGTTCCCTCAGAAGAGAGTTCGACATCTATGTTGTCAATAGTTTCTTCATTTATGAGAGTATCTATGACTCCAGCAATTTTATCTATTCTGTACTCGGCTCTGTTAGGAAATGTTTAAAACTTCTTTTGTCATCTATTTCAACTCATGAAATCTGTTTCATCTGTTATGACAAAAGTTGCGATAGTATTGAAGTCAACAACTCTGAAAGCAAGCGCTTCATTCTGAAGACCTAAGTTTGTTTGTAGCTTTACTGTCCCGTATTCGTTTGGGTCTGTACTTTGCAAATAGAACAACATTTTATTCTCATTAAAATATGACTATTGCTGCATATGCGTATGAAACAAATGAAGCAAGAAGAGCACATGAACTAGTAAACGAAAACTCAACTTTAACCATTGAAGGCAATGATTTAGTCATTGACGATGGAAAAACTAAAAAAGTCATTGATTTCGATACTTTTAACACTTATGACCCATTCATTACAACAAGCAAGGTTCCCATCATAAATGATGGAACGGTGCAATATATAAATTCTACAGTAGATGCCTCATTAGTGAAAGTATTAAATGTTCTCATTGAATTGTTAAAGAGCTTTCGATTTGACGACAACATTAAATGCCTAAAGAATTTAGTCATGAATGAGAAACAAATTCTCGGCGTTGCTGGTAGCAGTAATGATGTACACCTTATGACATTAGAATATTATAACGAACATAAAGATGAACTGAAAGGAGAGAAGGGTGACACCGGACCTCAAGGACCACAAGGAATACAAGGAATACAAGGAATACAAGGAATACAAGGACCTCAAGGCGAAAACGGTTTGGATGGAAAGGATGGAAAGGATGGAAAAACTGCTAAATCATGGATATGGGACCTTATAAATACTGGTTTAACAGCTGCTTCATATGGAGTTCTTCAATACCAAATCGGAAAGATATGGGCGGTACTTGGTGAAGAAGTTTTAAATGACGTTAAAAATGCTTTGAACTTCATTTCAAATGGTTCGGATACTATTAAAACTTTATCTGGTTGGATGCAAGAAACAAGGAGTCAAATAGATACTGTAAGACGTATAGCAAACAATGCACGTACGGGATTGGATACTTTACGACAAGCACAAAATACACTAAAGGAAGCAAATGATATTCTTGGCTCAGTATCAGACATGCATGAAGATTGGCTTAAAGGTATTGACAAATCTTTAAAAAATCACAGTCAGTCTATTGCTGACTACAAGAAAAGTATAGATTTTTTACATAGTGCTATGGACGTACATGATGGAAGCATAAGGAACTTACTTAATGCTAACAATAACTTACCAGGAACTATTAAAGCATTTATAAAGTCCTTTGTAAAACCCGGTGCTCTAACATTTAGGTCTTTGAGAGCAAGAGCATTGAAGTCAAGAGATGCAGAAACTCCAACAGAACCTACAGAAGGAACTGAAACAACAGAAACTCCAAAAGAACCACCAAAACCAACAGCTAATGAAATATTGTTCGAATATTTTCCAAGGTACTCTGTTCTCATTGCATACATTCAAGAAATACTTAAGAAAGCAGACTTGACTTTAGGAGATGATGAAAGTTCTGTATATCTTTCGTTCCAGTTTCAAATAGCAGAACTTTTGAGACAGATATGCTTAATGTATGACAACATCTCTGATTTCACAAGATATGATGACGACCATGACCCCGAACATGGTGAAGAAGAAGTTTTACAAACATCCATTAAGACAGGAAAGGTTTTAACTCAAAGTCTCATTATTGACACCAAAGATGGCGAAGTGGACGTTCTTCAAGAGCTGAAGAAAAATACTTCTTCGGGAGGTGGTGGTAGGCATGAACTTGAAATAAATGAGATAGAAGAGAAATTAGCCGAAAAAGCAGATAAAGAACATAAACACAATATCTCCGATATAAATGAACTTCAAGCTACATTAAATAGTAAAGCGGACAAAAATGAACTTGACGCAATGAACAAAGTTTTGAAATCTCATAAACACAACATCTCCGATATAAATGAACTTCAAGCTACATTAAATAGTAAAGCGGACAAGAACCATGTTCATTATATAACTTCAGACGAACAGATTATAACGGACTACCATGGATATTTAACACGAAGTGATGAAGCGAAGACAAAAAATGTTAATGAAAGAAGATATAAATACATTCGTGCTAAAGGTTATGACATAAGCTGTACTGTACAGTATGATGTAGCTAAAGCACCAGAAGCATTTGGTTATACCGGTGAAATTTATGCCTCTACTTTCAATGTTAACGGTGTATTAGTTGAACCAAGATTTATGTTAAGAGTTAAGGCAAAAATAACGTTTGAAGATGCTATTAAAAGTAAAGCTGACAAAGTTGAACTCGAAGCAACGAACAAAGTTTTGAAATCTCATAAACACAACATCTCCGATATAAATGAACTTCAAGCTACATTAGACAGTAAAGCTGACAAGAACCATACACATAAATCCTTCACTACTGTTAGAGCAGACGACATAATATTGAACTTTGACCTTGGTTCAAGTGCACCATTAGAAAATCCAAGTACAAGCGTAAAAGATACTCTTAACAGTTTAGATAAGAGTTGCAGGAACATTGAAAGTCATGCCAGAAACTTTGAAGCATATGAACTACGCAATGTTAGATAAGAAAGCAGACAAAACTTATGTAGATGAAGAACTATCAAAGAAATTTTCGAAACCAGATACAATGACATTTACAACAGAAATTATAAATGGTGAACCAGCAACTCCATTTGAATTTGTTAGAGGTCTTCAACCAGATACTTTTGAATTTTTCTTGGATAATTCTATTGAACTAACATTACATTATAAAAGTGGAACAAATGCAACATTTCATCCGGGAGATACATTCCAAATGGTATTTAATGACATAAGTTCTTTAGAATATGTTTATAGAGTTATGAGCATATATGATTTAATATATCCTATAGGAGCTGTTTATACGTCTATGAATCCAATAAATCCAAACACTTTATTTGGTGGTAGATGGTATGAAATAGTTGACAGTTTTCCATTCTACACTAATACTCAGTCAATGAAGATGGGAGGTTCAAAGAAAATAGGTATTGAAAACCTTCCTTCACATATGCATAGGTTCAGTGGAAGAACATCTGTGGAAGGAAACCATTCACATTCAATAACAAAAAGAGGTTATACAAATCTTGCAGCGGGTTCGGATAGACAGGGAATGCATAGATATGATATCACAACTGACCCCAAAGATGTTAGCACAGGTATTTTCTGTGGAACTGCAGGAAATCATACACATGTTGTAGCTGGTATTACAGACCGCCAGGTAATGGAAAAGATTATATGCCTCTTATATAAACAATGCACGCTTGGATACGAGTTGGTTAAAATCTTTAACTTTACATAAATGAGCTTGAAAGAAGTATTCGAACAACATCCATGGAGGTCATTTAAGAAGTTCAATGAAGCTGCAAGAGTTGGGGATTTACTAACAGAGCTGAAAGTGAAAAGGTTCTTTGACAAAAATGTTGTACATCAACAAAATAAACCTTACGACTACTTTTTACCAATTTACTCCAACACTCCTGACGCATACCAATTTGACACTCTCATTCAAGCAGAAAAGGAGGACATAAACCATTCCTCATCTTCATAAATGTTAACACTCGTAAAGCATATGCATATCCAATGAAAAATAAAGGAACTCGTGAAGTGTTAAGAGTTTTACAAAAGTTTGTAGCAGAACATAACCCAAGTATTTAACATCAGACAAGACAGTGCATACCTCAGCAATGAAATCCAGAATTTCTCATTAAGCATAACATAACTCACTACACTACTGAAGAATACCATAACATACTCGGCATCATAAACCGCTTCATAAGAACGCTCAGAGATTTAAATCAAGAGCGAGACTTTACCGAAGAAACAATGAAACATTTTCTCGAAGTATATAATTCCTCAACACATTCTACACAAGGACATACACCAAATTCAATGACACAACAACAAGAAGAAAAGTATATACAAAGAAACGAAGCCAAACACAAAATATCAAAATCAACACAATTTACCTCATTCCTGGTACAAAAAATTCGTGTAGTTCTTGACGACAAACCGTTGACAAAGAAACGTTTAAGGTTAAGTAGAAATATTATATCGTAGACTCTACACAAGGTAATGGATATCTTATAAAAGCTGCTGACGACTCCATAGCATTTTACCCTGACATAAGTTAGTTGAAAGTAGTAATGGCAAACTTGCTGAAACCATTGACGAGAGCAAAGCGAGGAGTGGTTTTGAAATACTTGGCTACAACATAAACGATGACACTTATAAAGTAAGATATGAAGGAGGTGTTGAAGATGTTTATACATCTAAGAACTTGAGAGAGTCAAAGCCAACACATCTGGGACCATTAGAGCGGGAGTACTGGAAGACAAAAATATGCCAGAAAGAATAGAAAATTCTTCTAAACTTTTTCATTAGATGTAATCAGACATGAATGAGAACAGTCATGATATCATTAATGGTACCATTTATTTACACCAAAAAATAATGTTTATGTTAGAATGTTAGATCTAACACGTTTTCTAACCACTTTTCTAACATGGTCTAAAACTCTCGAAAATCATGAATTTTTGACATTTCCTTATGAGAAAAATAACGCTAATTTTTTTCTAAGAAAAATTTTTATCTTGTATGTAAAGATATGATTTCAACAATAGGTTCTACAAAAACACAACTTCACCAAACTCTTAGTTATGAATCCTAACATCTATGTTAGTAGAGATGAAAGCTTCATTCCTGTCTTCATATACTTTCGAAACAAAAAATCAGAAGATAAAGCAAGCTTTTAACAAGTAATTTAGACTGTAGTGCGAAAGATGAAACAAATGAACAGTATCTTTATGAATGCAGGACATTATTGACCATTTACCCAAATTGCCTGAAATCCAACAACAAAAACTAACTATTCCTGAATTCGACGAAATTGAAGTGAAACCAACTGACTCAGTAGAAATTAAGAAATTCATACGAAAGGTAAATTATGAATTCCTTGGTTTTCATTGCAACCATAAAGTTATGGACAAAGATTGCGACATGGTTTATAAGAATGTTTCTGACATATATAAATCTGAAGAATTTAAGACCTACGATAACTTTGTTTCATTAGTTGCTGAATGTGTTTGGGAAATAAGAGATAAAGATAGAAGAGGCAAAGTATGGAACGAACAACTAAGACCCGCTATGTTTGAGATGAAGAGAGCATTGACGCCTTAGTTGTTTTAGCAGGTCAAATTTCAATGTATACGCAAAAATGAACCCGCAATGTTCAAAATGTAAGGCAGCGATGAGGAAATATACTACTCGTCAAAGAGATAGAAAGAATGAGAAACGACTATGCAGATTTAAAGAAGAAGTAGAAAAGCCAGCAGAAGATAAAATGGACATGTTAGCATTTCTGAACAAAAATTATCCAACTGTGACGATTTCCTTCTATCTGACGTCAAGAAGAAATATAAAGAAACCTTCGGCATTGTTAAAACATTCGATGTACTAAAAGAAGAAATAGAAGCTACAAAACTGTTTAAAGTCATGAACCATCGCAACATATACCATGTAAAACGCTTGTAAATAGTTATGTTAGAAAAGAGTTAGAAAACGTGTTAGATCTAACATGCTAACATAAACATTATTTTTGCTGAATTCAGCACAAAATTCTGAGTAAAATGACATATGGCACGTGTCAAACCGTTGAGTTTTCACACAATTTTAAAAATTGCTGCGGAAAGTTCGTCAAAAAAAGTGAAGGTCCCGACGGTTTCAAACCGCCATACTTTACATGAAGATAGTTTACAATGTCAACTAAATATCATGTACGATAGAAACGGTTATGTAAGTTTACATTTTGTAAAGTTTGTCCTGATTCAAGACAAGTCTTGTATTTTTTCAGAACAAGTCTTGTATTTTTTTCAGAACAAGTCTTGTATTTTTTCAAGACAAATCTTGTCCTGATTCAGAACAAGTCTTGCACTTTTTAGTCAGTTTTTCTTGTAAAGTTCTCAAATTTGAGAACAATTGTCCTGATTCAAGACAAGTCTTGTATTTTTTCAGAACAAGTCTTGTATTTTTTCAGAAAAGTCTTGTATTTTTTCAAGACAAATCTTGTCCTGATTCAGAACAAGTCTTGTATTTTTTCAGAACAAGTCTTGTATTTTTTCAAGACAAATCTTGTCCTGATTCAGAACAAGTCTTGCACTTTTTCAGGAATCTATCGTCTAACTTTACAAATGTCACTTTTTCAATGATTGCATTTTGGTCGGGAAACAACTTTCTCTCAATTTTGTCACTTTTTTCTATCGTCGTGTTTTGTCACTTTTCCCTCAGGGTGTGTGTCAGAAAATATCCAAAATCTTTATAGCCTCGTATCTCCTTCAATTCTTGACGGCTTGACATGTATGACACACCATTCAATTCAGAATTATGTGCTGAATCTTATGACCTTCATTTGTTCGTGACTTCTTTTCACATATGTAACCCTGAATTTTTAACATTTCTTTAACACAGAAAAATAAAGTTAGTTTTATTTTTATTTATTTTTTTATTTTGTATGTAAGGACAGATATGTCAACAACAGAGAACACAACAGCTATCGTTCATGAAGCCATAAATGAAGAATACGAGTGGGTTCAGTTTAACAAACAACTCCGTCTCATTCGTTCGGTCAAAGACGATATGTACCAAATGCAAAGTATTTTGACAGCATGTTTTGCTCCAGACACTAAACACGCAGACGACTGGTTCAAAAACCAAAGCACACAAGAACTTTTGAGTGAAATTTCTCTAGACCGACTTTTTTCGGTCTTGCATAAAACACATGAAAATCGTAAAAATTTGCCAATAAATTTAAGAGGTTATTATGTTCATAGACTTTTAGTAAATGCAGTTGCAATGTGGGCTTCTCCTCGTTATGCATGGCATGTTTACAGACTTCTTGACGAAATTCATAGACAAGAACGTGGAGAGATGGAAAAGAAACTTCAAGCAAAAGATGAAGTCATTGAATCCAAAGACAAAGCATACAGAAAAGAATACCACGTTCAGTACCAAAGGAAAGGAAAAGAGTTATAAGTATATGATATATACTGAAGAGTTGGAGAAAGAAGAAGATAAGATATGGTTATGTTGCATTTAGTCAGAAGAAACAACAAAAGCTTTTATGACCTTGCTAAGATTTACAAATCTGACAGAAACTGGTTCTATCGTGAAAACTTACCGATTTCAATGACACCGAATGAGCAAATAAAGGAAATTGTCAAAAATACTCTTCCTCAAACACACTATGACATCAAAGGTTGCACAATACTTACATTCAAAGAAGACTTAACATTACTGAAGGAAAAAATAACAGAATATTTCGATAACTTCAAAGAGGAAGAATAAAAAATCTAAGCTAATTTTATTTTTTTATAAAATTTTATCTCATATGAAAGAACATGAATTTAGAATATTCGGAACTCATGACAGAAGAAGAGAACGAACAACATGTAAAAGATTATGCAAAATTTCTGAAGACATACAAAGCATTTAAACAATATCTAAATGCTTCTAAAGATTATGCAAAATTTCTGAAGGTATATAAAGCTTATGAAAAAGCGTATGAAAAGTTTATACATTGGGGAATTGTTGTAAAATATCGATATGAAGACTAACCAAAAATATATTTTTGCTTAAATGACGTCAGGGTCAATTTCTTCAACCATTTCACTTCCTTCGTCAATGTCAATAGAAGCTTCTTCAACCTTTGGTAAGAACTTTTGTATAACATCTTTGTTCGTTATTGTTTTCAGAGATGAAGAATAATATTTCACATTTGTTTCACCCTTCTTATATTCTTTCTGTTCGGAAAGATTCATAGCAATACTGAAGAAGTCAATGTTGGAGTTCTTTATAATAGTATAATGAGTATCTTTGACATTCACGAAGAAACCCTTTTGTTTCAAAACTACTGCTAACTCTTGTGAAGTATAACGTTTGCGGTCAATGACAATAGCTAATGGTCTGACATACTGACCAAACTTAGATTCTTTCACAAACTTCTTGTTAAAGATAACATTGACGTTTGAAGCATTATTGAACTCATTCTTGATGACAGTAGCGAGAGCATTGTATGAAAAGAACGTGCAATCTTGCATGTGTTTCATTAAAATAAAAATATTAAATTATTTTGAAAAATAACTTAAAAAATCTAATCTAATTTTTTCAAAAATATTTTTTTTATTTCCTACTAAAGATGTATCGGAAGTTGTCTAAGTTAGAACACTCGGAAATAAAACAACTTCTTACAGAAGCTAATATAGATGTTGCAAAGCATTACACAACAAAAAAAAGGCACTCGCTGACATCCTCAATGACTATAATGGTGAAATAACTTATGATAGAATTCATGAGTTCATAAAGCCGCAACGCGGCGAGGACGAAGTCCATGCAAGAGCATTTCCTTTAAATGACGTTGCTATTGACTTATATCATAGACGTTCAATACCTCATGAAGTAAGAAGAGAAATGTTTGACATAACAAATGCAAACGTTGGTCATACTCGTAAAGCTCTTTCACATGACGTTCGTCAAGAGATGTTTGACATAACAAATGCAAACGTTGGTGAAACAAGAAGAGCTGTACCACATGAAGTAAGAAGAGAAATGTTTGACATAACAAATGCAAACGTTGGTGAAACAAGAAGAAGAGACGACACACTGAAACAACAGAGAAGAGAGATGTTTAAAAGTGCTATAGAACAAGTTCGCAAAGCTAACGATGTCATTCGTTCCATTGACGACAAACCAAAAGAAGGTGAGAGATGGTTAAAGAAAGATGAAGAGAATAGGAAGAGAAATGTGAAGTCAGGCAATAGACTCATTGACTTTAACATCGAAGCTTTAGATGAACCAAACAGAGACTACTTACACAAACATTTCGGTAAGGTTTTCATGAGACTCTTAGAGAAAATTAAAATAAACTCACAACAGAGATGGATGGTATGTTATAAACTTGGTGGAAAGTATGAATGTTCTACGTTAAACCTCAATAATATTGGAACATTACTACATCAGCTCTTGAAGGAGAACTTTATATCAGAGATAGAAGCAAATGCTGCAGGTATTGTTGAAATGCACTATGACTTCTTCTTGACAAACATAAAGAATCTTACTGAAATAAAGATGTATGATTTAACAGAATATGAAGGCTTAACGATGTCAGATGTAAAGAAAGGCAAACCAAAAAAGAGACCATATAGAGATGAAAGCACACTGACAAATGACCAGAAAGCCATTTTGGAAGCTCTTAAGCAAACAGGAAACCCAGCACTTATAGAAAGCTTTTGGAAAGATAATGGTGAAAAGAAGTTTTATAAGAAGAGAAGCGGTCAATTCTGGAAGTATCTTTGCACATTACCTATAAATCTTGAACGCTACCAAATCTTCAATGAATTGAACAAAAGAACTGCAGCACTTATGACAGAAGACAATTGTTTCGTTTATGCTTGCATTCAGGCTGGAGTAAATGAAGAAACTATTGACCACATGAGAGAAGTCATTCGTGTTAGAGACTTTCCTCAAAGTAAAGTACAAGAAATTTCTGACGCAACAGGTATAGCATTTAATGTTACCATTGGTTACTTCAATGACTCAAGACATAATGAAATAAAGAGATACATACCAAAAGAATGTAAAACTGTTCGAACTATTGACTTACTTCTTGTTGAAGACCACTACATGCTAAATGAAAGATTACCAATGACAACATATTTCATTCGCAACTATATAGAAATTCTCAAAGCTTGTGGTGGAATGAACATTGAGAAACAGATGAAGATTTATACAAAGAGAGAAGATAAATATGTAGTTCGTTATGATAGAACAACACCGTTATGGGATGTTATGAAAACATTGTGGGAGTGCAAATATTTCGAACCTATTTCTTATGGAGAACTTTTCACATATACTACTGACTTATATAAACAGAACCTTGCACCATTTAAAGACTTGTCATATGCTCCAAAGTATTGTGTACAACTGAAGAAGAAAGCCGAGTCAAAAGAAGTAAATAAAAATAAGTGCAAGTTCATTCCTGAGCACGTTTTCTTTGCTGACTTTGAGTGTAGTACGGATGGCTTTCATAAAGCTTTTAACATCTGTTATGACAGTGAAGATGGTTCAGTTAGTGAAAGTATTTGGGGTCAAAACTGTGCAACAGAATTTTTGGAAAGACTTCCTGACAAGAGTTTAATATATTTCCATAACCTCAGTTATGACATAAACTTCATCTTAAGACACATGACAGAAGTGAAAGGAACTCCCATCATTAAAGGTTCACGAACAATGCAAATAACTGGTTTATATAAAGGAAGGGCAATTATTATAAAAGACTCTTACAGTGTTATAAATAAGAAGCTTAAACTATTTCCTGCTATGTTTAACTTACAAACAGGACCGAAAGAAGTATTTCCATATAACTACTACAGCAGTGTTTTGTTAGCAAATGACAACAGAACCGGTGTCATTTCTGAAGCATGTAAGTTTATCCATGATGCAGATACATTTATGAAGAACATAGATTCCATCAAAGGTTGCAGAATAGATGAAAACCACTTCGACTTAGAAAAATATAGCACGTTTTACTGCAAACAAGATGTAAGAATTTTAAGAGAAGGTTTTGTAAAGTTCCGCAATGACTTATTGAAAGAGTTTGATTTAAACGTTTATGACTACGTTAGTATTTGTTCTATTGCTAACAAATTGTTTGAGAACAGAGTATACTTCCCGAATGGAAATCTTTATGACCTCTCAAATAAACCAAGAGAATTTATTTCGAGATGCATTCAAGGTGGAAGATGTATGTTGTCAGATAACATGAAACAAAAGAGCAAAAAGAAACTCATTGCTGACTTCGACACTGTTTCATTATATCCTTCAGCTATAGCAAGACTTTATACTTTAGAAGGTATTCCAAAAGTATTGAAGGAAGAAATGTTAAGCACAGAGTATCTCATGAGACATTTATTCGATGACGACCAAAAGGAACCCATTGGTGAAAAGTTTATGTCTGGCTTCTTTGTTCTCATTAAGATAACAGAGATTGGTATACCCAGACACTTTCATTTAATAGTTTGCGACCCTGAACTAAATCCAGAACTTAACGTTCCAAGAAGTTCAAACACTTGCTGTCTCATGTATGTTGACCATATAACATTACAAGACCTCATAAAATATCAAGGTGTCAAATGTGAAGTGTTGCAAGGATACTATTACGATGGAAACAGAGATATGAGAATAAGAGATGAAGTAAAGAAGTTGTTTGAGTTAAGGTTAAAGTATAAGAAAGAAGAAAACCCCTTACAAGAAATTATAAAACTCATTCTGAACAGCATTTATGGCAAAACTATTCTATCTCCTATTGAGTCAAAAATAACCATAGTAGATGACAAAGATGCTATAAGATATGCTATAAGAAATTACAACCATATAGTGAAGTTCGAAGGTTTGGATGGTTCAGATAAAACTATTTTCAAGCTAACGAAAAGCATTTGCAGACACTTTAACTTCTGTCCACTTGGTGTTAATATTCTGTCTATGTCAAAACGTATTATGAATGAAGTATTCTGTACTGCAGAGGACATGGGACTTCAAATCTTTTACCAGGATACCGACAGTATGCACTTATATAATGAAGACATCCCAAAGCTTGCAGCAGAGTTTAAGATGAGATATGGTCGCGAACTTATAGGAAAGAACCTTGGTCAATTTCATAGCGACTTTGCAGAAATAACACCTGGAAAACAAAGTTTAGCTTATAAAAGTATTTTCTGTGGAAAGAAGACCTACATAGACTTACTCACTAACGATTTAAATGAAGTTGCATTTCACTGCAGAATGAAAGGCGTGAAGCAAGATGTTATTGCTTTAACCGCTAATGAAATGTTTCCTGAAGCTATACAATGCTATTACAATGAAGATAAGAACATTCACATACCTGTTGGAACATATGACAAAGACTCTGAGTTCAGTTTAATGAAACTTTACAAAGCACTTCATGATGGTCAAGAGATTGCATTCGACTTATGTAAGTCATGTCAACCTTGCTTTGCTGAAAAGTTCAACTTTTCAATAACGACTAAAACAAGCTTTATTCGTAAGTTGAAGTTCTGAGGTCATTTATTTTTGTCAGCAATGAGGTCATTCGTGATAAAAATAAAGCTAGCGTAGATTTTACAATACTGCGATGGTAGAGTTTAAGAGTTGTGCTTCAATGTAGAGACAGTCCTTCCCATCTGGAGGCAAGAACACTGGACATTTATGGTCATGAGTGGAGTACATGTCTATCCAAAACTCACGATTGAAGCCAGTTAATTTATAGTATTTAGGGTTAGGAAGTGGTGAAGTTCTTGTATGACCAATGAACTCATTTTCAACGCCTTTGGCTATATTAGAGTAAAGTATTGCTTGCTTTCTATCCCAAATGCCAGGTGTTACAATCTTTGAAAATTCATTTTCCTCGGAAGCATTGGCATCATAATTGAAAACATTCTTAAAATCATCACTTGGTTCGGAGATTTTGAAATCTTATACGTAATGGATTTTCTTTCTTTTTAGCGACTTCATTGAATGGTGAGAATACAATGAATTGACAGTCATGAGTTCCATCTTCATTTTCATTAAATTCATAATGAAAGTCTATAAGTTGTGGCTGACTACCTTCTTCTTTCAGTTGTGCAAGAAACTCACGTAAAGGCTGTAAAGTTTGTACTTCAATGTTTGAACTTTTTCTCGAACATCTCATTTAAATGAAATCATACATTGTTTGCAATGTTGTATCGTCTTTAAAGTATTTGTTATATGTGAATGTTTTGGGCGCTTAAAGACTGTTTCGTCATTTTCTATCTCGACTTGAACTATAAAGTCAACCTTTCTGAAGCACGTGTTATATACATAGATGTTATGCCAATGTACTTCTCTTCATTTATGTTCACAATCCAGTCTGTTGGAAACTTAAACGTTACTCTGTTCCCCTTTATTTTGACGTCAGGGTTTTCACTACTGAACGCAACAGATAAAGGTTTTGTCTATACATTTAATTCGGATAAAAATAAACCATTTACTCTTTCTTCACTTCAGCTTCTTTAGCTTTTTGCTTCTTCTCTAGCTTTTTTCGCCAGCAAACGTGGGTTCTTTGTCTTCCAGCAGCTAATGCAGCTAGTTTTTCACTAAGTTTTCTCTTTGGTCTCTCTGGCTTTTGTTCTTGTTTTTGTTCCTTCAGTTCGGATAAAATTTGCTCGCGAATTTCTTTCTTCAATGCTTCAAACATCTATGACCCCTGGGTCTTGTCCGTAGGACTTGTCTGAGTCATTTGACTGCAGATAAAAAACAAAATTAAAACTTTAACCGATGTAAAATGAGCTTGTCAAAATCAGAGCGAGAGTCTATTATATTAAATGACGCAAGAGGAATACAACATCCTTTCTATTACGTAAGTCAGAGTAAAGATGGTAAAATATACGTAAGAAAAGAAAGGTTCCATTAGCAAATGCAGAAAGCGACAACATTAAGGTGCATGGCAAGGGTGAAGTCCACGAAGCCCATATAAAACCTTCTTGTTCAAACTGAAAAGTCAATAGAACCAGAAGAAAAGAAGCCAGATGTACTTTCAATAACGAACCAAGAGCTTATTGCAAAGTTTGTGAATTTCATTGAAAACAAACCGAGTCAAAGAACCCTGACCCGCCAGTGAAAGAAGTTGAGACAAAAGAGAATGTACAGTTCATTGAAAATGTCAAGAAACAACTTCCACCACGAATGCCAAGAAGAAGAGTGAGAATAATGAAGTAAATAGATATTTTTATCCGAAGTAAATACATGCAGAACGAACAGTTAAACGAATTTACTCCAGCAGAGCATATTCATCAGATTCGCTCATATTTTGATATCATAGACAATGCAGTTCAAATTGGTGACACTAATAGAAAATATTCTGACGCAAAGATTCCATCACAACCTGGAACTGCTAAAGATAACACATGGGTAACATTCAATCTCTCACCTCCTGGTGAAAATATGTTGGACCTTTACAATACATTCATTACGTATAAAATGGAAGGTCAATTTATTGCAGATAAAGAAATTAGTTCAGGTTCCAATAAAACAAACCCACCAGGATTTTGGATTGGTTTCGATGACGCTTTCTATGCAGTTGCTGGATATCAAATCCTTGCAAATGGTCGTATCGTATATTCTCAAGACAACGCACGAGAAGAAGCATATATAACTTCAAACTCACAAACTACGAACAAATAAAGAAAGTAGATGTTTTCTCAAAGACTCGACATGAAGATGTATGGAGTCATTCGGAACATGCAGAACAGGACAAATTGTTAGTGGTCCAATTACAGCAGGAAAATCATTTGATTTTAAGCTTCGTTTAAGAATTCCTGTTGAAAGATTCCTTCCATTAGAAGCTATAAGATTTATTCCTGCATTTGCTGGTAACATTCAGCTTAAAGTAAAGTTCAGTAGCGACGCCTTACAATGCACATCTATATCTGTAAATGATATCATTGCTTTCAATCCAACTCTTAAAGTTGCATTTGCTTCAGATTCAAATCCACCGACAAATAAATTTGTTCCATGGAATGAACCATTCACTATGATAACGAAGGCAGTAGAAGCTAGTGGAACAGTTACTATTACAACTGTAAACCAGCAACTATTTCGAACAAAGATGGATTTTAATGAATGTTTCATTCATCCAAAGTCATTCTCTTTAGACCCTAACATTTATACAGAACTTGTAGAACATTATACAAACGAGGCTTTATGTTTTCCTGTTAAAGTTATGGATTGGATTCCTATGGACGGTTCATTCTCAAAGAATACAGATAGTTCAAGTGCAACATTTACAGCAGCTTATACGCCTATTAATGTTAAAAGTATTTGGGCACTATTTAGAAAGAAAGACAACTATTATGTTAATTTTGAGAACCCTAAGTTTAAATATCTTCAGCTTTCCATGGGAGCTTATGGAAATATGCCTGCAGAACCTGAAAAATCATATGGACCTGTATTTTATGAAATGGTTGCGAACGCCTGCAATACAAACAATGATATGATAGGATTTAATGAAGATGTTATGAGGTCATTGGTGGATGATGGTGTAGTGTGGAACATAAATGGGATAGCTATGACAACACACATTTCTTATGTTTTTCCAACAGAAGTGGACTTTTGCTTCCAACAAGGTCAAACATCTACTGCTCCAATAACATACAAATTGTCTGTTAAAGGACCTATTGAACTAGCAACTGAAAACGTACCAAAGCCACTTATTGGATTTATGAGGGATTGTTGCTTTGCCATTCAGGTGCGTGCTAATGGCATCCCCATAATAAGATTAGATGACTATAACTTAGCCACGGACGACAGTGAGGAATAAAGGATGAACATTTATTTTTAAAGCTTATAAATGAGTTCTTCATCAAGCTCTCGCGAACCTTCACCATCTATGAAACAAACTTTACCAAACGATTATGGAGCACCTATTGAATATTTCTTACGAGCTGCACAATGGCAAAGAGCAGTCTCACCAAGGTTAGGTGTTCCACCAGCTCCTGTCAAAAATAGCATTTGGTCAAGTCCTTATATAAAATATGGTCTCCCACTAGGTTTGCTAGCTACAGCAGGAGCAGTAATGATGTTGAAAAGAAATAAAGCAAATGTTATAAATAATACTGAAATAGCTGAAGTTAAACAAACTCCAACACCTTCGCCAAAACCAACGCCTTCACAAGCAAAACCTTCAATAACTCCTGAACCTATGGAAGTACAAACTCCTGTTCAAAAGTCAACTCCTAAACCGACTCCAACATTTAAACCAGAACCTACTCCTCAAATAAATCGTAAAACTCCTGCGTTTCCTTACTGAAAAAATAACGTTATTTTTATTTAATATTAAAATTTTTATTTGATTGAAATGACGACTAAAGTCACTGAAGCAATGAAACAAAAGTTTTTGGTAGAATACATTAAATCAGGAACTATTCCAGAAGGTTTTTACATTCATACTATGAAGGATGGTAGAGTTCAGTTTAGAAAGATAAAGCAACCATTAGATAAAGAAGGAATTTTGAGAAAGATTAAACTTCATGAGGACAACATTGCTAAACTTAGGAAGAAGTTAGAAGAGTTGGAGAAAGGAAGAGAGTTATAAAGTAATGAATTCAACAGGGTGAGAAAAGACCCAAAGGGTCTCGCCGCTTAGCGGCTGAGGTTAGAAAACGTGTTAGATCTAACATTCTAACATAAACATTATTTTTGTGCTATGTTTTCATACGTGTGAGGGTGGTGATATCATTAATTTTAAGTTTATTTTTAAGTTTATTTTTATTTTATTTGGATGTAATGACAGAACAAAAGCAACTCATACAAATCAAAACATATAACAAACATACATTTAAACATTTATTCTTCCTTCCTGAGCATAACATGTTCTTTCAAATACATCCGAGACCAGTTGACTTTTCATTGACTGTTTATAAAGATAGAAATAGTTATATCATTAAACCATACGATGACGAAGGTAAGTTATGTAAATTGTACGTTAAGAAGTTAGAGAAAGTTTATGGCTTCAAGTATGACTACAATAGGGTTAACACTGATGATGAAGATATTGAGGAAAATTTATGAGAACATTAGTGAAGTTGTTAGTGAGAACGATAGTGAGAACGTTTATTTTTACATTAGTGAGTTCGTTAGTGAAGTGAAGTGGTTGGCGGCTTTGTAAATATTTAAGGTTAAGTTAGTGTTGTCGTTTGTGTTGTAAAATATACGTTAACGGTTTTGTAAAGTGTCAAATTCACAAGTATTGGGTAAGGTGGAACGCAGTGCCACAGTACCCAAGACTTGTATACTAACTACTTTACATATATATATATCGATAACTAAATAATTACTTATTATACTTTCTTTATTTTTTTTTAATTTTAAAATAATATTAATATATCTTTCTACGTTTAATGATGAAAAGAGAAAGAGGTGTAAAAAGAGGAAAGAGAAAAGAAAGAGAGAGAAAAAAAAGAGAAAAAAAAAAGGACGGCGATAATTTTGTGTAATGCATGAAAAATAGTGTGACTTCATTTTTGACAGTTTACAAATGTAAAGTGTTGCATCCTTAAAAACTTGGAAATATATACATTCATGAATTATCTTGTATATTAATTGAAAATCCATAAAACCCTAACAATATTTTTTCTTAAAAAAAACTATAAAAATATAAATAAAATTAATCGTTAAATAAAAATATTTGATATTAGAATTTTATTGGAAAAATAAAAAACTTAATATTTTAAAGAAATACTTAAATACTTGAATGTTTTAACTTTTACATTATCATATAGACTCTCAAATTATTGATTGGAAACGGTTTGAGGGTTATCAATTTAAAAAAAATGTGAGTTTTTTAGATTTTTGGCAATGTTAAACGGTTAATTTTTTCTCAAAAAAATTATTTCGAATTTCCGAAATTTTTGACATTTTGGCTGAGAACTATGGTCTGCGAGGTACATAGATAGAATCAGTACCTCGCAGACTATAGTTCTCTATATGGCGCCGAAAATTTTTTGGTGAAATGTCGTCGCATTTCACCAAAAATTTTTCGGCGCCATAGGAAGAATTGGAGGGTGTGAGATACTATTACATGCTATAGTACTCACACCCTCCAACTTCCCATCAAAATCGCATAAAATTTGCTACTTATCTTCAGATTACCTCCCATTATAAAATATATCATTGCTATCTCATCGTACTATACTTCAACCCTATTGTATTTAAAAATATAAAATTTTTTGATAATATATTTTTATATCTTGAATTTTCAAACAATATATTCACAGATAATATAATGGGAAATCTATCTCAACCTAGCCTTAAAGTACCAAACTCCTGCTTGCATTCTCACTCACAAATATTAAACATCCATCTTCAAAAAACTAAATTCTTCACAATTTTTTTTAAAATTGAGAACATAAAAAACGTATGCATTCAATAATTTAAGATACTAACAAATATTACAAACTTCAAAATATCAGATATTAACGTTTTTCAATTAAAAAATATCATTTTGCTTTTCAATTCGAACATAAATCTTAAATATTTTTAATTAATATCTGATTTACAGCATTATTATCCATTTATAAATCTGACAAATAAATGACAAAACTATCAGAAATAGTGTCACTTTTTGTCAAAAGTGAAGTTACGCTATTTTTCATGCACAACAACGGCGATAATTTTGTATTGTTTTGTTATTCGGCCGAATGGCGTATTATTCTATTTTTAAACGGTCATGGCGTAAAACCGTCGCATCCCTAAATTCGTCATAAGCTTGGATGGATTGAAGAAACTCAATGCAAAGCATGCCAAATTCAGAGTCACTAGAAATTATCAATCCCAAACATCTGGTGTAAACATTATGGTGGATGTCCAAAACGTTCCCACTTTTTGAGAGGGACGTTTTGCAAAATTAAAAATTTTCGAAAATTTGGATTCTAATCAACTTAATTAAAGATACTTGTTTCCAAGACAGACCAATTAGGAAATTCTGAAACAGTTTATATCAGAAAAACTGATACAAAATATTCACCTTTTATTTGGCTTGTCAACTATCTAAAAAAGTTGGATCTTCTTGAAAAGCCAGTTAGAATTTTTCCTAACAATGTTACTACTTTTCGTGATAGGATCAAGCTATGGGACGCTGACGCTCCGCCTAAAAGTGAGTAATTTATCTAATAAAAAATTTATAAAAAATTTTAAAAAAGGGGTATCGTCACAGCTCAAAATTGAGTTGATTAGAATTTTTTCTTTCATGCATACAAGATTATATCATATATCTACATTGAGTCCTTAACAAAATTATATGGCAGGGTTTTCAAATCAAAAAACTAACTTTCGCTCTTTCAGGTCAAATCAGCAAGGCACTCCTATACAGGTGTTGGATATATTATTAAACTGAAATGAAACTTTCAAAATTTGTCTATAAAAATTATTTTGCAAAACTTCCCTCTCAAAAAGTGGGAACGTATTTCAATTTTTCAACATTATGGCACGTTTAACACAGAAAACAGCAAATGAAGATAATCCCTTTGCAAAGTCGAAAGCGCAAAAGCAAGATAACTACATGAATAACAAAGTCAACTTTCTGGAAGGAATGCCAATGGATCCAAAGGCATGGGAGGACATGTATCATATTTTACCTTTAAATGGCAAAAGTTTTGTGATTTGTGAATAAAAATTTTATTTTATATTTTATAAAAATCAAAAAAAGCAACCTGTGAAGAGATGAACGTTCTCCACTAAAACCATTTTTCATACATGGTCAACAGGATTTAAACAGGGCGAAATAACACTCAATAATCTTCCTATCTTATGCGATTGCATTGTTTCGATTGAAGTCATCTTTGTCATCTCCGCGCTTCATTATGATGACAGTTAAATGATACTTTTGAATGCCTCCGTATCCAGGGTCAGCTAAAATAGGATACTGATAGTTGTCAAATCCGTGTTTAACGGTTAAAAATTCGGATGCTTTGGGAGGAAGTAATTTGCAAAAATTGGAAAAGCAATATTTGTTATTCTTGTTACAACCTTTTAGCAGCAAGATTGCGAAATATGAAGTAATAGGAAAAGAGCTGAAAAAGGCAAATAAGTAAAATAATATGTTAGAGTTAGGAAAAAATTCAAATGTTGAGAACTCAATTTTTCATCCTCTTCTTGCTCTTCCATAATTTGACTCTAGAATATATGCTAAATATTCATGTTGTTCATATGGAAAATTACATAAAGATCTAAGCTGAAGGGGGATCTGCGAAATCGTCCGAAAAAATTTTAATGCAAAGCTTATGAATGTATATTGCGATAAAGTAAAATATCAACAAAAATTCGGACCAATTCGCTGTCAGATTTTAATTTTTTCGGACTTTTTGGCATCTTTCCTAAGCTGAAGCTTAGGTGCATTCTTATAAAAATAGTAATGGAGAATTTTAGCATTGGATTAGTGGGAGAGAGCTAATTTGTTTCCTCTTCAGTCATGATCCTTCCTCCGTATCCGAGTTCTCTGGGGTATATACTACCACAATATTTGCCAACCTAGAGTCTTTAATTTTGTTTAAAACAATCAAATCCAAAACGATCAAAATGGCTTTTAATTGATGATATCAATACAAAATATACATGTTTTGATGATTTGCGTGAATCGCTTTATAATTCTCCACCATCTTGTTACAATGATCTGTCGAAACAAGCTTGCAGATTCCGGGAACAGGACAAATTTGCCACACGGCACTTTTTTTAAAAAAATTTAATGGAGCGGAGCGATACTCTGCTGCAGGAGCCCCAAGGCTCCCAATCATTACGAAAGGGAGCCTCAGGGCTCCTGAGAATCCATCAGCAGAGGCCTTTTCATTTGGCCTCTGCTGATCAAAGATTCGGCGAAGCCATTCTTCGTCTCAGGAGCCCCAAGGCTCCCAATCATTACGAAAGGGAGCCTCAGGGCTCCTGAGAAACCTCTTTGAGAAGGTTTTCTTAAAGAAAACCTTCTCAAAGATGATTGTCAGCATTCACTCAAAATCTACCAAGAGTTTCAAAGTTTCAAATCTATCTGAAATGAAGCTTTGAATCTCTTGTATATCTAATTGTAGAGGTACCTTTTCAAAATGTCTTCTATTGATTAAATTTAATCAGTAAAAGTCATTTTGAAAAGGTACATCTCTATAATTGCTATTGAGCATTCACTCTTGGAACCTTGGAGCTCTTGTGTAGTGCATGAAAACTCCAAGATTCTAGCATAAAACATATATCATAGACATAATTTCTTCAAATATGATTTAAGGTTATTTTAAAAAAAATTAGAAAAGCGTAATTTAAGGTTATTGAAAAGTGACACCTGGCAAATTTGTCCCGCACTCGCAGATTCCCACTATCTCAGATAGGATTCTTGTTATATGTTCGATGTCTTGCAAATCCAATGAATGAAATGAAAAATATCTGTCAGAGAATAACATAAAATGCCCATTTTGTAAGGTTTTTATTAATCTTAAGAACATAGTACGTTCGTAAATATGGCAAAACGAACAAACTCCTATTCCAAATAACGGAAGAATATGCTATGCAATTACTGCTACACAAGTAAATATGCATATTGCTGAGGTAACATTCAGTATCATTCATTCTGAAAGCGCATCTATTCATGAAAATTATGTAGGTAAAGATGATCGGCAATTTGAAAGGGAGTCATTAGTTCTAATTGAAATGATGAGATTAAATAATTTGAATGGAAGTCAAATTCAAGTGTTTAAATTACTTAAATGGTTGGGACACGCGTAATATCAAATTAATGATTGTTTCGAATTTCTTACTGCCTTTTTCAAAGAAATAAATATAAATAATATAAATCAAAGAAATTGGGGTGTTATTATGTATGTGAAAACATATGAATATAATAGCATTATCAATGGTATAGAAGACGATGGATATAAATTATATGTTCAGTAGATATAGTGTGAAGAAGAAAAAAATCAAATTTTGGAAATTGTAATCATAGAAGCCAGTCACAAGATAAAATTGTTGCTGTCAGAAAAATAAAGCTTCATCCTTAAGAAGTTTCATTTAAAAACAAGATTTCTCTCTTCTTCAAGTCTTGCTGTCAGAAAAGTGAGTTTCATCCTTAAGAAGTTTCTTATTTCATAATTCTTTCTATTTCCTTAACGTATATTAGTTTTTCTTTATATCAAATCTTTTCCAAATTTCCCCTTCATATTTTATTGCCGCCTTGTCATATGCCAAATATAGCAAAGATTTTTAATTACAATAATCCAACTTTCTTAATCTGTTGTATTTCAACTTTTGATTTCTTATAAATGAAAGATTTTCAACTCATTTATTCCTTTATTAATGAAAGCTTATCATATGATTAAACTTTCTTCAAAACACGCAATAAACGCTTGATTGATTTAGAAAATTTTTTTCTTTAGCTCAGTCTCCGATCGCTTTAAGCCAGACAATGAGTTTTGAATGAAGAGATAAATTTTATTTCCGGAAAGTAGAAGTTTGTCGTAATCTTAAATGTTTTGCACGATTTTTACATTTTTATTTTTATACAATAGGTCTCTAATTTTTCTGATTTGTTATATACCGAATTTAGATTTTTTCGGTTTTGCCCTCAAAATTCCTCAGAAAATTTCGATGTCTAATGATTATATTTTTGTTTGTATGTATAATCTAAATGCTATAATTCTGAATGATATATACTGTTTTTATTTGGCCGAAAATTTGTAAAGCTTAGGGGAAAAACAGTGCCCTAACAGCATATATATATTGTAAAGAATATTCCTGCACCTCATCCAGCCTCCAGCGTTGAGATTTTTTTTCCAATCAGATATTTCAAGATCTTCACGCTAACTTAGTAAAAACACATTTTAATTGAGCACATACATTTTTTACATATAATACAGTATATCTTCTCGCATAATAACACATCTTTTCAAATCACAAACTGAGCAAAAAAAGAAAAAAGACTTCGGAAAGAAAAAATTTTTGGTGTCAGATTTTCCTTGAATTTCATTGTTTTCCTCGATTTTCCAATAACTATAATCAATCTACTCCATTTAGACCGATGCCATGGAAAACCTCTTTCTATACTTGGTCGAATGTTTTAATTTTGATAATTTTTTTTATTTTGATTTTATGAGTCTGCAAGGAAATCCAAAGCTATTCAACATTGTGAAAAACAACAGAGTTGATGAGCTTCAGAAGGAGTTGAATGGAAATGTTACAACTCTTCAAGATACTTCTTATGAATTAGAGTATGTACCTATTTATAAGCAAATTGGCGTAACAATACGCTATTTGCATTATTTTTCAATGCTAACACACAGCTGTGAAACATATTTTACTTCAAGTTTAAATAAAGGATTAACTTTGATGCATGTCGCAGCATTTTACGATGCATTGGACTGTGTCGAGTATTTCGACAAACAAGGTATTTCTCCCGAAATTAAATCAGCATTAGGATACGCTCCAGTACATTATGCAGCATTAGGAGGCGCCAAAGAAGTACTGATTTACCTTTGTACAGAGCATAACGTAGATATTAATTCAGCTCCAGCAAATGGTTATACTCCAATTTGCCTGGCTACTTGTAATGATTCTGATGAAATTTTAAGAATTCTCTTTGATTGTGGCGCCAAATATATACAACAGTCAGCTGGTAAAGTAGCAATAAATTCTCCATTACTTAAAGCCATTGAGCAACATAAAACACAACCATTTGTATTTTTGATGGAAAGATGCGTACCAATGTCTCTTAAAGATGAAAAGGATTACTCACCTCTTATGAAGTGCATTGCTCATAGACTTTACGATGGCGTTAACTTACTTCTTCAATCAGATAAAGTTAACGTTAATTACTTAGATGGTGAAGGCAGATCTGCACTCATGTTTGCTATTGGTAGCACACGGGCTGATCTAGTTCAGAAATTAATTGACAAAGGAGCAAATGTCAACCAAAGAGGCTTTTTAAAGCAATATCCAATACATTTCGCTGTTACATCTGGGAGCTACGAAATAGTTGAAATGCTTATAAACGCAGGAGCTAACGTTAATGTCACTGATAAATCGAATAAGCTTCCCATTAACTGTTTATCGCCAAAACCAGACGCTCTCAAAATACTCGACCTACTTATAAAGAATGGCAATGATATTAACCACTATTTCGATAAAGGCGCATTCATTGCAAATTTTATCACACAACCAGGCCAAGAAGAATTCTTTAAATACATTATCGATCATGGCTTTGATTTCTCTGGAATTGCTCCAAACCATAAAACTTATTATGAATTAATTATGACTGTCGGCAAACCACAATACAAAGAACTTGTAAAGACCCACTATAAACCAAAAAAGTAATATCAGTAAACCATGTTTGATAACTTTAATTTTTTTATTCCAAGATATCACAGCAGAATTCAACGAGTCGGAATTTTCAAGTGAAAATTTCGTAATATGATTATACATTAAGGTAACCAAACTATTTTTTGAAAGTCTGTCATTCCTTTAATGGTATTATTTCAACGTGTACAATGAATACAAAAACTCTAAGAGTACCACATAAAATAGTACTTTAGACTTAATTTAATGCGACCATGAAAAAGTTAAAAAGATGACTTTAGTGTTTTGATAATCAAAGATTAAAATCAATATTGTCTAAATTAATAACCATAACGACAGAAGTATTGATGCCGATTTGGAAGTTAATTTCAATTTCGGAAGTAAATTATTTAAGCTTGGGAAGATTTTCAGGAAGATATGATTTAAAATAAAAATTATGTTTATTCAAGCACAAGAGTAAATATAGCAGGATATAAATAAGTATGTAGCTGAATTGATACGCTTTATTATTGAAATTGATTTCGGATGTAAAATTCTATAAAATAGCAAATAAATAGGGATACGTCTGTAACATATTTTGGAATAGTATTGACGGTTAAAAAAATTTACCATCCTTTTACGAACCTAAGAGTCAATTGAGATAGATTGCTCAAAAAGTCAAAACCTCATTGAAAATTTTGAATCTATGATAAATTTGAGAGGTCGGCTATGATGATTGCTTGTTCTGCATTTTATTTTGCATTCCTATATTTCTCATTATATGTTAATGGATAATTAATCAAAAAAAGTGCTTCAACCATAAAGCAAGCAATATTGGACTTATATTTTAACTATAAACTTGTTGATTGAAATATGGGTTTCACACGTTGTGAAGTGTTCCAATTCGAAGATTTTTCTGATTATTATATTTGATTTTGATTAGACTATGTGTTTAATATAGGGCTGTACAAAATCGAGAAAAACATTGCCGTGCGGTAATATAGGGTCAAAAAAATCGCGCCTCGGCACTATTAAGTGCGCATTATATTTAATATGTCCTTCTTTTTTTTCTTTTTTTCTTCTTCTTCTTTTCCTTTCCTTCTTCCTCTCCTTCCTCTTCTTTCCTTCTCCTTCTCTTTTTACAACAACGTCGAAGATCTTCGAATTTGATTGTTGGAAAAGCATCTATTTCAGATAAAGGATGCCTTTCTCACAGTCAACATACGAGAGTCCTGGCTGAAACGTTCTCAAAAAGCCTGAGATGGTAATTCTCTGATCACTCATAGCTGGGCAGGTAGTCATTGCTGACAATACCTGTCTTTATGCATGCACGCTTTCATGTATATGGGTTTACACTATCAATTCGCAAAGTTGTTCCGAATTCTTCCAAAATGGAAGGACCCGAAACAACTTTGCTTGTTAACGATACAGACGCATTACTTTGCATTGATACTGTGCTGAGTTGTGTAGAAAGTTTGATTAGAGTTGTTTTGTTCTGGTATCTCTCATCTTCTGATGAGAGAAATCAAAGCAACACAACTCTAATGAGTTTGTTTTCACTCATTTGTATGTAGGTTTTTAGTTCGATTGGAGCTGCTTCATAATGAGATCTCTCATCAATTGATGAGGGAGATCATAACAAAGCAGCTCTAATGTATATGCTCGTATTAACCGGGTTGTAATGCGTTGTAACGTCAGCTTGTAGTTCGTTTGGGGCCACTTCACATTGAGATGAGAAGAAATGATTAAAGGACTCTGAAAGGCTTTGGCCGTTGATGTTGTAATCGCATTACTTGGAACTAGCTGGATGCTAAGCTGTGTAGAATGTTCGATTAGAGCTGTTTTGATATGATTTTTCTCATCATAAGATTGGAGGAATCATAGCAAAACAACTCTAATGAGTTTACCATCATCTACTTGTATGTAGATGTTTGGGAAATTGTTTTGTTAATTGATTTTCGAGATGACTTTCAAATGCTATAATCAAATGACAAACAAGTCTAAGATTTCTCGACAATACATCAAATCATGATGTTTGTAAGTGCGATGAGATTAGAGTTTTTGAAGGAATGACAAGAGAAGTAGGGAAGCTCGGCATTCGCCGAGCAAATTAAAAATTAACGTATGGATTAAATTTTAAGAGGAATTCAATTTTAATTACGGGTTGTTCAAATATTGATTAATATAAATTTATTAATAAGAACAAACAATTTTTGTTTTTGAATTTATTCAATTTATAGCTTTACATATAGTTTCAAAATTGTACAACTATGATTATTTCAACAAAAAATATCTTACTTTTTCACTTCACTTTCACCCTCACTTTTTCCGTAATTCAAATTTCAACATTATGTATTTTAATTCCTTATAGTATTTTTAACATAATTAATCAGATAATAATTGGAAGTTCTGAACTCACTTTTTCTGTAATTCAAAATCAAAAATATGAATAATATATCTATTTATTATATACTAATGCTATTTTCAACTAGAAGTGAGGTACGGTAATCTTACAGATTCCCGTAACTCAATTTTACTGAAAAAGTGCAGTAAACTACTCAATTTACGGGAAAAGTGTCGTAAACTATTGATGTGGCGGTAATTTACCGAGGTTTCCGCACACCGGTTCCTTTTTTAGGAATTTTTTAGATTAAAAAATATGCTTTGTAAATCATTTTTTGTAAATCGGCAAAAATTTGGAAATATTCTGATGATAATAAATCTGGGAATAGTATTTGAAATACGAGAACAACCTATTTAAAAGTGTTTCGCTCGATTTTGTATAATTTCAAATTTTCGCATATAGCTTTCGGAAACACTTTTAAATAGGTTGTTCTCGTATTTCAAATACTATTCCCAGATTTATTATCATCAGAATATTTCCAAATTTTTGCCGATTTACAAAAAATGATTTACAAAGCATATTTTTTAATCTAAAAAATTCCTAAAAAAGGAACCGGTGTGCGGAAACCTCGGTAAATTACCGCGGTTCCCGTTGGGACTGCCATAGTTTAATAAAAAGAAAGATACAGTATTTTGTGTTTTCAAAAATAAAATTGTTTGATACATTTGAAAATTACATGTTAATATTATATAGCAATTTTTAATGAATCTATGAAAAAATACTGAAAAAACAAAATTTCAATAAAATAAAAATTAAGTTCATATTATTTAGGATTTTATAGTCTATTAGATTTCTTTAAACAAAATATAGATAACTCTCTTCATAAATTAAATATTTGATATCAAAATGGGCAAAGGTATGAAATTTTCATCCCTCTTTATTCTTATATATGCTATCACATTCATTTAAGCATATTCATATATCCAAAAGTCTGTTATAGCATTATACATATCCAAAATATTGTACCTAGAGCAAATACTATATAAACTTAGAGTATGTGATTTTATATTTGCTTTATAATACTCAAGAGTAATTAATTATCGTTTGTAATGCATGTAATTGGTTTATAATGAAGAAAATTGTATAAATAATGTTATTTAATAAAAATAAACAGAACCAACAGTCTAAAAACAATAAGTTCTGCAAAGTAGTACAATTATTTAGGAATTTTGAAGAAAAATAAAAATTATTTGATTTTATAATATAAGTTAGGGGTTAAATATCTTAAGTGCTATATTAACCAATATGTATTAAATATAATAAACCACTTCAAAGGCAGGCAGCACCTTCATAAGGCAGAATTTCATTCAAAATTACATAATTGGTTCAATGTGTCATAACAAATAACCGTCGGGAAATTACCATTGAATTTTTTGTTCTACTCATTATCCTGATTTTAAATAACTTAATTTGCAAAACATGTGTCAGAATGGTTTCTATGAGTTCTCTCAAACTTAAATTTAGGTATTTTTCATTTTTAATATGAAATCACAGAGTGGGGGACAAACTCGCCCATTGTCACTTTTTCGTTAACCTTAAACTTGTAATTTTCATTATTTTTAATTAACCTTACTTCTTTCCCAATTCCTGATTTATTTTATTCACTTACTATTAAAAGTCACATTTTAATAAAATATAATAATTTATTTATAGCATTTTTTACTATACTGTAATAAAAAATTAATTATAATAAATTAAATGTTTATTAAATCAAATGTTTTCTTTGCAATAATATTTTTAATGTTGAGTAAACAATGTTGGGATCAAGTGTATCATTTTTCAGACCTTTCTGAACAGCTTCAAGCATACTGATGCATTCGACTTTTTTAAATTGTGTCATTTCTTCGAAATCTCTTGTGACTTTTTTGATAACTTTAACACTTCTCTCTGAATCCAGACCTTTAATTTGCAACTTAATCAGGAATGAAGGAACAACACTGGAATATAACTCGATGACAAGTTCATCGAGTCGAAGATTTGGTTGTACACCACTTGTATGTGCCGGATACCATTGTGTCAAATTTTTTCTGAAATTAACTTTAAAAGTACTAAGTAAGATCATGAGATATAGCAATATATGTTTAAACCAACTTATATTTTGGTTGTACACCACTTGTATGTGCCGGGTACCATTGTGTCAAATTTTTTCTGAAATTAACTTTAAAAGTACTAAGTAAGATCATGAGATATAGCAATATATGTTTAAACCAACTTATATTTTGGTTGTACACCACTTGTATGTGCCGGGTACCATTGTGTCAAATTTTTTCTGAAATTAACTTTAAAAGTACTAAGTAAGATCATGAGATATAGCAATATATGTTTAAACCAACTTATATTTTGGTTGTACACCACTTGTATGTGCCGGATACCATTGTGTCAAATTTTTTCTGAAATTAACTTTAAAAGTACTAAGTAAGATCATGAGATATAGCAATATATGTTTAAACCAACTTATATTTTGGTTGTACACCACTTGTATGTGCCGGATACCATTGTGTCAAATTTTTTCTGAAATTAACTTTAAAAGTACTAAGTAAGATCATTTATTTTTGCATAATATAATGCCAATATGGTTTCTTTTGATTTTATTTCATTTATAAGCAAATCAGATTTACCCAAAAACTCCACTCCATAAGCGTTCATTTGCTAAATTAAAAAGTGACAATGGGCTAGTCTGTCCCTTTCTCTGAAATCACAGATGAAATATATATTTTAAAATCATATTAACCTAACTTTGTATTCAATTGGAGGTTGAAACACTTCTAAAAAAACGATCTTTAGGTGGAAAAAAAACTATATCGAAGAGTTTATTACAAGATGAAGTCATTTATTATCTTGCCCGGCATCCAGAATATTACACCAGAGTTAAGTTCTGTAAATGCATTCTTTGCTGGACAGACATCTGGTTGGATGACAAAGAAACCTTGGGATGTTTTTGTGATCTTCTTTATTACTGAACCCCAAAGGTACAGAGAAAAGCTTGATTCCAATGTTGCAGCTCAACAAGTATTGTTATTTGTTGACAATCATATCAGCAGAGTTAGCTACTTTGGATGTCAAATTTTGAAATTGTTCAATATTGAGTTGATAACATTTCCTGTATATTGTACTGCGGTTTTGCAGCCTTTTGATGTCGGTTGTGCTGCATCACTGAAAGCAAATATTAATAAATTAAAATATAATCTACAATATTCTACTGAAACTTATAATATCAGTAATATTGCAAAAGTGAGGCTTAAAATTTCACGAATTCTGGTAGAAGCATGGGAAGAATTCAGAAGAATTGTCTTAATTAATTCATTTGAAAAAAGTGGTTTACATCCCTTTAACCCACAACGTGCAATAGATAATGATCTAACAAATAAATTGTCAAATTCAATACCAAATCCCACTAACAGATACAATACATCAAATAAAATTTTAACATCACAAAATGAAATTTTCCAAATCACTCGATACGAATTTGGTCAGCATATTCAAAACATTAATCAATTACCACCGATTACTATTGCAATGATAAATAACCGAGTTTCAGAAGGTATTTTTGCTCAAAAACTGATTATATAAGAGAAAATGGATGCTTATTTTGTTGCGTATAGTTGGAGACATATATGAAGCGAAAAATGGAGAATTCAACGAGGATACAGTATTTCCTCTCCATCCAAAGTTTTTGGAAAAGAAAAATGACACACAAGTCAAATGGGAGCATCACCAAATTATATGCAAGTTATTTTCCAGGAGAAATACAAAACTAGAGAAATTGAGTCATTTATATTTTTTAGAATTAATGACATATTTTATTGATACTGAAGATATATTCGATGATAAATATAGCTCGAATGATGTTAAATTATTAACAGAACTAGAATCAAAAATCAATAAGAACTTTGGGTTCACCTTTAAGGATCTCTATCATTTGAATGTGATTAAGAACTACCAAAGTATAAACAGTGGAGTGCTTGCCAATACATTATTTAGTACCACACAATTTGGAATTAAATACAGTATTCATGACATAATTCATGAACAAGTCGTGTTCCAAATCTATTTCTTTTCCACGAATATATTAATGAGAAAAATATTATTGAATTAAAACATTTTTTGATTTTTCAGTTAGTGAATAAAGGAGATGGTAGACAGTATTCATTTCCCACAGTATTTGAATTAAAAAAATCAAATGAAAATAAAAAGCTTTATCACTTGAAGCTAATAATATGCAGAAATGATAAAATCTGTACAGCATACTGAAGATCATCCTTGGATTTCAAATGGTATGTATTAAATAATCCAAACAATTATGGAAGAGTCAAGACATTTTCAGCAAAGGGCGCTAATATTGGATTATATGCTTGCGAATAAATTGTTTTGTATGCGTTTTTTTTGGATCTCCCCAAGTGAAGTGAAAATTCCCATACCACAAGTGGACCTTTTTTAGCTACTCTTAATAGGATATAGCAGGAGCTTTGGGAATATATGCACATATAAACACAAATATATAGTAAGTTATACATATAGTATGAGGGAAATTTAGGGTGGCTACAAGATTGGTAAAATAAACGGTCACCTCACTAAAATAAAAGGCCAAAAATGCATTAAATCAAATATAACTATAAATATAGATAAGATATAGAGGCCTTTATATTACCAATCGATGGAATAAAATCATTGTAAATAGATAATATGGAAATAGAATGAATTCGAAAACATCAAGATAATATCTCGAGATATAATAAACTAATTTCAGTTAAACAATCATTTAAATTATCGTTTCCACATCATTGACGATCTCCTCCCATCTCGGCCCTGAAAGACATACAAATACAGGCTCTGGCCTCAGCAAATGCCAGAGATTCGCTTTGAATATATTTTACCGAATCTGGGGAGATCCTCAAAATCACATACGATTCTCCCTGAGATACGGCAAAAAAAATGAAAAGTACATTTAGGGAAAGCCTAGAAGGGGGCCCTGACCTTGAGAAAGGACCCCCTTCCTGGTCTTTTCTTAAAAATTATTTTCCTAACTTATTCAATATTGTTTTTATCTCATTAAACACACATGTACTATATACCACATATATGTCCGAAACACATACGCATACAAAACACATTAAAACACAGTTTTACCATTTGATGCAATATCATTTCACAATCATAACTTCATATTGACTCAAACAAATAGTTTAAACTCTTGCTATAGAACAAACGCAAAGCATTCACGAATAATGCAGAGATTTTGAACTGATATCAGATAATAACTTTTTCAATGTCAGGACTGAATTCGAATAACGTTATTAATATAACATATTAGACTTGTACTGATCAATGGAATTATCACATATGATATATCATCAATATTGACAGACTTCCCAATTTTGGAATGCAAAAAATGGGAATGTCACTTTTTGAATGAAAAAATGGGAAATCCCCAGAATATTTAGTTCTAATTGTGATTGTATGACTTTCTCCATTTCTTTGAAAGAAATTTTTAATATCATAATCTTTATCTTTAATTTAAAAACGAATTATCTCCAGTATTTAATGTATTTTTCCGCTTGTTTCTGAATCCTGGGGTTCTGAAAATTCTAAATCTGGTCTCAGAATGGAAAGTTAAGTATGATAAAAGTTAATTTTTTGTATTTTATTGCCTCATTTTATTAATTTGCTATCAAAGTATAATTACCTTGGGCATTAAAAAATGCATTTATTATTGAACATATTGCTCGATAGGTTTTTTAATGATACCTTATGTGAAAAGGTAAAAAATGATTTGAAGAGCGAAAAAATCCAAAAAAATTTAAAAATTAAAAAACATATTTACAAAATGAAATAATTCACATGTTTTTCCAAATTTTGAAAAAATTTTGGAATTTAAAAACTCTTCACTAATGCATGAAACTGACGATTTCACATATTTGGTTATGGCATTCCAAACGGGAACCGCGGTTGGTTACCATGGATTTCCGTCACCGGTCACATTTTAAAGATTTTTAAAGCCTTATTAAAATATGCTTTGTAAATCATTTTTTGTAAATCGGCAAAAATTTGGTAATTTTCTTCAACTAATAAATCTGCGAATAGCATTTATAATACAAGAACAATCTTTTAAAATGCGTTTGATTCATTTTTGTATAATTTCATATAGGCACATATATTCTTCCGGGACTTTCCGTGATTTTACCGTAAAATCATTAGTTTACACCAATTTTTCCGTATTTTGAATAGTTTACTGCACTTTTTCCGTAAAATTGAGTTACGGGAATCCGCAAAATTTCCGGACCTCATTTTTCATAGAATATAATAATAATATTTGATAAAAAGATATATTATTTATATTTTTGATTTTTGAATTACGGAAAAAGTGA
The DNA here is from genome assembly GCF_026262505.1 of Trichomonas vaginalis G3. Taxonomy (NCBI): domain Eukaryota; phylum Parabasalia; order Trichomonadida; family Trichomonadidae; genus Trichomonas; species Trichomonas vaginalis. The sequence continues at coordinate 20,636,338 of NC_067206.1, read as the reverse complement.
ATTGTTAACTTGATTTTTTTATATGGTTAATTTTTCAAATGATATTATGAAGATCTAAAATATTAAAAGTAAAAAATTGAATTACGGAAAAAGTGAGGTCAAAAGTGAAATAAATTTGCAGAACAATTTTCATTGAAATAAGACATTGAGTATCACACTTTAGTGAATCAACATCTATAAGAATGAAGTGTTTTGAAGCTGAAATAATATTGAATAGAAATTAATTTTTTCTGAAATTTTGAATGAAATTATGGGAAATAAAAAAATTACTAAATATTGTATTCATACAAATATATTATTTTAAAGGAAAAATAGATGCTGATAGAAACGATGAAAAATTTTGAAAACTTTACAATTAATTTATGTTCGTTAACCACAGAGCTTGCAATCCAAAGCTCACGTTAGACTACAAGAGTCATGAAGTCTCATACTAAGGGATATCCAACATATATTTTAATAATCTAATGTTTGTGACAAATATTCAACATAAAATTAAGTTTTCGTTTCGTTACAAGGCATTCATACTTTGGAGATATCATATTTAATGTACAGAAAAGTTAATATTAAACAATACATGCTAAAGAATTAATAAATAAGATAATAAAATAAATTTATACGTAATTACTTTCATTTAATATGCTTTATGCTGTATAATATTGATTAAGAGGCATTAAAAGGTTCCATAGTCTGCTTTTATAGGCAAGATTTTTGATAAAAATTTAAAATTTTGAAAAATGATGAGAAAAGAAAAAAAAGGTAAATGAGAGCAAGAGGAGGGAAAAAAAAGAAAAAGAAAAGAAAGGGAAGGGAAAAATAAAAGAAAGAAGGACATATAAAAATTTAGATGCGCATTCTTAATGCCGAGGCGGCTTGCCGCCGAGGCGCGATTTTTTTAGGCCTCTACGGTAACCCGGCAATGTTTTTTTAAATCTTGTACAGCCCTATATTTGGTGAATTACAACAACCAAATGACACTTCATATTAATAATTTTTTATCATATTCAGTGAATGTCACACAAAATCGAAAATTTATCAAGGCTGCATTTCAGCAAAACAAAAACCTTTAGAAAATCCATATTGACTTACAATATACCCAACTTTATGAAATTTTTTCAATCAATACAGCATTAATTTTCTTAAAAATATCATCTCTGAAGCTCCTTCATCAAAGTTAATGCTATTCCATTACTAAAACTTTATAAAACTAGTTCAAATTTTAATTTATCAAATTTACATAATTTATACGAATTTTACGCAAGCTCAACTGAAGGCAAGCAAGGAGGAAACATCTTAAAAAGGAAAAAACCTATTCATTATAGAAATTGTATCAAATTATCATCGCGGAAACTTTTTTCATTTCGAGTTTACAATCATATCTTATGTTAATTTAAAGACAAATATCATCATTTAAGTGATTTTGGTAAATTTGAAGGGAAAACGATTATTTAATGGATTCATGAGTAATGCAAACAGTGATCAAAATAAGGGTCCTCCCATTAGAATAGTTAAGCATGAAGTCATGTACAAATATTATGTTGCTCAACAAGGTGAAGCTGATATTAAATTTGTTTGGTTTTCCCAAAATTCCAATAAATTAACATAAGAAATAATTAGTGATTATTGGACAAGAGTTCGTGAGGATGAATCCAAAGGAATGCACTGCACAGGCATTGTAAGACAAACAGATCAAAAAAAAGAATTTTTATTAGAATTTAAAACAGAAAATACTGTTAAATATGTCAAAAATACAGAACTAAGCAATGAGCAGAGGGTAGCTTATTGTCGGTTTTTAGAAATTTTTTTAAAAATTAAAGAAAGTTAACTTTTATTTTCAAAATAATATCTAAATTGATAGTAAATACTTTCTCCAGATGAATCTAATATATGATCTTCAAGGAACACTTCAATCTTTACATCAATTTGTAATAATTTAACTTTGTTCATATGAAAAACATTCACTAAAAAAAGCAGATAATCAATTATATTTTCTGATTCAATTGCACAGCTAAATAAAAATTTGTGAATATTTATCATAAAGTCTTCATTAATCGAGCTGTTTAGCAATGGTAGGATATAGTATAAAATATCTATTATATATTTTTTGACCGAGTTGCTTAGATTGTCCCATGGATCAAGTGATATAATTAATTCAAATAATTCCTTTAAGCATTTGGTTTCGGCAGGGAAGATTAAACATATTGTTTTGAGATATTTTAAAATTATTTCATACTCTTCTTCTTTGTCATAATTTTTAAAAGAATTAATCGAAAATGTATATAATTCTTCAAAAGGTAAATCATCATTTATATAAGCTGGATATTCGTTGATGAGACAAGCTAAAAATTTGCACATTTCCAAATGAAATGTTATATTATTAAAAATTATGTAAAAATTCCGGCCGGAAATAATTGTATTATCAAATAACTCAGTATCTAGTGCATAACTTTTGATAATCAATGTTAAGATTTGCAAAATTTGCTTTCCATAAAATATATGTTGTTCTTTGGGAGCTGACAGGATATCAAGTATATTAACACTCAAAAAGTCAAAAAAATATTCCTGAAATGAATCATGTTAATCTAATTTTATTATTTTTTAAAAAAAATTAAAAAGATTGGAACTCAAAAATGGAAAACAGTAATTGATAAAATCATTAACCAATGGCTTTAAATATTCAGAATTGGATATATCTAGATTTGAAATTGCAAAGTGATTATAAAATCGCTTTGAATACCGTTATCAATGATAAAATTATACAACCAGGTACCATCAATGTTGCTTAACCCAGTGATTTTTTTAGTAAATTAAGCGACAAGTTTGGATTCATGTTTTTTTCCTCATAAAAATTAAAAAAAGAATCGTTTATAATAAATGGTCATGATTCACATAAATTAATTTAATAATTTATTTAATTTTCAAATGTAATATTCAAATTGAATGCAAATATAAAACCGTTCAAAATCGCAATAAGATAGGAGCTCAGAAACTTGATAGTAAGAGTCAAACCTGATAGTGGAAGACCTATTGTATACAATTCAATTTTTTTGTTGTGTTTTCTTTCGTTTTTTTAATCAATTTGTAATGCTTAAAACAATTTGATGGGATTGGTATTTCAATAGACTTTGAACAATTTTGTGTATCATGCTCAGAAAAAGTTCATAATGGATTTTTAAATACGAGATTCTCTACAATTTTGATATTTATATTTTCAATAATTGGGAATTTCTCGCATATGTTTGTACATGAGCAAATACTATACATTTTGTGAATAAAAAGTTTTTTTATAAAAAAAAATTTAGGAATTAGCATATCGGCCTTTTGCGACATTGCCAAACGCCAGATTTTAACTCGATATATGAGCATAAGATCATATATTGGAATAAACTCGACTTATTCCATATTAAAGTTATTATAATAAGGCACTTATTGTGCAAATCTAATATAATTAGAAAATACACAATAAGTGCCTTTTGATGGAATATGTAAAACCGCATATGGATTACAGAAATCTGAGCAACAATTAGGAATGAACTAGTGCAAATTTTAGAAATATTATGTTAAATTCAGGATAAAATTGTTAGAAATTTATATTTACAAAAGAGTAAATAAGTATTTTATAAAGTTTTCGTTTGACTTTCAAGCTGGCCGGAGAAAAAAATAAAAAAATATTTATTTAAGCAATTTACACTAAAACTTTTTATGGAAATTACAGTTCTATCAATGTCTTCGAATTTCATTGTCATTTGAAGTGTGAAATGCATTGATTTGCTAGTAAGTGTAAATTGAGAATACAAAATTAAAATAAATGAACGAAAAATCTTCTAAGAACATTCTAAAATCAATCATTCTTTGAGTGGGTTTCATAAAATATCTAGATAATAAGCCAGAAATTGAGCTAGCTCATGGTTCCCATTAGAAAATATTGTAAACTATTCAAAAATAGTTTACAAAATTAATTATTTGGAATTTTACTACAAAATGGTTTATTTATTTAGTTATAAAACGATTTAAATGATAAAATAATAAAATTTTTAATTGAGATAAATTAAAAAAAATCTTAAAAGGATGTTATGAATTTTCTACGGATGTCACAAATCTTGAATTTCAGGTGTGGTCAGACACTCGTGTCTAGACACTTTTTTGTACGTTAATATTGTACGTTAATTTAATTAGCTCGGCGTTTGCCGAGCTTGCATGCCACCAAGAACATAGCTTTAACTCGCTCACTGTTCTTGGAGGGGCAAACATTATGTTTTCTAATGAAGTTCTCTGATTGGCTCCAATTCATCTTCAGCAATCAGAGAGCTTCATTAGAAAACAAATTCATTATTTTCCCTTACCCTCGGATGGTCAGGGAATGCATTTTAACTACCTTAGAGCAAGGTTCTTCCAAACCTTCTTTAATTTATTTGATCCATTGGAAGAATCTTGCTCTATTCGTCTTAAATACAGAATCCTTGACCATCCATAGGTTAGGGAGAGTAGCAATATTAGCTTCTCATGTAGTACTTTGACTAAAATGTTAAGATCTTTTCATATCCCAGTACTTCATGAGAAGCTAATACTGTTTAACTACGCTGGCCTACTGATGGCTATAAGAACTTCATATTAATGTAAAGTTCTTTTGAGTTTCATCATCATAAGATGTAGCTCAAAGGAACTTTGCATTAATTGAAGATAACAAACATTACCAGACTAATAGATACATTACTTATGGGCAGAGCTCGTTCGAAGTCACACAAATATTGGGAGACTTCAAATGATCTCTGCTCATAATATTATAAATATACGTATCTAATTCTTTGATGCAAATATAAGTATTCAACTCACACTAATTGGGGGATTCTACTGATGCTTCATTATTGATTAGAAACATCAAGTAGAAAACACCATAAATTCATATACGCTGCCTCTACAATGACAAGAGAGCACAAATATGCATCTTTATAACAATATAGATGCGAAGTTTCTCATTTAATGAGAAACTTCGAATATATATTGCTGTAAATATGGATTTGAACTAATCTATAACTTCGTAGGAATTATAATATTGCTTATTCCTTGAAGAATGGTAACTTATTGCGGTGGGAGATCCTTGCAAATCAAATTCAATCGAGAAGGGTAATGCTTAAGCGTTCTAATTTAGAATGCTTAAGTATTGGCCTTCTCGATTGTAGAATTTTCTTAATAAACCAAGTAGAAATGTTTTCATGATGCAAAACAATTTATCAGCATATGTTAATATATGTTTATTTGAATAGGATAGACAGCGCATCATTATTTACTTGATATAAACATATAATATCATATGCTATATAGCATTGTATCATGCAAATCTTTCTTTCGCAGTTTCTATGTTTAAATTTTTTAAAGGGTAAAATCATATAGAATTGGGTAAATTTCAATGGTGTCTGCCCTATCGTCTATTTTGTGGGTGTCTTTTGAAACCGCAAGACTCTTTCAATTTTTGAATAGTGTCTTACGGTTTGTTCAGACACCATTGAAAAAAATAATTATCTTTTATTTTAAGTATATAGATTGTTTATGTATTATACTAGATGTTTGCCGTTTTACTTTTCGATTTTAAATAGAATTTTTGTGCGAAAAATTAACAAAATAAATTCAAAATCGAAAAATTCAAACTCAAGACACTATGATGACACAATGCTATTCCTTAAAGACACCTATCGTCACGAAAATGACAAGCATAGAATTTTCTTAATTGAATCATTCGATAAATGAGCATCTTTGCGAGCCATTTGTGTTCGAGAGTCTTGTACCATAAAGGTGGCATCTCAGCAATTGAGCATCCCTTCAATGCATTGATATCAATTAATGGAACAGAGTATGCGACTTCATCATTGATCATGAGCCCATATGCACTTTTTTGCAAAAAGACCACATAATGGAAATTGCAATAGGCAACAATTGCAATCAATTGATATCTTTGCCTTTCGACTGTTGGGAGTGTCAACTTTTTTGGGAAGTCAAAGATGACTTGATGAATTGAATCATTCTGCCACTCTCTCTGGATGTCGAAAGTCAAGAACTGTGAATTGAGTAGCAATTTGTTTCTTCGTTGGCGCTATCACTATAAGTGATCCGGAAGAGATGACCGATTCCTGGTATTTGTTCTGCGAGATTTGTGATCAAGCTTGTCATTGTATCATCACAATCTTGTGCCTCATATGTTGAGTTACCAAGTAATGTGGCAAGTTCATGTGGAACGAAGACCAATTCTTTGGATTTCAATGAATTTAGATTGGTAAAGATACTTGACATCTCGGTAACGATGGGAGAAGATTGATTGGCAAACTTCAAAACTTCTGTTCTGACCTCTGAAATGTAGAACAATACTTGTAAGCATACGTTCAAATGGCACGTGTTTCCCATGTTGTGAAGGCCAACAATACCACCTTTAATTGGATAAAGGTAGTTCGCCTCTTGTGATTACTGTATGATATCAACAGCTTGATGAGCTACAGCAATGATGTTCCTCTTTGATGGCTTCATGGATGGTGCAACAACAGCAGCGACGGTATCACTTGAAGGAAGAACCTTTGTTGGTGTAAAGTCTTCAAAAAGGAGTAACTTTTCATTATCATGCAGTGGTGAACCATCAATATTATAATTTGTCAAACCAACTAGGCCTGATATAATGAGAGGGAGTGATGTGCGCTCGCCTCGAAAACCATTCTTCACACAGGACCAGCATGACTTGAAACGTGGAAAGAAACGCTCGACAACCTGTCTGTCTTGAGCAATTGCATTGTTGCGATCAACATCTGCTTCTTCGTGGCTTCTCTTCATTAGCACAGCAGTAAGATGATATTTCTGGATCCCAATATAGCCGCGGTCGGCAAGTACAGGATATTGATAATCATCAAATCCTCTCTTGACAGTCAAGAATTCTAATACTTTTGAAAGATCGAAAATCTTTTTGTCATGGACAGCAGCCATAAAATCAACGTTTTGATGAATGGCTTTTCTATCTGGAGACACGAGGACTTGGAGCTTAATACCGTTGCAATGGTTTTTTTCGTCCCAACTATAAAGCCTCTCTTCCTTTACGGATGGAATATTGAACGGAATTGTAGTACTGTCTACAGCGGCAACAGCATCAGGGAAGTTCGTAAATTTGTTCTTAAAAGAAGTTAACGGTGGACAGTGATTGGGAAGGAAATTTCATTCAATATACGTATGTAAACAGAAAATGAGATTATGTATGAAAATAATATCGAATATATCTGTATAGTATCAGTTAATGTGTTTATTATGAATCAATCTTAACTCTCGCTAATTAATATTTATAAACTTGTTTGATTTGGAATAAATACTAAATCATGATGTAAATTTCGAATGAACACTATCATTTTTGAGCATGATATAAATACATTATTTTCTGTAAGTATCATGAAATAGTATTCCGTTTTTAAGGTAAGGATATATTTTGAAACTTCTTGAAATCGACGAAACTTAAAGAGGTGAAAGAACTTGGAATGTCAATTATTTCGGAATTATTGCTTTATAATGAATTACTCTCTATATGGGCATGGTGGAAAAATAGCCGTTTATTTTAGTGAGGTGACCGTTTATTTTACCAATCTTGTAGCCACCCGGGAAATTTATTTTTTTATAAGATATTTTAAATTTTGAAAATAAAATAAATTTAATTGATATCACAGATACTACATCACTCGACTGTGGGTCACATGGGAGTCGGCATGGGTTGTTTTCTTGTGTTTCCAACCCTGGAAGTACATATGCACATCAGTTTTTCGATACAACCATTTCAACCAATTGGAATAATGAAGAATATCACACTTGATACCTTAGTTTGGAGATAGAGCATTCACATATGGCTGCCATTTTTGGAGATGGTTTACCAGTCCAGGTTAAAGGGTTATGCCACTGGCGGCATGGAGGAGCCTTGTATCCCGGTTTACAAACTGTATACATATGGTGCTTAAATCATGTACTGAATAATATAATAGTGCATACTCGCAAAGCATGCCCACTATTTGATCAATTCATCAAAAGAGTTCACCAATTAATTATATTATTCAAAAACTACGAAGTGCGCTATGAAACGAAGATTAAAGTACCTTTCATACCAGAAACTCGATGGATATACATTTTTGACACACTCTATTTCATCTTTCATAACTTGGAAACAATTTCAGATCGGCGAAAAGCTAATTGTATGGAACGTTACTAGTTCATAAGGAAGGATTAACTTAGGTAAATCCTGATTACCTATGCCAAAGTGATATTGTCACCCAAGCCAAAGTCTATGAAAAAAATAATTTTAATAGCAAAATTAAGAATAAATATACATATGCATTGGAGAAAATTTAGAATATTGTGAAATTCTCTAATATATATACAAAAAAAGTGAATTGAACAACATTCATCTTAATCAATCATTTTTCCGTATTTTCAAAAAAATGTCCTTCATTAATAATATATATATAGAAGGAATAGAAAACGATACAAAATTGTGAGAATTCAAATCATTCAAAAGAAAACAATAGTTTCATAATTTTTTTACAAAATTGATTTAAAAAAATGCATCTTAGGTTATTATGGAAGTGGTAAATATGACACTTTCCAATGTAAATATATTTAATGGCAGTTTTTAACAGGTTATTCGATAAGAAGAAGACAAAGAAATAATAATAGAATAAAGGAAAGGGAGAGAAAAAAGAAGAAGAGAAAAAGAAAAGAAAAAAAATAAAAATAAAAAAGGACATATTATATAAGATTCGTTGAAATTTAGTGCCGAGGCGGCGGAACCGCCGAAACACAATTTTTTTGAACCTTTACGGTAGTAAAGCCATAGCACTGAAAATCTAAACATTTTTAATTTGATAATTTAGACAATATTTAAGAAATTTTGGTTTTCTTGCATCAAGATAAGAAAATATACATAATAACTTAATGACTTTCTGATGTACATATAATAAACTTAGGAGTGCAGAAAAGTGTGGCTTTCTGGGAGACATGCAGAGACAATGTCTCCCAGAATGACATTACCGGCAGAAAACAGTGCACTGCTGAACTTTGTCTGTCGAAGTTCTGCAATCAGAATTTGAGTGCGGAAGATTGTCTCAGGTATTAATTTGTTTCTTTGGCTATTAGTTCCGATTATCATTATCATGAATGCTCTAACACGTTCTTTATGTGATTTGTGAAATACGTGTTTGTATGAAGTTTCAAACGTAAAATATAAAAGTGAAATTGAATTTATTTCTAGCATTATCATGGATTTATAAACAATATTACATCCATGTTTGTAAACAATCATGTCAAGCAACTTATTGAGAATTTGTTGATCGCCATGACAATTTTTATGCGCTTTAACAACCGAAGCTGTAACCCCTTCCATAATTATGGTTGAGTTGGATTTTTGCTTTGCAATGAGAACAAAACAAAAAGTGCGTTTTTATCTATATTTCAGGGAAATTTTTTCTTCATAGAACTTTTTCACTATTTTATAAGCAGCGCATTTAAAATCTGGAAATAATACCCCATAAAATTGATGAAAATCCAATGATTTAGTTCCATTTGATTGTGCAATATTTACTTCAATTCACGATTGGAAGTGGAATGTGTAATGATATCATTTACTATATCTTTTGCATAACCATCTTTATCAGGTTTTTCTAGTTTTATTTCAATTTCGAAGTGAATTTCTTTTTGATTCATCAATTTTTAATGTTAAAATTGAGATGTTCAGTACTTAGGAGACTCTGTTTCTCTCAGGAAAGGGCAAAGCATATGCTTGTCGTCATAGTGACGAAAGTGTGTGCAGAGGGGAAGCCAATGTGGGGGCGGCGACAAATTTGCCCAGCCAGTAAAGTATTCAATTTTTTTTGCATTTTTTTTAAAGCTTTTTAACTTAAATCATGGAATGTCTCAAAGACAAAAGTAGCATACAGCATGTAAAGCTAAAGAAAGATAATCATAATTAATACCTTAATTTTTAATATTACGCATTTTTAGGTGCAAAATTTAAAAACATTCTAATACAATAGAGCAGTTTCCAAAAGTAGCATACAGCATGCAAAGCTAAAGAAAGATAATCATAATTAATACCTTTAAAGTTTAAAATCTTGATTTTTTTTAAAATCAAATATTTATAACTTTAATACATACAGCTTAAACCTTATACTTGTTTTCTCTTGTGAGAAAGCAATCTTACAAAGCTAACAATCCTAAAAAATAAAGAATTAAAATTTAATAATTTAATCTAACAAAATTTCTCTCTTTATCCTTTTGCACTCTTTATATGCAACTCAAATCCATCATATAATATTCCTATAATACTCTTGCCTCAAACAATGACGAACAAACTGCTATTCTCATTTAATTACAGACCAAATCTATTCAAATTTCTGAATTTTTAATTTTCATTTCAATTTCAAATGGAATTAGAAGAAGAAACTATCTTTACTGTTATGGATCTTTGTAAATTTGGAGTTAAACAAGAAATACAAGCACAGTATGGATATGGTGAACGTGTCAGGAAAGAAAGATCTCAGATTTCATTCCACTGCAAATATCCAAAATGTCCTGCACATTTTAATGTTGCAATCTTGGATCAAAATAAATACAAACTAATCAAAATAGTTGAAGAACATGATCATTCCGCCCCAAATGACAAAAGTCAATATTCGTCTGTCTTTTATCGCAAATATTTAGAACATTACTTCCAAACAGATGACAATCAAAGAGCGATAGCACAGCTAAATGCATTCAAAGATCTTGAAATTCCTCTTACAGGTCCGTCCATTCCAGAGATGTACGCTCAAAAACCACGTGCAATCAAACGATTTGCAGAGAGAATACATGCTCTTCAAACTAGATATTCTCCTGACGATGTTGTGTCATTGCAAATCTTTGTTCAGACAGTACAAGAAGAATCTCCAGATGATCTCATTGCATTTGAAGTCTCAGACAATAATATGTGTTTCTATAGGGTGTCCAAAGGTGTGTTTAGCACAAACCTGAATACTGCGAATAGAAATAAACAAGTTACATATATATAAAGTTTATTTAAATATAATCACCATTGGATTCAATCACGCGTTCGCAGCGATCGATCCAGGCTTGAAAGACACGCTTTAAATCATCATGAGAAAATTGCTCAAATTGCTCTCTTACAAAATTTTCAAGATCATCTGGACTCGCGAATTCGCGTCCTTCAGCTCTCTTTTTTAGCGTGCCGAATAAATAAAAGTCAGAGGGTGCAATATCAGGTGAATAAATTGGGTTTGGAACAACTTTGACATTGTTTTCCACCAAGTAATTCATTACCTTATGACTTTTGTGAACTCTTGAATTATCAAAATGAATTGCAAACTTTTGTTTTTGTTGTTTGGATTTCTCAAACTCATCAGAATTGATAATTTGAGTAAGAACATTGTCAATTAGATACTGAGCATTCATCGTATTAGGTTTTTGAAGAATATCAATTGCGATGATGCCATTCACGCCCCAAAAAACCGACAACATAATCATTGGTGTGTTAATTTTTTTCTTCGGGAATGTTTGCGGATTTTCATCCTTCGGGATCCACATGATTTTGGCTTCTGTTGCATATTGAAACCAAGACTCGTCCCCTGTTACTAAAAAGCGAAACTTCTTGGATTGATACGCACCCAATATAGAGAGGAGCTCTTTCGAAGATTGGACTCTAGATTTTTTTTGAACTGAATTAAGGTTGTGCGGAACCCAACGTGTATACGCTAGTTTGTAGTTCAAATAATTGTGCAGATAATAACTGACTGTTGTACGTGGTATCTTTGTCATCTCCTCTATCCTTCTGAGTGATGCTCTTGGGTCTTCATCTAGCGTTTGAAGAATTGCTTTGATTTTTCTTTGATCCGGCGATTTTTTGTCAATTTTTATGATGGGCGCCTTTTTGTTCATGAAGTGATACATCCTAACATGATACGTTACAGTGGAATAGCTAGGAGCATCCATACCGAAGCATTTTACCAATGTCTCGTAGATTTTTTTACAGTCTTTGCATTTTTTTGCAAGAGCGAGGATGTTTTCTTTATGATTCATTAAAAAAATGAAAAAAAATCCCGCCAAAATTTCCCGCGAAACCGCCTCTTGTCTCAAAATTCATTTTATATCCCGGCATGGCGCCAAAATACAACATACTCATCATATACATATATTCATATTTTTTATTATATATTTATAATCAGCATATATCTCCTTTAATAGTCTCATATAGAGCGCTGTGCTAAACGCACCTTTGGACACCCTATATTATGCGCCTTTTGAAGGCAAAGCTTATGCGCATAGTATCAAGACATTTCATATAGACAGCACCTATAAATTGTTGCGATCAAACATTTCATTGTATGCATTTACTGGCAAAATCAAAGATTTTCACATTTTCCCTTTTTTATATTTCTTTTGTCAACCAGACACTTATCAAAACATTCAAGTTTGCGTGTGCGCCTATCTCAGATGGGTAACAATTGAGCCAGAATACATTAGCATGGACTGTGCTCCACAGATAGCTCAAGCAATAGAAGAAAGCATTCCACAAGCTCAAATACTTTGGTGCGGAGTACATGTTCTTCGTGCAATTCTTCGCAAATCAAAGAGTAGGGGTAATTTTAGCTAAAAGTGACACGCCTGTAAAAAGTGACACACCTGTAAAAAGTGACACACCCATGAAGGGTGTGATTACCGATCGGTAATTTCGACAGTTTAGAATTTAAAATTTTTTATGGAACTGTTGCGAGTTTCATAAAGAATTTAAGGAATATAAGCAAAGATTTGAATCAAAATCTTAGACCTAAGCCGCTCGATTCGCTCGCGGCTTCCGCGAATTACAGATCAGCAAAGATTTGAATCAAAATCTTCGAACTAAGCCGATCGCTTCGCTCGCGGCTTTCTTTATTATTTTAAATTTGCATATTTCCATCAAAAGTTCATAAGGTAAAAAATTTCGTTTATTTTTACTAAGAAAAAAAAGGTTTTTGATAATAAATTTATTTTATTTCGAAAAAGTAGCAATAATCGTAAAAGGGTATTGATAGGCTTGCTAAAGTAACTAATTTTAGCTGTCAAATACTTTTGTATTTTGAAGTAAATTAGTATAAATTTGTTTTTACTTTTATTTCGAAAAAGTAGCAATAATCGTAAAAGGGTATTGATAGGCTTGCTAAAGTAACTAATTTTAGCTGTCAAATACTTTTGTATTTTGAAGTAAATTAGTATAAATTTGATATTATTTTAACTCCCTTTGAAAACCTCAATTTTCCATACAGAGGGAACGGGAATAGCATCCAATATTCCCTGAGAATGGTTGCGCATTCTCAGTTCCCTCTATATTTCGAACGAAGCTCTCATCGGTCTTTTTTTAATACTAAACGTTTTTTTCCCCTGTCACTTTTAGCTAAAATTTGGGTTTGCCGCAAATCAAATAAGTTTTCTTCTCAAGAAAAAATTTGAACAATTCTATAATTTGATGAAGGATTAGTCTTCAAATTAGATGCAGAACATGAGGAAGAAGCAAATGCTGCCTATGATCAAGTTCTGGAGTTGCTCGACACAGATCCAACAGCATCTCAATACTTTAACAGACAATGGCGTTACAACATATCAAGATGGATTGCTCGTGACAGGCGTGAAGGCGACGCAACTAACAATATTGCCGAAGCTCATTTTAGAACACTCAAACATGACTATTTTCCTGATCGAAAAAATCTCAGAATTGATGATGTTATTATAGAAATTTATACAAAAGTGATATCATCTTTCGTTATCAAACTCAAAATTGATCAAAATCCAGCAGATGACCGTGTCATTAGGATCATGGAAAAAGCAACTAACGCAGAAATTGATGTAAAAAGACAAAGAAAAATCGAGAGTATTTCAATGCTCAATAGATTGCTCAATGCTGTTAGTGATGACTCAATAGATCCCACTAAAATATATCCTACCTTGAAAGCATTATTACAAAGAACTCATTTTATTTAATTTTGATTTTAATTTTAGATTAAATTATTAAATTTTAATTCTTTATTTTTTAGGATTGTTAGCTTTGTAAGATTGCTTTCTCACAAGAGAAAACAAGTATAAGGTTTAAGCTGTATGTATTAAAGTTATAAATATTTGATTTTAAAAAAAATCAAGATTTTAAACTTTAAAGGTATTAATTATGATTATCTTTCTTTAGCTTTGCATGCTGTATGCTACTTTTGGAAACTGCTCTATTGTATTAGAATGTTTTTAAATTTTGCACCTAAAAATGCGTAATATTAAAAATTAAGGTATTAATTATGATTATCTTTCTTTAGCTTTACATGCTGTATGCTACTTTTGTCTTTGAGACATTCCATGATTTAAGTTAAGAAGCTTTAAAAAAATGTAATAAAATAAAAAAAATTTAGTATCGATAATCTGAAATATGATGTTTACTTAAGCCGCGAGCGAAGCGAGTGGCTTAGTTTCGTAATTTCATACAATCTTTTTTCAAATCTGTTCTTTTCTTAAGCCGCGAGCGAAGCGAGTGGCTTAGTTTCGTAATTTCATACAATCTTTTTTCGAATCTGTTCTTTTTGTCAACCGCGAGCGAAGCGAGTGGCTTTTTATTTTTTAAAAATTTTTTCTTTCTTACTTTTTTTCCCTTACTTACAAATTTGATAGTAACTTACCAAATCTCTCTATCATATAATAATAAATTAATCCATTCTTTGTTTCAAATCTGACACTTTACATTTCTGACATGTAAACCTGTCACTTTTCACTTCACCTCATTGGGCAAGTTTGTGCCCCCCTCACTTAGGAGACTCTGTTTCTCTCAGGAAAGGGCAAAGCATATGCTTGTCGTCATAGTGACGAAAGTGTGTGCAGAGGGGAAGCCAATGTGTCGAAAAAAGTTTATTTTCTTGAAAATTCCAAAAATTTACATAGGAATTGGATAAAAATATTATAATAGGTCACCTATTGTATATTTTATTTTAGAGTTATCTAGTATGTGTCTTGTAAACCGCTCGACATATTATCAAAATTGTGTGGATTTTTGGTCATATCACCGACACACTACAATCCGCCAGAACTGGGAGAAACTTTGTCGGAATTACATATCATTCCGACACAGTTTTCCCCATTATTAATGAGAATTAAAGGAAAAGAGATATGATATGTTATTCAGCCAAAGTTTCTCCGATTTTGTAGGGATTGGAGACTATGAAAAAAAACTTGTCAAAGTGGACCTTGGATGAATTTAAAATTTTCCATTTAAAACTACTTTTTTGACAGGAGATTTATAGATTGTCAAATCTCCTTTTTCGTTTATAAGATTTTTGACTTGATGAAAATAATTCTTCGGCTGATGAATCAATGGGATTTGAAGAGATTTCCGATGATAACTGTTCAGATGAACTTGAAATATCAGGAGAACTGTTCCGTACCGAAATGCATCACTAGAAAAGTGACAAAAAAGTGACGCTTACTCTTATTTTGCGCGGCAATTTTTCTAAGTTATTTTGTTAAGCTAAATGTGTTATATATCAAATCAGCTTTATAAATATTATAGAAAAGTTTATTTTTATTTTTATTTTTATTTTTATTTTTATTTTTATTTTTAATTATTATTATTATTTTTTAAATTAAAAGAAAACATTAGAATTATATGGATATATTTAAATTAATTATAAAAATAAAATTGAATATATTGAAGTTTGAGTTTATAGGTATACAAATTTTAGAGGCATTTTGGCTGAGAACTATGGTCTGCGAGGTACATGGATAGAATCAGTACCTCGCAGACTATAGTTCTCTATATGGCGCCCAAAAAAAATTTATGATTGTTTTTTATCAAATCTTATCCATATTATTCTATTAATGTTAATTATATTTTATTAATTATATTTTTAAATAATAAACACAAAATCCACTAATTTAAAATTGGCGCCAAATGTCACTTTTGCTAGTGATGCATTTCGGTATGATATAAAATATCAGGAGAACTGTGTCGTGGATCAAAATGTTTCCTGACACTTTACATTGAAAAGTAACAGTTTATAAAAATTATTTTTCTCTGATTCTTTCTAATTTTTTCATAGGAATTGAACGGTGAGAGGTATATAGTATGCATATAGGCCTCTCACTCTTCAATTTCCAAATCAAATCATAGTTTTTTATTGATATTTTTCTGACACTTTACAAAAAGTTTCCTGACACTTCGTGTCAGGAAACTTTTTGATCGATTACATGAAAGGTTTGATTTCTTTAAGTGAAAATGAAATGGTAATAGCAGTGAGTGAGGGGATACTAGCTAGCACTGAATCAATGAAAATCGAGAGATAAGCAGAGATGCTAATAGAGCTGAGCTCACTGTTCCATATATTTGGCGCTAATTTTTAAATAACATTTTTAAATTAACAAATATATTTACATAATCCGTGTTTCGTACCGAAATGGCTCACAAAAAAGTGACAGAAAACCTTAAATTGCGCGGCAATTTTAATTAAAAAAATAAACATTAATTTTTGTGATTGATATTATGCATTTTATTTATATTATATAAGATTTAAATTTAGGGGGAAAATTGGAAAAAAAATAAGATTGGAAGTCTTTAGGTAAGAAGGAAAGGGCAAGAGATATATAGTGTACCTATATACCTCTTGCCCTTTCATTCTAAGTAGAAATGGGAGAAACTTTGTCCGCATCATAAGTTATGTGGACAAAGTTTCTCCGATTTCTAATGGGAATTGCAGGCTATGAGGCACTGATATATAATCAGTACCTCATAGCCTACAATTCCCCTTATTAGACTTCCAAACTTTGAGTTAATGTCAAGACATTAACTCAAAGTTTGGAAAACTTCTCGTAAGAATCAATCGTCAAAAACCTCGATTGCAGTTATATTCATTGTGTTAAATTTGATTTATTTTGAAATTTTTATAAATTAAATTTTATATAACATAAAGCGTTATGAATTAGTATTTCCATATGAATTTTATCTCGAAAATAGTAATTCTGTACAGTTATATTTCGGTTGATTTTGGAAATTTCTAGGAATACTTTAAGATAGTATGATTATATATAACTCTGCCTTCATGATTTATTTTAGCTTTCGCGCAAATATCAGTTAACTTAACTCCATTATTTGATTTTGTGATGGCTTCACAAAGCCAATCAATATCAATCTCTTCTGGAGAATGTCTTCTCATCTAGAATATTTTCAATACTTTACATACAAACATTTTTATTTCTAAAAAACTTTTTAATTTTTTCTAGGATATATGAATGAAAATAGTTAGAACAAGATTTTGAAGCTCAAAACATTAAAAATTATTAAAGATTTGTATAATATGATTAAAAATGGGAAATAATATGAGGCAATATAAAGGAATATGAATATTAAATAAATATATCTAAATAGAAAGAATCAGAAAAATCAAATTATTGGCGCCAAAAATGTCACCTTTTTGGTGAGCCATTTCGGTATGAGATATATATTTACATAATCCGGAACTTTTTGTGATTTGTGAATTTCTTCTAAATATTTCTGAAATTTAGAAAAGTCTTCAGGAATATTATTATGTTTCTGGCATATATCAAATGCTTGATCTGGATTCAATCCCCAAATGGGAGAACCTCTTTTTTCTCATTTGGAGGTCAACAAACTCTCTTACTCTGCAATTCTTTATAGAAAGCGTCCAAATCTCGCAAACGAAAAAGTGGACTTTACATTGCAAATTTTAAATTCGTGTAAGGCCTATTTTGACGAGTTTGAAAAAATTAGAGCCCATGAGGTACTGCTGATTCTGGTCATACAACCGTTTAGAAAATAGTATAAGATAATTATTTCTAAAAGAATCACAAATTATTCTAAATTTTATATGAAACTTAGTCTTTTTTAGTATATACGAATAAAATTGTCGATGTTTGTCAAATGTGAAGTCACAACGTATTAATTCATATGAATGAATGTCATTGCTATCTAGTTGATATATCGCTCAAAATGCGCTATTTTAGTTTCAAACTAGCAAAAATTTTCAAGGACAATTCTGTTTTGCGAGATTTGTCGGTTTAGTTTCTTCTCATTAAATGTTAATATATGATATATCGGCATCTTATAGGGTGTTATTTTTATATAATAAAAATATCAAAAAAGTGGCATGCCTAAAATTTTTAAATATAATTTTCGTTAGAGTTCTAGTAAAAATTAACTAGGGTCTAAATTAAAAATTTTCGCCATAGAGTTTAGTAAATATACTCTCATGAATTGTGAACAAGTATTTTTATATCGATGCCATCCAATTCTTACTAGACAAAAAATTATTGTTTGTAGATAGTAGAAAATTATTGTTATAAGTATGAAGGAACTGATTTTGCCTTGATTCATTTCAAAATAATTGTTGCAAATGTCAATGAACTGATTTTGTCTTGATTCATTTCAAAATGAGTAGATTATAGTAACGTGGATAATTGACTTTCAGATTATTTGGAAAAATAACATATTTGCATAATTTGATCAAAAATTAAAATCACTCAATATTAAATGTATTACTTTACTCTTGTATTTACTGAATTTAAAGTAGCACGGTGTTTAGATTAGATGTTATTTTCTAATAATATATTTGAAATATAATTCAAATCATTTTAACTGGTTTTTAATGACATTTTAATAAATAACAATGAGTGATTATAAAAAAACAACTCAAAAGGAGAACAACATTACATCTATACTACATCTGTCAACAAATTCTTTTATTAAAGATTCTACAGCCGCAAATTTTCAAGAAATATATCTTTATAATTCAAAACTTGATGATAAAAATGTGGATTTATGCTATATTATTACAGAAAAAGAAATATCGGAATTTTCAAAATAAAGTTATTGATATTTTAAATTCTACTGAGGCAAGATACATCGGTATTATACTTCGACCATTCCATGGCAATATCCAACTTGTACAACATTGACAAGGAAAAATTTGCGAGGTCTTCAGTAATTTTTCTGATGATCCTGGTAAGGCTATAATAGGGAGAGCATCCTTTTCACAGAAATCCATCAACAAATTATTGAAAATTTTAAAATTTCGACATCTATTTCAGATTAGCCATTAATTAAATATTTTCGAGCTTGCAAACAAGTCATTATGGTCAACCATAAAGTGTAGATATGTATTAGCCTCGAATTTTTCTAATAAAAATTAAATCCCATTTCAGTCAAATCATGTATAAAGAAAATGAAAAGGAGTAGATTGTATTGATTTTCTTTAGACATATTCTTATTTAGACACTTTTTCATCTATGAATTACTAATAATAACATAAAAGGTGTGTCCATTTATTTTATTGCAATCATTGCCAACTGATCTGTTCAAATGATATGAAATATTTCATTAGTTGTGTTCTAGACAACTTTAGATTTTTCGGTTTTGTCTTCAAAAATTGAAAGAATGTATTATAATTTTAGTTATTCAAAATTCATTGTTGTTCCCTCATTCAGGGCACCACAGGCATATGTCATAAATGTAACTGTAAAACTCTTCATTATGTTTGTATGTACTAAATTGGTAATCGAGATCAGAATCTCATGCAATTTATCCCACTTATGGTGAGCGAAACGAAGTGAGGTGAAATTCTCGACCCGACAAGCCGCAAAACAAACGCAAGTACAAGGTTCTAGAATGACCACCATGTCTCAAGTCAAAGACCCTGGTGTGCTTGTAAACATGTTCTCCACATATATACATGTTACAGCAAATTTAATTTTAAATCAAGCTACCTTAAATAAGCGCCTTAATTCGTTTGCAAACCTTCCAACAATCTTTGCAAATGAATACAGCAATGTAATTAACTTTCAGTTCTTCCAGTACGAGGTTTTTTCTACAATGAGATTCATATCGCGAAATTAACAATACGGAAAAGTGCTGTCCAATTGGCAAACGCTTCTTGTCTTTTTGGGAAACAGTATAGAGATCATGCTAAAAAAGACAATAAATGTATATACTTTAATAATACAACATAAATTATACAGAATAATTACAGCTGGCAGAGAAGTCTTTTTGACTGCAAATAAATTTTTAACTTTTAATATAGTTTTTTGGTTAAAACAAAAAGAATTGAATACTTTAAGGTTAAAAATTACAAGAATTAAAACCAGAATATCAAAAAATTATTAATTACAAAATTCCAGATGCATATGATTTTATTTTTGACAGAAAAGAACAATTAATATTCGATAATTTGCATTTTAAAATGGCAATATTAATTAAGGAAGGAACTTTTTAAAATAGAAATATCAATTTTGATCCAAAAGAATTGGGCGCGTAAAGGGTTGGCGTCCTAAGGCGTCCTGATGTAAACTATTCAATTTTTTGAGAAGTTTACACCATAATTGAATAGTTTATGGCGTCCTGAGAGGAGATTTCAATGGGTATGGCGTCCTAAAAAATAGAAGAAAATGATTTTTTCTCGATTTTTCTAGAAATTGAATTTTTTAAAAAAGAAAAAAATCAAAACGTATACATTCAAGAAAGACTATAAATGAAGATTTTTCTATTTTTTTTCATTCTAAAACATCTTTTTTTGGATAATTTTTTTTAATAAATATGTAAGAAAGATTGAAGAAAAAGTAAATTTACTTTAAGAAAATTCGTTTTACATGATGTA
The DNA here is from genome assembly GCF_026262505.1 of Trichomonas vaginalis G3. Taxonomy (NCBI): domain Eukaryota; phylum Parabasalia; order Trichomonadida; family Trichomonadidae; genus Trichomonas; species Trichomonas vaginalis. The sequence goes on along the minus strand of NC_067206.1, from coordinate 20,615,675 downwards.
AGACCCATAACAACTATAAATATTCAATTATTTAAAATAAAAAAAGAAAAACAGATTAAATGTATCTCACATCAAAATCCATTGACCTAAGGATGTTAAGTTTCTGTTTTTAAAAGTTGATATTTTTTTTTAATTTTAAGAAAATTAATAGCATGTTATTAGACAATAGGAGTGTAATGATATTGACTAAACAGAAATGAGAGAATAGAGATATAATTTTGATAAGCAATATTGCGAACAAATTCTGAAGTAAAATCGCGATCAATAATTGAAAATTACGATCATGTACTGAAAAATGACGATCGAATTGAATGAATAGAATTATATCTAAGAAAAAATAAATTGTATTTAGAAGATGAACAAAGAAAGGTGTATGCTAAAAATCATTTAACAATAAATGGAAATAAAACGAAATTGTTAAAAGAAAAAAATGAAAATTGTTAAATAATATATTATTTTTTAGTCATAAGAATAAAAATATAGTAGTTATAAAAGGAATTAGACTTCATATATCAATTCTTTTTCTCTGTAGATGTGGAACGTTTGCTTTTCGATCTCTTTCGATGAACTTGAAAATATAAGTTATTATCGCTGAGAATCCTTTCCGAAATAGGAGCTTTACGTTTAGGAGGATTGTCGGATGAATTTTGTTTTTTATTGTTTGATTTTGTTGTTATGGAAGATTTTTTCTTATTTTTTTCAGAATTTTGCTTGCTATTAACTGAAACTTGTTTTGACGGCCCAACAATAGCATTTGTAGTAGGAAGAATTCCCAATAACGAGCGCATTTTCGATAATTGTTTTTCAATATGATCAAGAAGGTCCAGCTTATGTTCTAGATTACTAGACATTTGATTTGTAGAAGGATGGTTTTGATTTTCTGGTTCTAAATCTGTAGAGTCTGCAATATTTGAATTTTCGGAGCGAATTGGAGCATCTGAACCTTGATTTGTATCGGCTTGCTCAAAATTAGTTTGAATTGGAGTGGATGAATTAAAATCTGGATGATTTAATGTTTCATTAAATAATGCCATAATTTTTTCTCTTTTTTCATTAATAAACTTAGTGATCATTGTATCTTTATCTGTTAGATCGATCGATTTGAGTATATCTGCATCATGAACTGGAATATTTTCGAACAATGAACTCGATTCTATGGAACCATATGGAGAAATCTCGTTCTGAGCCAAAGAAAGATCACTTACGTTGTATTGTTTGATAGAAAAAATTGTTTTCTCAAGTTCTTTTTGAAAGCAGTCAAGAATATAATTTTTGTAGCTATCAGTGATAACGGTTTTTATATGGCGCTCGATCTTCTGGTTATTTTTGATGGCGTTATATTTATCTAATTGGATTTGAGATATCTTCTTAATAGCTTCATAAATGTTTGGATGTTTTAACGAAGAAAATTCTGAATGCATACTCTCGAGGCAATCATTAGTGAATATTGCAGTTGCATTATTATATTGAGATATTAAATTGTAGTGCGGCAACCAAACTTTGTTGAAATAATCAATATAATCTTTGATCGAATCAACTTTATTTTGATTAATTATATGCATTGTAAGTACAAATTCTTCATGAGACATGAATGGAGTAATAGAATATAGCTTAAATAAAGAATTTTGTAAAGTATTGAAATTTTTTGTATAAAGTGCTACAAGTTTCCTGTGTAAAGCTTGTTTGAAATGAAATAGGCATCCAATTATACGGACTTTAGGGAAAATTTGTTGAAGTGCCTCTATCATTCCCTTTTCAAAATCACAATGAATTTGAATTAGCTTTGAAAATTGAATACCCTTGACAGTAAAAATATATTCAAATGCCTTCTTATAAGATTCAAATGTGCGGTTTTTCATGAATATAAATAAAAGTGGTAGATATTGATTTGTTGAAGGTTCACAAATCATAATTGTTAGCATCTGTCCTTTTTGAAAATGTTTTGGTGTAATTTTAAAAGTTCCATCGCAAAATAAATCTGTGGCTTCTTTTGCAAATTGAATTGCCTTCTCAAAACCAAAAAACATCGTCTCACAATTTGCTTGAAAATCATGGCCAATGAAAAACTGCTCGCCATTTATTAAACAAAAATTAGCAATTTCATCGTCTGTAATTTTTTCTCCAACAGAAAATTTTCTGGACTTATTATAAACTTCCCTGACCAATGAATCTTTAATTAATGGGTTTTCATCAGTACCAACAGCAAGTTCTGTCATAAATTTTTTAATCTGCTGAAAAGTGCCGTTGTCTTCAGAAAATTTTGCCATTGCCTTATTGTATATTTCTGTCAGAGTCATTGATTTATGAAGATCATTTTTTTCATTTTGTAACTTTTTAAATTGTCTGCATTCGGGTATATGTTCCTTTTGTAAATCTTCGGAAACTGAACTGTTCTCAATTTTAACTAAATAACGTGCTTGACAAGAATGATCGATGCAACGGTAGTAACGTTCAATATTATTTGAATTAATAATATTTGTATGATCATGCGAATAAAGCATATCTTTGCGAACAATTGTATCAGGATATTTTCCAGTAACTGCGGGAATATTTTTAACTGCAATATAACTAAAATATCTTCTGACAGCTTTAGATTCATTTTCGGCGTATTTAATATTAAAATATTGAAGAACTTGTTTGATTATATTCGTTTTTTCATCTCTCGATGTTGATTTTTGGTATTTATCAGATTGTTCCCTGATAAATATTTTATTTTCGTCTGTAAAGTTTGCTCTTTTTTGATTAAATATAGATGATTTTCCCATTAAAAAATGAAATGATGCAAAATTTACGAAAACCGTTCGAAAATTGAATCAAAAATGAAAAGTAATACTTAAATGAGGAATTCTTTGAGATATTGGTCTTAGATTGAATGTAGCGTCATTCTTATATAGAATATATATTCATATCATCGGAAATATGATAAAAAGCATATAATAAATGTCAAAAAAGTGAACAAATAAGCAAAGATATTTTTTAAAAAACAATGAAAAGTAATACTTAAATGAGGAATTCTTTGAGATATTGGTCTTAGATTGAATGTAGCGTCACAAATTTCACAAATATAATTTACTATACAATTTTATTCATTTTTTTAAAATGGCTGACGACAGTCTGTATCAACTAACTCAACTAGTCAAGCATAATGATTATTCTTCGGATTCATTAAATCAACTTTATCAATGCATAAGTACAATGACAGAAAGATCAATTGGATGCTTGAATTGGGATAAATTTTTCAAAAAAATCACAGTGACTGATGAAGTTCTTTTACATTTTTTAGCATCCGTTTTAAACATTGAAAAGATATCAGAATGTTTCAAGGATTCTATTTTTTATCACAATATTAATCTTGAAAAATTCAGTAATTTAACTGAAACAGAACAACAAACAATTTTAAATTCCTACAAAGCGGATAAATTTACATATTACATAATGTGCTCACAAATTGTAAAATCAAACTGGAACAATTTATCCCAAACTTTAGTTAATATTGCAAATCAATATTTGCCATTTTTAGATGAAGAAAAGCAAATATATATATTTACTGAAATAACTGGCAATTATCAAAATTTTGAAATTTCAGTTGCAAACTTGTTACTTTTTTATGAAAACAATGAAGAAAAATTAAGCAACTGTTTTAATTTAACATTGTTCCAGCAAATTTATTCCAAAAATGGAATCGAGCAAATGATATTTTTTGCTGCAAATACAATTTGTTGCAATAACACTTCTATCAATTTTTACAATCTCCTTGAAATTGAAGAAATGAATCCATTTGATTTTTTTTATTTCTCAATTCAATATAAAGAGATATTAAATTGCGATGATTTTCCAAAAGTTACAGAAGTAATCACAGGTTTAATCTCAGCTTCAAATATTAATGCTATTATGCGAATTTGCCAAAAAATTTTGGATAAAATTACATTTTATAAATGTAATTATTGCCATATTACCTCAATATGGAATTTTATCACAAATGCAGCAATAATTCTTCCTGATGAAGATTTATTAATCAAATTATTAAAATTCATAGAAAAAACAGAAAAAGCAACAGATGAATTATTCGAACCGGAGAATGATTTGGGTTTCTATGAATATTTAAATTCGATTTTCTCAGATATTACATCTGCGAGAAATAAGCAATTTCTCTTGGAATTTCTAAATACCCATGAAGATGACTTCACTTATGATCAAACATTGTGAGGTCATTTTTGATCAACAAATTAATTGAAATTCCGATCAAAAAAAATTCACAAATTGGATCAAAAAAATCGAATCTCAAGTTAAAAATAAAAAATTTCTACATTTTTATCAAATTTAGATTTTTTTTTCAAATCATGCGAATTGATTGAATAATTGCATATTTTATCCCATGCATCTAGAAGTATGTGTAATATTTTTGCTTTCATCAAGAAATTGTCGAATTTGATCTTAATTTTTTTTTGAAAAATATACTTTTAGAAAAAGAAATAGTGATTGAATAGCTGCCCATGCTGTAAAAGGGTTATTTTTACAAGTAAAAAAATTGTTATTTTTCGAGCAAGTCGAGGCTTTTTTACCATCTTATTTTTGAAAAATTTACGAAAAATTATATCTGAAAAAACGCTTCATTTTGATATCTTACAATGATAAAATACCAATGTTGCTGGGATATAATAGCTACACCTGGACATCTACTACATTAATGCATATGACAGGTAAAGTTGATTTCAAAAGTATAGCCTGGAAAGATTACAATAAATCAACGATAATTCAAAAAAATTTCTTATAAGTTAACATAATAAAAATTTAATTTTTATATTGCTTGTATTATACTTAAGTATATAATATATTTAAATCTTAGAATGAAAATTCGGGACGCCCTAGCTATTCAATTTTCCCTTAGGACGCCCATAAACCTCTCAAAAATGTGATGTAAATATCACAATTTTGAGAAATTTACACTAGGATGCCTTAGGACGCCAACCCCCTTTTTTACCAAAGAATTTATAACAAAAATAATGCTATGTTTATATGATGAACCAAAACGTTGCCTTAAAAAAACAAAAAAAAGTATGCTACAATAATATTCAAAATATTAAGAATCATTTAATTCAACGGGAACCTCCAGATGATTTATTAAATTTAATGAAAATAAATAGCATTGAAGAACAAAATTTTGTACAACATTCAAATTGTCTATTGCGACCAGTTATCCATAATACATGTATTGACGAGAGAAATTATCAAGAATAAAAGATATAGTTAAAAAGAAACGGAGTTATTAAAGGTTCATTTTAATAAACATTTTTAGTTATATCAGAGTCTGCATTATTTAGCATTCTGTGCTAGAAAATATCCGCCAGAATTAATCCTAATCCAATAATCCTTAAATTCAGCAAATCCAAAATATAAATCTAAATAATGCATTGATTTAAATATATATATCATTAATTATATTATAATTCGATTAAACAAAGTATACAGGATTTCTAATGTTATATGGAATCTATGAAAGTTTAGTATGTTGGAGTTGCAGGTATCAGATGCAGCTATTTGAGTGAAATGCAGATGTTTGGGTCAGATGAAGGTGCTTGAATGAAATGAAATTGCTTGAGTCAGATGAAACTGTTTGGTTAAAATAAAGCTGTTTGAGTGAAAGTGAGGTGATTGAATGAAATGTAGCAGGTTGAGTGATCTGCAGCAGGTTGAGTGAGCTGCGTTCATCAAGAGCTTTTGGTTCAACTTTTACAATGCAAGGAATTCATTATTGTACTGATCACGAAGGCTTATTTTTTATCAAAATATTTGCAGATGAACGGTTATAATTTTAAAAATATGGATTCCATGGTTTGAGCGCAAAAGAAATTGTTGCGTACGGAAATGTTACCCAAAAAGTCACAAAAACTGACACAAACATTATTTTTTGGCGCGAAAATTTGAATGCTTAAGTTTTAAAAATGAAAAATGATTAAAAAATTTATTTATATATTTATCATATAATATGTGAAAAATATAATTTCTTTTCAAAATTCAGTATTCAAAGACGGAATTTTTTTGGCGCCATAGGAAGGTGTGAGATACTATTACGTACAATAGTACTAATACCTACAATTCCTACCCAACATGGCTAAAAATTTGGTTCAATTGTTGACATTGCACCCAATTTTTAGCAATTTTGGCTGAGAACTATGGTCTGTGAGGTACATAGATAGAATCAGTATTTACCACTTTTCAATTTTTATAAAAAATTAAAAATAATCGTTATATTTCAAAAATTGAGAAAAGAAATACTTTTTTGATAAATAAAAAACTAAAATGGTTTATTATATAATTCACCATCAGATTTTTCAATTAAAATAAAAAATTTCCGCGTAAATTGTCACTTTTTCAAGTACCATTTCCGTACGTGATAGTAGATTTTTTTCGTAAATTTATGTCATATTAATACATACAAAAGTCTCTTGGCTTTTGATTTTAAATGAGGATATCAAAACATTTTGGCAGTTGTACTCAAAAACAAAAGTCAAGAGCCTTTTGTATGTAATATTTTATAAATTTTCGATTTTCCTTGCTTGAAACTTATCAAGAGATTTATTTTACATGTTGTTATATTCAAAAATTCGTCAAAAGTGACACTATTCAATTTTTTGACATTTGTAAATCTACTTTTGAGTTAAGGATTTTAAAAATTATTCATTGGAATATATTAGTATGATTTATGAAATTAAAAATGTATAATTAACTTTTGAAAGAACTTTTCAGAGTCTTCTTCAAATGTTCTTTTTCAAAAAATATATCAGTTAAAGTGACCATAAAAATTATTGTTTATTCATATTTTCTAATTTTTAATTTTTTTTAGATTGTAAGCGTGACAAAAGACATGAGAATTTTGGGATCTAAATATGATCGTTTAGATCGTGGTACATTGCACAATAATAGGAAACACGAATTTTTAAATTTGAATGACTTTTAAAAAAAAAATAAATAAAATGTAATAATCAGGACTAAATTTTATAAAGCATTCCAGAAATATTGTTATCGTGCATGTATATTCGTGTTGATATTACTTGACTGATTCGATAGCTTATGAACGTTTTATTGAAAAAATGTTATAAAAAGAAGATATCCCAATTCCAATTATACAATAATAATATATTATATGAAAGTATTATTTACTTTATAACAAATTTGATTTTTAGCATACTCGAAATCAAATTTTATCATAAATACAAAACATAAAAATAACTAATATATTTTAATATATCTTTATATATAATTCATAATTCACATATTTTTACATCTGCATAAATTTTTGAACTTTGGTCATTTAATGTCAATTTCTTCCTCACTAACTCGCGAGTGGCTTGACTCTGCCCGCACACGAATTGAAAAAGGGGAGACATATGAAGATGTATGTCGCGAAAATGACTTAAAAACTGGCTTAAAAGCCTATAATATTTCATGAAATACGCTCAGAGCTGCATTTCGATTAAATTCAATAGAATATCCAAATGTTACACGTGGACGTAAGCCAAACCCGGCTACAGAGCAACAAAAGCAAATAATTGATAATATGCTTACTGAATATAAAGCAGGAATCACGAAAACTTTTAAAAAAGTTAAAAGAATGAAAGCTTTAGAAAAAATTGCAATGGAAAAACACCTCTTACCAGAGCAGAATGAAGAAAATGAAGAAACCTTCGATATTGAAATTTATAAACAACTACAGAGTATTAGATATCATCATATTGCCACATATATGAACGAAAATGGATACTCTACTCCAAGAGAATATCAAGTCGCCGATCCTCCAACAAAGTATCGAGCAATTTCTAAAAATTTAATTTGGCATTGTGATATCCATTATTTGTATGGTAATATCCAATATCCATTCTTCGTATTTCTTGATGATATGACAAGAAAAATTTTAATTACAAAAATTCTAAAAAATAAAAGTTCAGCTTCAACAGCGAAAGTTTTAAGGAAAATACTTCGCGAAATCACTCCATATTGTATATGGAGTGATAACGGAGGCGAGAACCAGGGCGAGTTTGCCCAAGTAATGCGGGAAAACAGCATCGTATGGAAACATACGATGCCGTATATGCCGCGCCAGAACGTCAAAGTCGAAAGACTTTGGCCAAGTCTGGAAAAGAACTTGCCTCTGAATTTCGAAGATATTGCCGAGGTAAAGAGAGCAATTGAAAAATTCGTAGAAAATTATAACAACACACCTCATTGCTCACTCGAAATAAACCCAGATACAAGCACAGAGTACACGCCAAACGAACTTTACTCAAAAGCTCCTTTCTGGTACGAACCAGGAAAAAGAAAATGGGAACTTTTTATTAAAGATCAATGGATTGAAAAAGAATTCGAATAAACATACATTATTATACTATTTTATCGATTTTTCAGATGTTAATATTTATGATAAAATTTGATTTCGAGTATGCTAAAAATCAAATTTGTTATAAAGTAAATAATACTTTCATATAATATATTATTATTGTATAATTGGAATTGGGATATCTTCTTTTTATAACATTTTTTCAATAAAACGTTCATAAGCTATCGAATCAGTCAAGTAATATCAACACGAATATACATGCACGATAACAATATTTCTGGAATGCTTTATAAAATTTAGTCCTGATTATTACATTTTATTTATTTTTTTTTTAAAAGTCATTCAAATTTAAAAATTCGTGTTTCCTATTATTGTGCAATGTACCACGATCTAAACGATCATATTTAGATCCCAAAATTCTCATGTCTTTTGTCACGCTTACAATCTAAAAAAAATTAAAAATTAGAAAATATGAATAAACAATAATTTTTATGGTCACTTTAACTGATATATTTTTGAATAGTTTTTTGAGTATATTTTCAAAATTTAAATTTTGCTTTAAAATGATTGGGTTATATTAACAAATAATATTATATTTAATCTAAAAACCATCCATCACAAAAGTTAAAAATTTCAATATTTTCACTTTTCTGAGGTGTCACTTTTGACGAATTTTTGAATATAACAATGTTAATCTTCCAATTTATTTGAATGCAAAGTCATGCACTTTTTTCATGCAATATGGAAGGATATTAACAATCTAGAAATTCACATTTTGTATTGTGAAATTGCATTTTATTGGGTTTCAAGAGATCCTGAAATTTTCCATATGTATTATAATGCATTTAAAGTTTATTATGAAGATCAAGAGGAAAATACCCAAATTGCAATTCAATTTTGTGGACCGAACTCAATTTTCATTCAAGATCAAGATGAAAGTTTTGCAGAAATACTATCCTATTTAATCGATATATGGCTAGAATCTGAACCGAAATTATTTTATTAATTTGTAAAAAGGTGACCAAACTATTTTTTGAAAGTCCGCCATAACTTTAATGGTACTATTTCAGCGTGTACAATGAATACAAAAATTCTAAGAGTGCCACATAAAATAGTACTTTAGACTTGAGTTAATGCTACCAAGCAAATGTTAAAAAGATGACTTTAGTGTTTTGATAATCAAAGATTAAAATCATTATTGTCTAAATCAATAATCATAACGACAGAAGTTAATGTTTTTTCATAAGTGCTTTAAATCCACTTTTAAAAGTATACCTCAAAAATCAAAATATCAAAAAAAAATTGGCCGATAGGTTTGGCTTTAATTTTTGTCTGCTTTTATGATTTGATATGGATGTTATAATTTTAAAAGTTGAGCCAAATTCACCAATAGATTTTTGAGATTTGCAAATACTCAATAATTTTCAGCGTGTTATCTTTTATTAAAAGAACTATTTGGTTTCAGTATCATATAAATTGATATTTACTTTCTATTTGAACCTTCATTTAGCTAATGATTTAATAATACAGATTTCATCTAGTCCTTATAAGAGAATTTTGAATTTGTTATAATAAAAAAACAAACAGATATAGCTTACACTTCTATAATAAAGATACCTTTTATAGAAATCAGTATGAAATGTGTTTTGGCTTATTGGAAGCATATCAGACATAATCGCCATAATCAAAAAATCTATATACCCAATAAGTAATAAATTTGTCGATATAGATTTTCCATAAAATTAGTTTTTAGTCTGATCTTAAAATAAATTTAATTTTTTATAAAAAAAATCACATTTAAAAGTACCTTTTTAGTAGCTCGAAATCCTGTTGGTGGATTTCGGGCGTACTTCAAAATTAGCTTTTCTTCTACATATGCAAGCTATATTTTAAATATGGAGCAAATCGGATCGGCGAAAGGAGTTTAGTTACCTTTATTTGTAATTGAAAATTGAAAGAGTGATTATTATTTTCGATTATCATTTTCGTCAGACAAAAATGACAATCATTCAACTATAAAAATTAATATATGATATCATAAAGATCAAATAAAATAACAATGTGCTGTTTATGAATATGATTAAGTTGGACAGGGCAAACCCAAATTTTAGCTAAAAGTGACAGGGGAAAAAAACGTTTAGTATTAAAAAAAAGACCGATGAGAGCTTCGTTCGAAATATAGAGGGAACTGAGAATGCGCAACCATTCTCAGGGAATATTGGATGCTATTCCCGTTCCCTCTGTATGGAAAATTGAGGTTTTCAAAGGGAGTTAAAATAATATCAAATTTATACTAATTTACTTCAAAATACAAAAGTATTTGACAGCTAAAATTAGTTACTTTAGCAAGCCTATCAATACCCTTTTACGATTATTGCTACTTTTTCGAAATAAAAGTAAAAACAAATTTATACTAATTTACTTCAAAATACAAAAGTATTTGACAGCTAAAATTAGTTACTTTAGCAAGCCTATCAATACCCTTTTACGATTATTGCTACTTTTTCGAAATAAAAGTAAAAACAAATTTATACTAATTTACTTCAAAATACAAAAGTATTTGACAGCTAAAATTAGTTACTTTAGCAAGCCTATCAATACCCTTTTACGATTATTGTTACTTTTTCGAAATAAAAGTAAAAACAAATTTATACTAATTTACTTCAAAATACAAAAGTATTTGACAGCTAAAATTAGTTACTTTAGCAAGCCTATCAATACCCTTTTACGATTATTGCTACTTTTTCGAAATAAAAGTAAAAACAAATTTATACTAATTTACTTCAAAATACAAAAGTATTTGACAGCTAAAATTAGTTACTTTAGCAAGCCTATCAATACCTTTTACGATTATTGTTACTTTTTCGAAATAAAAGTAAAAACAAATTTATACTAATTTACTTCAAAATACAAAAGTATTTGACAGCTAAAATTAGTTACTTTAGCAAGCCTATCAATACCCTTTTACGATTATTGTTACTTTTTCGAAATAAAAGTAAAAAACAAATTTATACTAATTTACTTCAAAATACAAAAGTATTTGACAGCTAAAATTAGTTACTTTAGCAAGCCTATCAATACCCTTTTACGATTATTGTTACTTTTTCGAAATAAAAGTAAAAACAAATTTATACTAATTTACTTCAAAATACAAAAAGTATTTGACAGCTAAAATTAGTTACTTTAGCAAGCCTATCAATACCCTTTTACGATTATTGTTACTTTTTCGAAATAAAATAAATTTATTATCAAAAACCTTTTTCTTAGTAAAAATAAACGAAATTTTTTACCTTATGAATTTTTGATGGAAATATGCAAATTTAAAATAATAAAGAAAGCCGCGAGCGAAGCGATCGGCTTAGTTCGAAGATTTTGATTCAAATCTTTGCTGATCTGTAATTCGCGGAAGCCGCGAGCGAATCGAGCGGCTTAGGTCTAAGATTTTGATTCAAATCTTTGCTTATATTCCTTAAATTCTTTATGAAACTCGCAACAGTTCCATAAAAAATTTTAAATTCTAAACTGTCGAAATTACCGATCGGTAATCACACCCTTCATGGGTGTGTCACTTTTTACAGGCGTGTCACTTTTAGCTAAAATTACCCCTACTCAGTTGGACAGTGAGGAATGAGATATTTTATGAAATGCATTTCTAAATTTGGTGATTCCAAATCTATCTAAAAATGCTCTTTTGATATTATTTACATTGTAAACATCATAAACTAATGTTTCTCATTCTGGCTACACGGTTGTTAGCTCTAAAAGAAGATTAAATGGTGGAAATGAACTGGCATTGTGACCTTGATATTTATTGAAATACACACGAGAAATATATTAAATATAAAATACATAACTCTTCCCATATAGAATTGATGCTTAAAATTGTTCTTTCTTTGAGATAAAGAAGGTGTTTGTTGTTAATTTCAAACTTCAAAAAATTTTATTAGATAGTATCATCAAGAAATATAATTTTAAGAGTAGTATATATACAGGATCCAAGATTGCGAAAAATATTGACCTCTAGTTATATAATTTATTCTTCGCATAAACGTTTATAACAGCTGAAAAACCAGAAATTATAAGTTCTGTTGATAAATTTGATTTAATATTAGTTGATAAACCATGTAAATATTGAACTGCTAAGAAAATTGAGCTTTGAATATGTCGGCATTGTGTTAGCCATTGATTAAAATCTGAATCTTTTTTTTCAACTAATTTCGATTTTACTGCATCATCTAAGAAAATTAATGTATGACAAAACTTTTTAGAAAAATCATCTGGAAGATCTTATGTCAATTATTTCCAGCCAAATCTGGAGTACCATGAATTATCAAACATCAAAGTTATATGAAAGCCAGTCAACAATATCTTTAACCTTGAAAAATGTGTGTGCGTAAGAATATTCCTTAATTAAGCTGATTGTTCTTGGAAGCAATTTGGATTTCCTTCCAACTTTCTTCACATCAATAATCTGGCCACTAGCTTTATATAATTTGTAAACATTTGTTTCTCTAGTTGATCCAACTCTGAGTAATGTTTTAACAATTCTTACAGGAACTTGATTATTTCGCAGAAATACAATTTTATGAACAATTCTCATTGCTTCAGCCATTCTATACCAAGCTGGAGGCTGAGGACACATCACAAATAAAGGGTCACTTCACCTCTAAGAATTGACGATTATTTTATTAAAAATCAGTTAATATTGTATTTATAATTAAGGGTGCACCCGTATGTACGTTTATTTGAGAGGAGGAGGATTACCCTCTCAATTTTGAGGGATTCGTTAGTTTATTTTCTCGATGAATATGCAATAAAATTTGATTTTTACCTTATCAATATACTTCATATAATATACACATGTTCATGTAAAAACTTTTTTCCAAAATCCTCAGGAATTAAGGGATTTTTGAATTTTAAGAATTTTTTTCGAATTTTTTCGAAAAAAAATATTTTCAGAACAGCCTTAACGGCTAAGATTTAGGAACAATGTTAAGTATCAAAAAGAAAGGAGGTCTGATATAGACAACATATATCGTTGAAGGTTGAAAAATCTCTAATATTTGAGCCCAAAATTTCAAATTTTAATTTTTTGAAAAAAGAGGCCACCCGTATGTACGTTTATTTGAGAGGAGGAGGATTATATTTTTGAAAGGGTGAAACATTATGAATATGTTAATTATATAATAATATGTATTATTATAAAAAAGAAAAAATAAAGCACTTTAATTTTTTTCTTTCTTGATTTTTTACAAAATCTACTTAGAATTATGCAAAATATGACTAAATAATTATAAATTTCAAGTTAAATTTTAATTTTGATAAATAATTTAAATTTCAAAATATCAAGTTCAGTTCGACTATGTATGTAGTAATTCCTCAATAAAGTGCCAAAACCCTATTAAAATATATGAACATTTTCAACATTTTAATGTTTTTATTTAAAAATTTGTTGGAATATGAGCTTCAAACAATTATTATGTAAATAAAAATAATTAAATATATGTATTTATTCGTATTACAACCGTAGTAAGTCGATTCTTCCTTTCTTCTACTGAGTTTTGAATTTGATTTCGAATTGTAAAGAGATTCAAAGGGAAAATACTAGCGGATAAAAACTACCTCCATGAAAGGGTCATAATGGACTCAAGTTGTATTTTTTGATATTTTTTGCTTTTCGAGCCTAAATAGGTAGCCAAGATAATGCCTAAAAATAAGGTTCTAAATTCTGAAGTTTACATGATCCTCTTGTGTGCACCCTTAATTTTGATTTTTTATGCTGTCATTTTTTTATTTTTAATTTTAAACGGCAATGCCTTGTAATCAAGACATATGCCAGAGTTCAAGCAAAAAACATATATCCTAACGACAGCTGTTCCAATAGGAAAGTCAGAACGAGAAAGCAAATTGGAAAATAAATGTAAGAAATTCAATTATCCGCTTATTTAGGCAAGCAATATCCTTTTATAGTGATGATTCAGCATTACAAACTACTAATTTGGCCAATTACCCTATTAATTTGATAAATTTTTTTTATTTGGATGGATTTAGCCTCCAAATATCTAAATGATTGGGTTATATTTATATATATATGCTTTTAAAATTAAAGAATATAGAATCTCCATTACTTTTTAAAAAACCGTTTTTGCAATAATCTCGGGAACAAAATACCCTCAATTTTTTTCAGTATATTGTAAACCACTCAAAATTGAGAGGCATGTTCCCGAGATTATTGCATTACTATACTTATAAGGATATTTTCATAAGATAAATTGCGAAAAACATTGACCTCTCGCGCCGCCATTACAGGAGTATCCTTTTTCTAATTCCACTACTATACGGGTCTGTCACTTTTTATGAATGTGTCACATATTTAAAAAATGTCCACCACTCCATTTGTATTACCAAGAGGTAATGATCCAAAGAATATTGTGGATGTTTTGTGTTATATTATTAAAGTTACAAATCAAAAATAAAAAGGAAATTTTTTGATAAATTATTTATTTACTAAACAAGTATTTGGAATGTATAAGTATCTACCATATAATGTTTTTTTATTTTCTTTTTCATTTTTCTCAAAGAAAAAGAAAATTATAATAATATTTGTAAGATACAAGGACAATAAATCATTTTGTAAGTTCCATTAAATTTCCTGTAAGAACGTAATAGAATTAAGTCGCTTTTCATGTTAAGAAGTCAAGTATTCTCTTGAAATGTTGAATATGAAAATCAAGTTTGTGGAATTTGAATTTCTATCTTAGGAGGAAGTTTGGCGTATTCCATTCTAATAATTTTCTGAATTCTTCGTAAGGATAAATTAAAAATGAAGCCTAATTTGCCAATATTACTATCCATTGTGAAATTAACAACTGGCGGTTCTTCAAATTCAATAAATGTCGTTTCTCCATGAGTTACATTAACTTTGACACAAATATCAAAGTTTGAAAGTAAAAATCTGCATGGAATTATCATAGGAGCGGATGTGTAGATCATTCCCATCATTCTCATGCTCTGAGAATGATCTGATCTTGCACCTAGAGCGTTAACATTAAGATCACACTTAATTTCTATAACTGCGTTTCCTCTATATCTAAAAATCGCACTTATTTTTTGTTGTTTCAATGTTAATGATGAAATTCTTGTCAATGCGACAAAAGGAGGACTTGTTCCTAAATCCATTGAAACTAAACTGACTTTTGAGCGAAGCATTGGGTTTGCATCGATAGGAACTTTGGAAATAGCTTCACGTATCTTCTCTTGAACGAAAGGCTTCAATGCCTCCCAATCAAATTGTAGAGACATTGAATTATCAAAAAAATATTGTCACTTTTCAATAATTTTTATTTTTTTAATGTTAGAAGAAGCGGAAAATCTCAAAAGGAATGAAATTTTAGAACTATCTCACCAACTAGAAGATAAGGGTCATATTCAATCAGCAGTTAATCATAAAATTGATCGCCTAAAGAAAAATATTTCGAAACAATCAGATCAAAACAATAAGAAAAGCACAGAATTAGTTCACATCATTGAATCTATTCAAAATGATACAAATATTTTAAATCAAATCAATCAAGGAAATTTTGATAACTCCAACTATACTGAAAGTGAGGCCATCAACGATATGCAAGAGTTGATCATACAGTTGGAAGAAAAATTGAAACAGCAATTCGCTGAGAAACACTTAAATGATACGTAATTTTTAATCTCAACACTATATGGATATATTGTCATGTTATGAATACCAACAGTTATGAGGAAACTTCTCTGGCTTGCCTGTAAGAGTAATTAATGTAATTTGTTTAATAATTTAAGATTTTAAAGCACTAATAGAAAGAAACATTTTGTTTGTAATCACATTATTATATTTTGTTTATATATGTCGGAAACAAAAATAAAAATAAAAATTATATTTACATAGCGTATTCATTATCATCAATCAAATATTCTAGAGTTTCTTTTCCGTCGATGTCAACAATAGCTTCAAGGAATTCGAAAGGCAAAGGAAGAGATGAAAGATTTAAGTTGATTTTTGGAGGAGGAACGCCGTATTTAATACTGAATTGCATTCTTTCTGGCGGCGGTAAACACTTTAAGATTGCTTCCAATACTGATTTCGGAATGTTTGAATTTCGGTCAATTGTTGCAACAAATTCACTGAGTCTGCGTGGGCCGTTCTTCTTATCGGCAAGTATTTCGATAAGAGAGTCTGGTGGATTAACCATATCACGTCTGATTGCTTCTTGTAATTTATGTTCTGCGTCTGCTGGTTTGCATTCAAGAGAGTTGATTGTTGCTCTGTAAGCAATTCTTCCTGCAACAGCAAATGGCGGAGGAAAATGGTCAATTAATTCACAAAATATATCAGGAAGGTCGATCATGAAAACAGAAAGCTCAAAAAGGAATCTCTGTGTGTTTGTAACGCCAACCAAGTATCTGCGAATGATGTTATTAAAGTGATCACGGATCTTTGTTTCGGCAATAATAGGGCAATCAATAAAAATTGAGTTCCAAATAGAAATTCTGGATAAAGCTTTGATGTTCTCTTTGGATTGAATCTTTAATTCTTTAACAATGTGCTCTGCACTCTTCGCAATAGCTGACCTTCTCGTATCCATTTATTTTGAAAAAGTGACGAGTTTCAAATTATGTAAACATAAGTACATATCAACATAATATATATGGCATATTATCTTAGATAAAATGTAATGCTAGATGTCAAGAATCATTGGGTTTAATATCTCGTTCAGAACTTTTATAACTATGAAATTCACTTCAAATGAGAACAAAATATTGATTTTTTGAGAACAATAGAAATGATTTTGATATGTATTTTTGCTTCTTGATATTTAACTTCTAAAATTTATATCAATTTATGTATTTTTGTACCAAATGATTGGAATTTCGACATTTTTTTTATTATTTTTTTAAGTCAAAGTAGAACAAAAATGACCAGTACATAATGTATTTTCTGGAGTCTAAGCGCATTTGAATCATAAATAAACATATGCATGAAATGAAATCAAATCTCAAAAGTTATTATGTATTTTTAACAAAACTCAGCACATTTTACATTACTCATGAATATGCTATTTATTTAAGTATTGTTTAAGGTTCGATATGTTTAACCTTAAACCTTTAAAATTTTGTTTGTCCGATAAACCTTTTTGCGACATTTGATTTAATTAGACTTTTCCTGAATATTTTCTTGAATTTAAGAATTTGTCACTTTTTACGAATAATAAGCAAAATTTTATGTTCTTTTTCCTCTTTGAGCGTTATATTTATAGAGGAAACTGGACCGATATCAATCCAGATGCTTCAAACATTACTCAAAATGTGTCGAGCAAATTCAGATTACAACTAGAGTCAAATCAAAACATTAAAAATCGAAAAGCTTGGGAAGCAACTGTCTATTTGCATAGTGCAAATAGATTAGTTTTGGTTCGTGACTTCCATTTATATGGTATTTCAGCAAAGAACGACACAGATTTTTTTCTGATCACCTTTCCAAGGGCAACAGTACTAATTGACAAAGTAATTGCAATCATAAATGCTGCAGCATCAGAAAATAACGTTACAGATCCAGAAGATTTAGATGGAATCGCAAAAGCAGTTAATAAAAAGTACAATAGCTCACTTCCTTTGTTATCACTTGCAACATTACGATTTCACAATGTTGATGATTTCAATACCGGTCGTGTATTTGATCTAACTACAGGTGTTAACGGTACATTTGATTATGAGCGTCTTAATGTCAATTTTTCTGTTTCAATGATCAATTATCCTATGTTCATTAAAGAAGGCAAGAAGTTTGGTGTACTTGTTGGCTTCATTGTTGTTATTAATTTCATTGCATGGCGAAGTTTATACAGAAACTGTCATTCCTCAACATCACTGAATCATTTATCATTATGTAGTTACATCATGCATATCAGTTTTGACTTCTCATTCTCTCTTTTCTTTATTGATTTATCTATAGCAGCAATTGAGTTTGTTGTTCTATTTTCGTTCTTATTTTTATGTACTACTACGATCTTTACATGGAATATGGAGCTTATTGCCAATATTTGGCGTGCTCATAACCCGGATGCAGATGATTTGAATGCAGATGGTCTTAGATTGACATTTTTACATTTCTTTGTTGAAATATCCACTCTTATGTTCATGTACAGTTTTGCTACGTCAGTTGTATTTGATTTTCCTGTTTTTTCTTTAATTTTTATTTATTCTTTCTTTGTTCCACAGATTATTCATTCATGCCGCTCTCCAGGTCGAAAGAAAGGTGATGAAGTATTTAATCTTTTAGTTAGTATTCAAAGATTAGTCCCTTTTTGGTATTTGACACTTTACAAGGCAAATATTCATGAAACGAGGTCATATTTACTTGGATTTTCAATAACAGCTTATGTTTTTATTCAACTTTTGATTGTTTACTTACAAAACAAAATTGGAGGAGTTTTCTTTTTACCTGATAGATTCAAACCAAAGGAATTTGATTATTCATCAACAAAACCTCCACAAGGAAGTGAATGCGCAATCTGTATGTGCCCTATTTTGGATGACGAAGAATCTGTTGTCACTCCTTGTAATCACCCGTTCCATAAAGAATGTTTGACCAGATGGCTCGAAGAAGATATGGTTTGCCCTATTTGTAGAGCTTCTTTACCTCCTTTGTCATAATAATTTATTTTTGTTTCGCATGTAAACTTCTCAATTCTGTCAAAATTTTGAGAGTTAAATGCGAGTTTTATTGTTTATATATTAAAAAATCTGTCTTTCCTTTTTATTTTCGAATTACTGTAGTATTTACTCTTTATAAATGGAAATCAAGAAATATATTAGTACAATTTAATAGTCATATTAGTTCAAGCATTCAATAGTTACTTGTGAGAGAATCGAATTCAACACATATCCTAATGGAAAAATCACTATTCAATAGTCAGTTTTGATTATTTTTAGCACCATTCAATAGTCACTTTTCTGACACAAACCTCTCAAAATTTCTCTATAAAGTAAATGCTCTATCTGTATTTGAAAATATTCCATCACTCTTTACATCATATATATAATTACTTGTTGAATCAATCTCCAAATGGATCCCTTAGATGAATGTCTTCTGTAACATAATATATGATATTCGGGAAATATTTTATCATAATTCGTTGAACAGATGATGCAGTAAATGATGAGTTCCTCTTGCATATAATAGAAATGGAGTATAATTAATCATTCATATTATGAACCATAAGTGGGTTTTACTGGAAGACTTTAGAATCTTCATAAGTTAGATTTTGAAAATATGTAACGCAAATTCATCTTCCAAATCAGTTACTCTATACAAAAGTCTTACATACATAATAAGACTGGAAAATGAACTTTTTTACTAATATTCCGAAATAATGAGCACAATCTTAAATCGAATGAAAGACTTGATCCGACAAAGTGTGTAAAATACCTATTATCTATCCCAATATCTTCAAACCAAACATAACATGAAATTAACTGTGTAAGACGATAAGAAACGGCTTTTTAAATCGACTCAAAAAATGTGCAAAGAAGGTGATGATGTACAGTCAAACAACCAAAATCAGGAGCAACCAAAAGAATACAAAGGTCTTCCAGAACCAGGTAAAATAGGAATTATTCCAAAAGATTCTTTAATTCCACCAGTTCATGATACTAAAATCAGCAAGGTCCCTCCGAAAATTTCAAATCAAGCTACATTCGCAGATATCGACCTTTCATCAATTTCGGAAGCTTAAATAATAATTGTGTAAATAAAAAGAAAATATCAAAAAGAATTTTCATTGTAGTTTTTCATATACGATTCTACCATACCATTTCAATATGATATGAGCATATACTTTTAATTTTTTTTAGATATTATTTTTTTCAATATGAGTATTTTGAATCCCATTTTGTGGGAATCACTCTATAGAGAAAGACATATTCTGAATTTCCATTAACAAGTAAATTGGGCTATAATAAGATCTGATTTCATTCAAAAATCTTTAATTAGGAACATTTTGATGCAATTTTCATAATAATTATATTATGCTATTAATGAATATATATGGAATAAACGAAAATAGTTTCATAATTTTTTTTATGGCGGGAAGAATCATTGTTTATGCAAGTAGTCATGGTTGGGGTCATAACGCTCGACTCATTCCGATCATTGATCAACTATGGGAATATCCAATTGAAATAGTTTCAACTGCTCCTGAATGGTTTATAAAAACATCTCTCAAACATTGGAGAAAGAAAGAAGTAATCGTTAGGTCTATCAAAACAGATCCAGGTTGCACACAAATTGATCCGTTTACTATTAATGAAGAAGTTTCAATTAAAAATTGGATTGATAACTGGAATAATAAAGATTCACTTCTCGAAGAAGAAGTTGAATACCTCTTAAAAGGACCACCTGTACGCTTAATCATTTCAGATATTTCATATTTTGGTCAACTTGTTGCTGAAAAGCTTAAAGTCCCTTCAATATGTGTTGCTACATTCGATTGGGAGTTTGTATATCAAAATATAATGCCAAAGAACCCAGAATTGGCCTCTATTCTCAAAGAAGTTGATGAAATTAGCAAGAGATTTGATTATTGCTTGGTTCCAGGTACAATCTGCAAACCACTTCATATCGGAAAAGAGAGAATTACATTCCATTGGCTGTCAAGAAAACCAAAAATACCAAGTTCAGAAATGAGGCAAAAACTCAACCTAAATCTCTACATGGATTCTGTTTTACTCAGTTTTGGAGGTCATACACTCAATAAAATACCTCCACAAATTTGGTCTCAATACGGAAATATTCAATTCTACGTTCTCATGGATTCCAGCGAGGTAACTAAGGAACCTGCAGAAAATGTTCATTTCCTACCTAACCAAGAATGGTCAAAAATGCATAGCGATTTGATTAATACAGTTGATTGCGTTTTCGGAAAGGTTGGATATGGCTTATGTTCCGAAGTTATCAATTGCAAGAAGCCATTCTTGAATGTGGCAAGCAATTGGAACCCAGAATCGCAAGTTCTTGAAAAATTTATGAAAACAACTGTTCCTATTCATACAATAACCGAAGAACAGTTCCTAAATGGTGACTGGCAGGCTCTTATCAATCTGATTGAATCAGAGAGAGATCCAGACGTCTACATTGATGTTCCTGTTGATGGTGAAGTCCAAATCGCAGATTGGATAAGAAATAAACTTGGTGATAAGAAACCAAGTGAATTACAGTTGCCAATTTGGGTGTTTGGAATAATTCTTCTAATTATTACTTGGATATTACTCAAATTATTTAAAAGAAACTAAAAATAAAAATATAGAATAATTTAAATTCATCTCTAATTATTAGTAGTAGTGTGGCTGTTGTTTATATAATAACTTTTTACTTCTTCACCTTAGGAATATGGACATAAAGTTAAAATGGGGTAAGTGCATCCTTAAGGTATTTTTAATTTAAAAAAGATCCCCATACAAAAGCATTCGAAGAAGGAAATCTCTTATAGAGAATGGCAATTAATGAGTAAAATCTTTAGATATATCACACATTAAGGCATCATAGCTACGGTGTCTGATATTGCCTTAATTATTTTTGGATTTTTCAAATTGTGGGGAAAAAAATTGGCAAACCCAAATTTTAGCTAAAAGTGACAGGAAAAAAAACGTTTAGTATTAAAAAAAGACCGATGAGAGCTTCGTTCGAAATATAGAGGGAACTGAGAATGCGCAACCATTCTCAGGGAATATTGGATGCTATTCCCGTTCCATCTGTATGGAAAATTGAGGTTTTCAAAGGGAGTTAAAATAATATCAAATTTATACTAATTTACTTCAAAATACAAAAGTATTTGACAGCTAAAATTAGTTACTTTAGCAAGCCTATCAATACACTTTTACGATTATTGTTACTTTTTCGAAATAAAAGTAAAAACAAATTTATACTAATTTACTTCAAAATACAAAAGTATTTGACAGCTAAAATTAGTTACTTTAGCAAGCCTATCAATACACTTTTACGATTATTGTTACTTTTTCGAAATAAAAGTAAAAACAAATTTATACTAATTTACTTCAAAATACAAAAGTATTTGACAGCTAAAATTAGTTACTTTAGCAAGCCTATCAATACACTTTTACGATTATTGTTACTTTTTCGAAATAAAAGTAAAAACAAATTTATACTAATTTACTTCAAAATACAAAAGTATTTGACAGCTAAAATTAGTTACTTTAGCAAGCCTATCAATACCCTTTTACGATTATTGCTACTTTTTCGAAATAAAATAAATTTATTATCAAAAACTTTTTTTTTCTTAGTAAAAATAAACGAAATTTTTTACCTTATGAACTTTTGATGGAAATATGCAAATTTAAAATAATAAAGAAAGCCGCGAGCGAAGCGATCGGCTTAGTTCGAAGATTTTGATTCAAATCTTTGCTGATCTGTAATTCGCGGAAGCCGCGAGCGAATCGAGCGGCTTAGGTCTAAGATTTTGATTCAAATCTTTGCTTATATTCCTTAAATTCTTTATGAAACTCGCAACAGTTCCATAAAAAATTTTAAATTCTAAACTGTCGAAATTACCGATCGGTAATCACACCCTTCACGGGTGTGTCACTTTTAGCTAAAATTACCCCTACTCAAAAAAATTGAATTGTTGAAAAAAATATAATTGTGTATAAAATGAGTGTAGTAGAAATTGCTAGTTTTTTTTTTGGTTTTTTGGTCGCATAACAAAATCAAATGTTGTCTAATATTCGTGCGCAACCAATTATGAGTATCACATTTATGATACTTTTATTTGGAGGTAGCATAATGTTATCAAACTCAGACATTATTGATGATCTACAAGAAGATAATGAAGCGATTACAGATAAAATTATTACAAGTGCAATATTGCCAAGTTCACTTCCTGTACTAGCATTATCAGTTATAGCAATGTTTACAGTTATGCCACTCGAATTGATGATTGGCTCAGTGAAAACTTTAATTGGATTATCTGTTTCAATAATTGTTGATTTATCGATCCGTTTTATACTATGGGGATTCTGTGGATTCCACCTAAATGAGACAGGTCCTCTTTCAGCTTTATTTTACTTTTGCCTTCTTTACTTTTTAATGTTTCCAAATGTCAACTCATCCTTCATTCATGTTAAAGAGAAATACATTCTAGCATTAATTTTAGTAGCTTTATCCTTCTTAGGCCAATTAACATCTTTAATTGCTTTGGGAAGCAGTTTTCTCACATTTATTTTCATCGCACCATTAGTTCTTCCACAGCCAAACAAGGTTAAAGTAGAATAATTTCCGAAATTAGTCCAAAACTTACAAATCTTATTTGAACTACTTAATACAGTGTTTAATCACCTCTTTTACTATGTATGTTCTTTTGTTTTTTCATTTATTTATTAAATGTACCCCGATATGTTTCTTTTATTAATAAAAATTTGTTATAATTCATTTTATGATTTTAAGTAATTGTGCATGCTGAGTGACAAATTATAGGGATGCAAACTTGAGATAAATTCAAAATCAGCCAATTAGAACGGCTTTTCAGACAGAAAATCTGAAATCTTTTTATTTAAAAAAAGTAGCGACGGAAGGATTCGAACCCTCGTCTTCAGCTATGAATAGTAATGTATATGGACGGTTGAAGCCATCGATATCCATAGAAATATGTATGATATTATATAATATATATTTGGCATTTTTTGAATTCCTCTCAATTTATCTCACTTTTATGTGATAAGTGTTGCATAGCCTTACACTCGACACAATTCATCCAATGTTATTTAGAGTATATTTAGTTTGACCCATTATGATAAGTATTCGCCTGTTTGAGCTGATGAGGCCTGCTCTGACTTGGCCTGACTTGAGTGCCACTGAAGCAACTAAAAATGTGCAATCAATATCCTTGAATGAAGCTTCTGGATTTTTTTTTCCAAATTTTATTTATTTTTTTTTTCAACGAACCCAATTCAGGAATTACTTGATCTTACGAATAATTTAAGCAGTGTTTCTGGATACCTTCATGATCTAATCAAGAAAACACCAATATCTTGTATTCCAGTTCTTAATCAAAAACAAAAAACTGAATGTGACCAGTTTATCAAAACCAAACCAAAATCCATCGATATATTGAATAAAATAGGGTTAGAATTACTATATTATGATCGATTATTCGATGAAATTCCACAAAAATTATTGGAAACTCAGTTTTCTTCTGAGATTCAGATCTTAGTTTACTTTGTACAGTGCATGACTTTTTCATATGATTCGAATCATGTTAAAACATCTAGTGAATTAACTAAAATTTTGAAAAATACAAAACAAATTTCAGAAAAAATCAACAATCATCATAATATAATTGAATTCTGTTTCAAACATACTGTTAAATCATGCATTAATGATACCAAATTCAAGTTTTCTGAAGAAAATTGTTTAAATTTAATTGAAATTTTCGGAAATTTAGAATTATTATCAACAAAAATAACAAAAACATTCGAAAAATTTATTTCTATTGCAGAGAATACATCAGAAATCACTAAAAATGAACTATTTTCTTTATTTGATTATTTATCGACGAAAAAACGCAACTATTTCATGAATGTTAGTTTGGAAATCATTATAAATACTATTGTTAAAAGTATTGACACTACAAAACTACAAAATTATCAAAATTTGATTGAATTAATTTCATTTTTAATTTTTTCATTTAGTAATGACCAAACAACATCATATATTAACAATATTCTAGGATACATAGAAAAATACCAAGGTTTCCATGACAAATTAGTTGTTTTTCTTGAAATTTTTTCAAAATTAGATCAAATTTTAATGGAAAATATCAAAGAAAAAGATAAAATTGCAAAGAAAATGATTAGTTATATAAATGAAAACGCATTGGAATCATCTTATTATTACTTTGTCGTTTCAAAAATTTCAAATTTCAGAAATTTGTATTTTACATTAGAATCTGTTGAGAAATTGACTGAATTAAAGATTATTGATGATGTAATGCCTCTGTTGCTACTGAAAACAAAGGATTTTCCTGATTTTTTGGTGCCATTTTCTGTTTTAAAAATGAATTCAGATGAAATTATGACATTTCTTAATGAAATCAAGGAAATAGACCTGATATTATGCAATGATAACAATAACAAGCATGAGAAAACTGAAAAAATCTTTAATTTTATTTCAAATTTCGAAAATTTTCCAAAATTAATGAAAATAATAAATTTTTTATCCATAGGAAAATACACAAGGCAATTATCATATATACTACTTCAATTCGATACTCTTTTTGCAATAACTCCTGATTTACCAGTAGATTTCGTTAAAATTTTGTTGGATTCCATGTTTGACTTGTATTTTACACTTCCAATTGAGTCTGCACCGTTTGCAATCAGCATAATAGCCAAGATAATTGAAGTTTACAGGTCAGGTATAGTGATTTCTCTGAAAAAATCTTTTGATTTTATAAAAACACCAGAAAAACGAGATATTTCGATGTTGTTTGCTGCTAATTTTACTATAGAAATAATATCAAACCCGGGATTATCACCAGAGATCGCTGATTCGCTGCAATTCACCTTATTCAATAATATCTCAGAAATTTTGAAAGGAAATGACGTTTCTAACCACTTTTTGATAAGTTTGGCCGTGCTAATTAACTCTATTTTGGAGAAAATGAATGATTGTTTGGAAATAATGTTGGAAATTGCCGGGAAAATCGTTCAAAAACAGGTTGTTTTTGAGTATTTGTTATCTCATGGACTTATAAATAACTGGGGAATGGTAGATATATGGGAAATGCTTCAAAAATTCCAAAATTGTGAAAATCAATTTTTCAGATTTGAAGCAATTTCAGCTTTGACGCAATTCCAAAAGGATAATCTGTATCCTGATGCTAGTAAACGCGTATTTGATGGCTTACAATATGATTTAACCCTTAAAGAATTCGAAAATTCAGAAGAACTTCAATTTGAGATGAATTCAGCTCCAAATTTGGATACTTTATCAGTTAGAGGTTCATTGTTGAAGCTGATTAAGCAAAATGAAGGAGATTCAGAGTTTAATGAAGATAATTCTCTTAAAATCAATGGAATAGATCTAATTTATACAGATGATGAGAGCCATTCATTTGCATTATACATATTGGCCTATTTAGAGTACGAAATTGATGATTCTGACCAAGAATTTTTATTATCAACGATGAATCCAACATCTTTAGTAGTTTTAAACATGATTGATAAGGAGCTTGCCTTTGGTATAGCTATTTATCAGAAAACTGATGATAAATTGCTTAATTATGCATTGAATTTTATAAAACAAAATAATATTGTCGATAATTCTCATGATATTGAAGAATTGTTTAAAGAATTCGAAGACAAAATACCAAAAGATCAGATAGTCGTCGATACAGATGAAATTGATGAAATTTTATTGAAAATTATTTCGGAAATTCAAGAAAATCAGGATTTAGACATAGAATTTCTACAGAAAATCATGGGTGTATCATGTTATTTTATGCAGAAGTATGTAGAAGTTAATTGTTGCTCAAATTTGCTGCAAATTTTCTTAAATTCAGCAAAAAAGATGGAAATTGTTCCTTATCAACTGATTTCTGTATTGTTTAATTCAATATTTGAGGTAATTAACGAGAAATCATTGCTAGAAGAGAATGTTTACTATGAATTATGCGAAATTTGTTTGGATTCTAAGAGATTTGACATAAATCCTGTTATTTTCCAATTTATTTCGGCCATTCTAGCGATAATTAAATGTGGATACACATATTCATATGCTCCTTTCCTTTTAATTGCTTCAATTCTAAAGATTTGTCCAGAATTATCAGATATTGTTATAGAATTAGTATCAGATCGACTTCCTAAGATCGAAGATGATGATACTGGAATGATTTCTTGCTGGAGTATTATGTTTTCAGCTGCAATTATTGCATGCGACGGAGATTTCGCTTTTGTTCCAAATAAAGCATTGGATAAATGGATGTCTAATGTTCCTTTGCTTAAAAACAACTTTGTATTGAAGTTTGCTTCAAAAGCTTTGTCTGTTTTGGCTAAAGAGACAAATGAAAAAAAGTATCTCGATACTTTGGATAAAATACTTAATGTTACACCCGAAAATGATGAAGACTACTTCGATTATGAAAATTATGAATTTATTCTTAACGAATTATTAAAATAAATTTTATTTGTTTATTATTATTAAAAAAAATAATCTGCCTTCATTTTAGTGCTTATTTTTTCTTTGTGAACAAACTGAAATTGAAGAAATAGTAAAAATCAAATTCATCCAAAAAATACTGAATCACCAATGAAAGGCTGGGGAGGCCTTGTAAAGACTACACTACCAGAAGCCCTTAAGGGTGCACCCACCACGTATCTTGATGGAAATCCAGGAAACAATACTTGGTGGTTCAATTTTCCTGAAATATATAATGATAAAGGAGTCCCTGCTAGTGATCAAGTCAAAACTAAACAAGTTTGTCTTTGGAGCGCAATTAGAGAATCATATTGTGATTTTGCTAAATATTCATGCATTTACTCTTTATACAATTCTTTAACATTTGTATCAATGTCATACTTATTCATTTGTTCTTGAACTAAAATATTCCTTTATCTTAACCTAATTCACATGCTTTTGATCTCATCTCTTGAATAGATTTCAAGTACCTTGACGTTGAAGACATCAATCAGATTAGAAACCAAAAATTCAACAAAATTCATAATCGATATCTCAAATTTTCTTTTTCTCTGGTTGAAACAGACTTAACTATCGGAACTCCATAACTCATATGCTGTCATGAATGCATTTCTTCACTCAATTTCGTAATTCTCTTTGTAATTTTAAATCTAGAATTTTTAAACGTAAACTTTTGAAATTTTTTGTTTTTCGACTTTTAGATGCAATTTAACGATTCTTTAGATGAAATATCTAGTGTATTCGATGATGCTTCGCAATCAGAGATATTTTCTGATGACAGAAGATCTCAAAATCGTGCAAAATCTCGAATTCCTGTACCAACTAAGCAAAGACCACATTCAAAACCTCCAAGAGAAACAATACAAAAGAAACCAAAGCCAGTTGAAGTCGAATTGCAGTTAAATCCATCCAATTTTTTAGCTCCTGAATTTACAAATTATTTTAACGTTGTTGTGTGCTTCTACCAAGCAAAATACAACTTCCCTCCAAAACAACTATGCAGAAATACGTATTTATCACTTCAATTTACAAACGAAGAACAACAAATCGTAACAAGTAGTTATCATGGAACGACTTATGCTATATACAATGCAGGGTTTAAACTCCTTACTACAGGATTTGACCTTAAAAAGTGGATTCCTCAGATAATTGTATGGGAACTTGGAAATGATGGAAGTAGACAAACAATTGCCTTAGGATATCTAGATTTCAACGAAGCTACTATCGAAGGACCAATCTGCATTGTTATGAAAGACAAGTGGATTGATGTTTTTTCAGTAACAAATGGAGCAATGTGCGGAAAAATAAGAACTTCAATAATTTTCTACAATGACGAGAAAGATATAGAAAATAAACTAAGCCCACCTGTTGAACGCGTTTTTAGTGACTTAGAAGAGCTTGAAAGACAGAAAATTAAAGAAACCATGGTATCAGCAGAAATTCAAACAGAAAATTCCGTAAAGAAGTCAAACTATCAAAATACATTAAAGAAAGATCCATTTGAATTTACAATTAAAGTCAAAAACGAGTATAAAGAACCAAATGATTCTTATTCTCGACTTCAAAACGAGAGCCAGAACACTTCATCATCAAAAATTCATTTCTTAACCGAAGATTCCCTTCTTGAAGAGCCATCAGTTGCAGATTTGGAAATAGAAGTTTCAGATGATGAAAACAAACAAAATCAATCAATAGAAACGCAGAGTTCCGTTAAACAATCCCAATTATCAGATAAAAGTGCTATGGAATCAAGCTATATTTCTACTTTATTAAATGAATCTCAACTTTCAATGAACACAAATGATGACGAACCTCATGAGAGACCAAAGTTCAGATCTAGACGTGTTAAGAAGAATTTCAATCCAGAGGATGATCAATTAAAGAAAGCTGCAGATTATTCTTGGAAAAACTAAAATTTATTTTGTATATTATAATTTTATTAATAAAAATTTATCATGTAGTTAGTATCTTTCATACAAGACTCAACCAATTTCTTAATTTCGATATCAATCTTTTTTATTGAACCATTATTCAAATTTATCAGTTAGAAATTGATGAAACTACCTCTTTAACTTTAAAATTTTAAGTACAACACATGAGAATTTGAAATTTTTTTGAAGTTAGTTTTTAATGAAGATATATAAGAACAATGGTACCTGTATTCCTTATTTAACTAGATATTTTTCGTTAAATGAATTGAATTGTTATTTCAATAGACTTATTTCTCGAGAGAATGAAATGTCAGAGGTTATTTCAAAATTGATTCAAAATTGAATGTGAATTCACAGATTTATCAAAAAATCAAAACTGGCCATGTGAATTCATATTAGCGAAACACATAATATTGATACTGCAAACAATGATAGATAGAGCGAAGTATGAACAAACAATTTTGACAACTAATTCAAAATTTGGGAAGGATCAGAATTAATATTAAAAATTTTTGATTCATAAATTTTTCATTTTTGATGTCTGTATACAGAAGATTCTCACAGAAGGAAGATACAACATTACTCCGTCTTGTTAATAAGTTTGGTGACCAAGATTGGAAACTAATTGCAGAGAAAATGAACAGAACTCCAAGACAATGCAAAGATAGGTATAATAACTTTATATGTGACTCGTGACATGCTAATAAAAGATAATGCAGTTGTCAAATTATTATCTCAAGACCGCAAGAATATTCGCTACAATTACTGGAGCAAAAATCGAGTACTTCCTGAATTAGTATTTTATACCCAGTATTTCTGGATGTATGGACACAATATTCATGATTTTCTCTCGGCCATGATGTATGTACCAGAAGATCTGATGAAACGAGGTATTACAGTTGTTAGGACCAAATGTTGTGCCAAGATAATGAAGGAAATGATGAAATTCCTTGGATTAAATATAAAATTTGTCGAATTGAAATACGCTGAGCAAATATTTGTGAAGAAATTATGGATAGTTCATACAATGGAGCTCGCTCATGGCTATGCGAGTGGTGGACTCACTAGACTTCGAAAATTAATAATGCAAAAGGTTGATTTCAACAAAGTTAAGCCTACAAGGTTTGTTGTTGCAGATAGACCTCCAAAATCCGGCCGAAATTTTGAAGATCCGGATCTTATAGTCGAATATCTTAATAATTTTACAAAAATTGACGAAGGATGCCACTGGATACGCGATGATAAGTTTTTCCATGGCCATATAACTGATATCGTCAAATATTGGCAGAGTATTAGAGTAATTGTTACTCTCCAAGGTTCTGGCATTTACAATGCTATTTTTATGCATGAAAAATGCGGAATAAGTATCCTTTGTTCACAAAATCTTGATGAACCAAACTTGATGCTTTGTGCACATCTCCATATTTTCTTGATTGAAGTTGTCCATCCAGATAGAGATTTCAGGACAAATAAAAGACAATTCATCAACTACACTGCGATGATGAAATACACCCAAAGAGTTGTTGATGCTGTAAATGCAGGACATTGGACAAGTATGGAAGGAATTCAGGTTTCGTTGGAACCTTCTTATCCTGCAACAAACGCAGAAGAATTTGTTAGAAATTATAATTATGTATCATGAAAAAATAAAAATCTTATATTTGTTTGTATTCTTAAGAACATCTCGATTATTTTTATTTTTCTTTCATATGGAAATTCCTAAACAAAGGATAGTTTAAACAAATATAACTTCAATGGACCTTTCTTATCCTACAACTAAACACAAAAGCATTTGTTTGTATTCTTAGGAACATCTTGATTATTTTTATTTTTCTTTCATATGAAATATTCCTAAACAAAGGATAGTTTAAACAAATATCACTTCAAGTTGCATCAGACAAGTATACTTCATTAAAACTTTAATATCATACAACAAACGCAGAAGAATATGTTTGTATTCTTAAGAACATCTCCAATGATTATAACAAGGATGTAATCTTTCATGTGGTATAATTGCGAAAAGGATATTTTAGATCAACGACACTTCATGTTGCATCAGACAAATATACTTCATTAGAACTTTCTAATCCTACAACAAGCACAGAAGAATTTGTTATATATGGATCATGAGAATTAAAAATCTATATTTGTTTGTATTCTTAAGAACATCTCGAATATTTTTAGGATATGATAGAGTATATGATTTTAATAAGGATGTTTTCTTTCATGTGGATTATCTTCATAAAGGATAATTCAGACAAATATACTTCATTAGAACTTTCTATACTGCAACAAGCACAGAAGAATATGTTAGAAATTATTACTATGTTCCATGAAATTTTTCCTTACATCTTTCGAATTTAAAGGCAAAGGAAAAATAAGGAGAAACATCTCATCATATTGCATCAGACAAATATATTACAATAGAACATTCACATCATGCAACAAACTCAGAAAGTATTGTTTGCCTTCTTAAAAACATCTCAAATTTATATCTTCCTATGAATAACTTTAAGGGATATATGATGTTCTCTAAATAAATATAGTTTAAATACTATATACTCTCAAAGTCTGGTGTTTCAAATGCTAGTAGATAAAGATCTGAAGTCCTTTTTCAAAATCGACAAAAATAGTTGTATTCAATTTGTGAAATCAACATTTATCTTTGATAACTAATGCATTTGTATATATTTTAATATGTAAGATACATTAAATTTTGTTTTATTTTGTTTTTATATAAAAATGTGTGCGTTAGTAACTAAATTAGGTCCAATGATAGAAAAGAGTCTATCAAAGTTTTGCTTGGTTGAAGATCTCATATGGGATATCACCAAGGAGAAATATGAAGATAATTTGGCTGAATTAACAAAGATATTATCAGAAAAATCTTTTCATAAGTATATCTTGCAAACAATTCGATCTGCAAAAAAATACAGACCAGCGCAAAATGATATTTTACTACTTTTAACAAAAGCTTTGCAAAATCAAATTCCAATTTTTACTGAAATCCTTCAGGATTGGACAGAATTCGTTCCTGACGAAATAGAATCACATGCTATGACAGATGATGTTGGATATTTTGTACAAAATCGAAATTCAGAAAATGATAGAAAATCTTTTTTACTTTCGGCATTATATGGATCAATTAATACATTTTCGTTTTTCATGTCTAATGGAGCGGAATTTGATAATACAGTTATAAAAAATGCCGCAATTGGCGGAAATTTAGAAATCATTAAAATATTAATAGACAAAGATGTTCCCATAGTCGCTGCTATACAGAATTCAATTGCTTCTCATCAAAACAAAGTTTTAGATTTGATTTTCGAAAATCTCGAAATTGACATGAAAGTTTCAATATCTGATCTATTTAAGAGATCGAACATTCGCTCTATATCCCATTTGTTAGCCTACAGCCCGAATTTTTCAATTAATAATTTGAAATTAATTGAATTTGGAATTCAAATGGAATCTATACCTTTACTCAAGTTCTTCATCAATAAAATGAAATACAGTATACCAAATGACTTAGCAATTCACGGAAAAATCTACAAAACAATTTTCAAAGCGGAAGAACATCGAAAAGAAATGCTTTCTTATCTTATTTCGCAAGGTCTCAACGTCAAATTCATATTCGAAATAGAAGATACAGCTTACAACCCTTTGGCTCTGTCAATTATAAATAAAGATCAAGAAACAGGAATTTTTCTGATCGAGCAAGGCGCTAATTGTAATTTTGTGCTTGTTCTAAAAGGGAAGAGATATCCTATGATAACATTGGCCGCAAAATACCAATTATTTTCTTTAATTAATAAATTAATTCCAAATGTGGACATAAATTCACCATCTTATGTTTCATCGCCAAATAATATCAATCGTTACAAAAAGAATGCTTTAATTTACTCAATTAAATATTCAAATATTTCTTTTTGTAAAATGTTGTTAAAACATGGTGCAGATCCGAATTACAGCAAATTAGAGTATTCTCCACTATGTTATTGCTGCAAAGTTTCGAATTTTGAATTATTTAATTATTTGTTTAAATTTACCGGACTTTTCCCTGGAGATCTTGATGAGAATGGTAAAATAACACATTCACCACTCTCCATTTGCATTAAAAATGGAAATGTTGAAATGATAAAATTAATTCTTGATTTAGGCTATGATCCGAGCATTTCCATCGTAAATGAAGCTGATGAAAACGAAATTGATCATTTACAGTATGCAAAATTATTTGAAAACCAAGAAATTATAAATATAATTTCACAAAAAATGGAAATTGCAACAAAAAGAAATAGTTTCTTTAAAGATTCCAGAGAGGAATACTTTACACAGCATTCCATTTTTAAAGATGCAAATGAAAGTCAATTATTAGACGCTGTTCGCGCTGGATGCGTAGTACGCGTTAACATTAAAATTTTCCCTCGTAGCGATATAATTGAAGCCTTCAACAAATTGATGGATGCAGGAGTTATATTAGAACTTCATAATTTGGAATAAAATGTTTGTATTTTTGAATAATCTAAGGTCGATGAAAAATTGAGCGTTTTTAAAAAAACGCCGTTTGAGAGTAAAATTGAGAACCTCGATATATACTTTTTGTCACTGTCAAAAGCTTTGAAAGGACCAAAATTTTTTTAGTGTCAGAAAGTTTACAAATGTATACTTTCTGACGAACAGACTCTCAGAAAGTACTCAAACTGCGGTTTTTAATTTCCGCACTTAATTTTATATTTTGCACATTTAGCTTTGTGGATAATATAATTTTTCATGTTTGTGAGTTTTATTGTCAAAAATTGAATATCAATAAGCAATTTCTGCTAATTTTTTCTTATGAAATTTAATTATTATGAAAATTCTACATTCAATATAATAACAGCTCAAGTTATGAATAGATTCAGCCCAATTAACTGGAAAAGTCCAGATTCTGGAAAAATATTTCTATATTATTAATTGTTTTTTGAATTCCTAAGAACGAAGTTCTCATTAATATATCTAAAATTAGTATATAAATAAATTTATTGACAAATTAAAATTAACATCTACATTGTTGAAGAACTCCTTGTTTTTCGTTTGATTCGGGTGTGAAAACGCAGAATCTAAGACACATTTTTTCATTGATAGAAAGGGCAGCGCTTGAGTTCATTGTTCTACAATAATTTGAAGCAGAAAACACTGTAATAAAGCCACCTTTTTGGCCAAATGGGAAAGCAGTTCCTTCTGGACAGAATTCATGACTTCTCAAGATGATTGAAAAGTTATTTTTCTTCATAAACTTCTTTGCTTCTTCTCCGCCGAATATAAATGAAACACCACGTGGAGAAGGTCTGAATCCATCTGTCTCTGGTCCTGGATCTGACCATAATATATCAATAACAGGAGATGTGTCTGTGACTTCAGTTGGACGCTTAACATTCTTAATATCATCGAGAGAAGTGTTGGCATCTGGTATACCACCATGGACACAAAAGATCTGGTTTGCGATGATGGCACAAAATGGTAACGCATCAAACACTCTGAGTAATTTTGCGTATAAGGCAAAGTTGTATCTTCTAACTACTTCATCTCTGAATCCGTAAACTGTTGAAATTTCTTCTGTTTCGTGATTTCCTCGGATTAACCAGAATTTTTTAGGATAAACATACTTAAGAGTAAGCAAAAAGATAATATTTTCAACTGATTGAGATCCTCGATCAACGTAATCGCCTAGAAATAGATATTGCTTCTCTCCTGGCATTCCAAGATTATCAAATATTCTTAAAACATCGGTAAATTGACCGTGAGTATCACCGCATACGTTAATTGGAAGTTCTAAATTTATAATTGATGGTTCTTCCAGTAAAATCGGCTGAATTCTATTGCATAACTCGATTATATAAGATTCTGGTATGTACACAAACGGAAAATACTTGATCCTGTCATGTGAACCAAAAAATGTATTCAACATTTTAACAGGATCAAAATCTCCCCCTTCACTCATAAGAATTATTGTAAACTATTCAATTTTCATTTGGCGCCAAAATTTTTTGATCTCGAACTTCATGAATGATATCACCAGAATACATTTCTGTAAATCTGTTTCACCAGAAAACTCGATTTTTACTCCATAATATTGCCTGACCCACTGTGCATTATTCGCAGAAAATGGATCATCTATATGGATTTCAATAGAGTCATCTATAGTGAAACCAAAGATAATACTCCTCAGCTTTGAAATATAGAATTGAAATGTGTATGAAAAATTAACATCAAAAATTACAATCCTGCAATTTATTCATGTCCAAAAGGGAGTCTCGGTAATAATAAAACATAATATGTCTTTGTTCATGTTTAAAGTAGAATTGTAGTGTAAATGAAAAATTATCTTAATTTAAATAAATTCGGATCTGATTAAAAGGTAGTTCAGCAAATAATCAAACATAACAGCTCTATCTTTATTCAATATATAATGCAATAAGACAAAAAGAATATAAAATTAAAGTTTTGCACGTTTCTTTTGTAATTTAGCTTCAGACATAGCGGCTTTCCTAAGAACTAAGAATTGGTGCTGAGCAGCTTCTTTCTCCTTTTGTAATGCGATTTGTCTTCCAACAGAAACGTGTTGTTCATCATCATTTTCGTCGTGCTTGTCGAGTTTTCCAGAATTTCGTAGTTTCTGAATGAAAACATTTGGTTTTGGCTTATTAAATTTACCTGAGTTTCGATTTTTATTGCTATAGTCGTTTGAACGTTCATTATATTGATCTTCTCCCTGAAAATTGGTGATTTCTTCTGGATTTGTTAAAAAATTATGACATATCTGTTCCCATGTTTTTACTTGTACTTCTGGTTGAGATGTCTCTTCAACTGGAGGAGCAGGTCGACTACTTCTGAATGAGAATGATTTGCCATCATCGCTAAACAAAGCAAACATTTTTGGCTTTCGATCTTGATTGCCTTCTCCTGTCTCCATTATTATTGTTACAGGTGTGAATTGATTTGCAAAAATTTCAAAGAAGGCATTTTTGTCATATCGCCTATATATGGCAAGTATGATATGAAAAACACTATTCTTTTCAAAATTAGTCTAATTATTAATATAATTTAAATGGAAGTTGAAATCCTATAAAAAATGAAGGATGGATAGCAATATTTGAGCATACTTTCACTTAAAAATTATTTGTGGAAGTCTTCGCCTATAGATTTTAAAAAATAAAAAAATCATTCTATAATTCAAATATTTAACATTATATCTTCTAAAAATAAGAAGCTCTCTTATAGAAATATTACTATTTGATACGAATTTCATATCTTCCGCATTTTATTGTGTGCAAATATTAACAAAGTATAATAACTTGAATATATTTACTTAAAAAAAGACAAAATCAACACATTAATGCCTAATAACGGCAACATTTGGAGCTTCTTCGACGTAGAACTCATCATCACCTTCTTCAACTTCATTTTCTGAGTCATGAACGCCTCCAGTACCCCCTTCAACTTCCTGTACTAAGTTCATGAACTGAGCTCCATTGAATACATCCATAGCTTCAAGGTTAAGGTTGACAACACCGCGCATAAAAGCTTTTCTAAGACGTTGTTGCATTTCCAAGAAACTCTTTTGCTTGGATTCTAATTCTGCACGTGCTGCAGCAAGCTCTTCCTCAAGCTTTGTAATCTGGGCGTTGTATCTTTTGCTGGATTCTTTAGATTCTTTTTCGTAAATGTGTCTAGCTTCAAGTTCAAGTCTATCCTCTCTCCTTTTGTGCATCTTTCGAATCCAACGGCGGAAGAATACACGCTCTGTTGCCTTTTTAATGAAAATAGATTCAAAACGGCGGGTGAGTATAAGCTTTTCTGTGCCGTCTTCTATCCATGTATGAAATGCTCGTGATGAAATATTACTATTACGAACTTTGGTATGTAAAAGTGCACTCTTTTCAACTAACTTACGTAATATATTCTCTTTGCGTGTTAATTCAGCAGTATTATCTTGTGTGAGTGTTTGCATTTGTTCAAATTGTGTTTGGTAAGAATTCAATTCATCTGTAAGTTTTGCGATAATTGGTGAATAAACATCATTTTGTTCTTTGGCAACAACTTGATCATTATACGTAATGAATTTTTGAAGATCATCTCTTAAATTATCGAAGTTTGTCTGTATAATTTGATGGAGTGTTTCCTCCGCTTTATCACTCATCTTCGATATTTTAATTTCAAACGTCCAAAATCTCAAAAAAGTGACAATTTTCAGTCAATTCTATCGGCGCTCCGTGCCGATAGAATTAAGAAGTGTATATATAGAGGACAACACCCACACTTTTTACATTATGAATTTACAGTAAATTAGATAGTTTTATTTTAGATCACACAGCTCCATTTTTGATAAGGAGATTTCTCATTCTTTCAGATTTGGCTTGCTGAAGAGCAGTTTCATTCCAAACATTCTTTGCATTGATATCTATACCTTTTAATGTAAGAAGATACTGAACGACTTCATAATGATCATATTTTACTGCTATCATTAATGTTGTCCAATTGTCAACATTTGGAGAGTTTGGATCTATATTTGGCTGCGATGCAAAGAATTTAACAGCTTCTAGATTGCCTTCTCTACAGAATATATACAAAGCATTTCGTTTTGAGTCACCTAAGAATGAAGGATCATCTCCACATTGAACTAACATTTTTGCAAGATTTAAATTATTTTTAGAAGCTGCTTTTGTTAAAATTTTATTGCCATTGTAGTCTTGAATATCGTTATACCCATATTCAATAGCTTTCTTCATCGTTTCTAAGTCATTCTCGTTACTGCATTGATCAAGTTTCCATATATTTTTCTGAAATTATATTTCTTTTTTTCGATTTTTGTCAGTTCTTCTAAAATTTCATTTTTCTTTTCTTCAAACTCTTCTTTATGATCTTGTGCTTCTTCTATAGCTTGTGGCTCTTCTTCAACTTGTTCTGGTTCTGGAATGTTAAGTATGTATCTCATGTATTTTGATAGATTTGAAAAGAATTTGTTGTTTAAAATATTTGAATCGAGGAAAGGAATTCAATGACATTTATAAGTTCATTATCTAGATCTATAGTAACTTGTTCAAGTATATAGTAGATATTTATCTTGTCATACTACAAATTTGATATGTTTTGAAGCAAATTTAAAAATTGATTTAAGTTTAAAGTTGAATTATTCAAGTATTTAACAAGGTCATTGATCTGAACTTTATTCAAAAACGATTTGTCATTAATGAATTTATCTGAGAGAAGTTAATTGAAACTCCACTTTTCATTTTATGAAAAAGTGACAAAATATCAACTTTCCATATAAAAACCATAACATCATCAACATTATTTGAATAACTACAGACAGTTAACTAAATAAAGTAGATTCAATAGTATGTATTCAAGAAAAACATAAAATCTACCAGAAATTGAATGTTTATTATTAATTTTTTTAATTTAAGTATTATGCATAATGAAATTTTAAACAATCAACTGAAAATAGAAAATCTCATTTACACAAACATAGTTTTCATGATATAAATAATTGAAACTTATTTTCCTATATTCAATCTCCATAAATTACAATCCAACAGAAAATTGAGTTCTTCTTAGTTACAAGTTGTGTTAGCTAATGCTACTTTGTATATGCATTTCGAAACTAATACACAATAATTGTAAAATTATTGGAAGTTATCATATTGGATATTCATGAAATATTGGAAAACATAGATTACAAAATCCAAAAATAATGATCATTTGTTGTTAACATACAAAACATAAATTGCAATTTTTTATTCAACAAGAAATTATTTCCTTTGATTCATAGCAAAGCTATTAGAGACAACCTTAACAGGATCAACACGAACTGAGCTAATTTGATGAAGAATTGATGCCAATTTTTCAGCATTTTCTTTACATTCATCAATCTTTGATTCTGAAACCCTCATCTGTTTATCAAGATAGTCTTGTTGTATAATAATACTTTTACATACATCTAAGTTAAGTATTGGACTTTCTATCTGATCTGGAATATATTTTTCGGAAAACTGTCCTGAATGAAAATCATCCTGATTCTTATACGACATCCATTTATCATTTTCATTTTGAAGTGCTTGAAGTGAATTTTTGGCTTCTTCAATTTGATTTTGAGAATATACTTCAACTTGATTTTCCATTTCCTTCTTTAATCGCTTAACTTTTCTTCTATTATATAAATCAAGCTTTTGGCAGAAAGAATAATATATATTTGTCTGATCATTTGCAATTGAATCTATATTTTTTGAGAATTTCGAAAGTATAGTGATTGCAGCAGATTTTTCTATTTGGCCTTCCTTGGAAACTTGATCTGGTATTAACATATTATAATTTTCGCTTATTTCTGACTTTATTGGAGATTTTTCGAAATTTGGTATTGATGGTGTGGTTTCAGGTACTTCAACCTTCTTTGGTGTTGGTCTTATCGATTTTGATAAAGATGGCGATTCAATTGAACTTTTAAATTGTTCAGGAGTAACAGTTGGTCTTCGAGATGGACGTCTGCAGCTAAAATCTCCATATTTACGACGTTCTGTTGAAGGTGGATTTTCTACAAATAAATTTTGTGTTTTAGATTTTGTTGGAGTTGAAAAACTATTACTCCCTGTTTTAGATGTATTGTTCTCTTCTGTTGTAATGGAAGAATGAGCAAACTTCCTATATATATTTCGCAGAAAATCCATTTTGCAAATTAATAAACGTTCACTTTTTTATCAAATCATCGAAAAATTGAACAATCAAGAAATATTACACAAATAAATTATTTATATTAAATCATCATTGTAATTATATGCAACTGGGAGCTTTGTCTGCAAATATAAAGCAGATTCATTAGACATCAATGATACTCAAGGATTTTACTATAAGCGTATCTATTAACACATATTTAGTAGATATTCATATTGATTCATATTGAAACTTTTAGTTAGTTATACAAGGACTTATTCAAACATTTACAAACAAATTAATCGAAGTGCAAGCATATAACTTCCCAAAAGGTGCATTAAATCATCTTCTAGAACATGTTCGTATTTAAATGCAATGCCATAACATTCTTAGCATGAATGTTTAAGTTGATCATTATTCTTAGTAATTGTAAGGTATATTATAAATCAAATCCGAGTATGTGAAATTACTATATTCATCTGGAAAGCCTGAAATGCCAACAATATCAGAATCAGATCCGATAAAAATATTTCCAATAAAGCATTGATATTGACCTGGCTTTATTCGGAAAATTGGAAACGATTCACTGTTATCAATTGAGTAATTATAGGTATTTGATTGATTGCAACCTTCTAATTTGCCGGTATAATCGATTATAAGTTCGGGTCTATCCCACATATTATCCCTAGCCTTCTTATTTGTTAGTCTAAATGCAACAATGTTGCTAAGCATTCTTGAAAAATATAAATAATTTTAACCGAAGTAGTAGGGTATGATGGGTTATGTGACTTTTTTTGTAAACGTAAGAATTCATACAATATTGAACGATTTTGTATCATTATTTTTAACATTAATTTTAAAATAATTTATTTTTTTTATTCTTACATAAATGACCCAACAAGTAAAACCAGATAAAATAGATTATCGAATTTTAGAGGATGGTGTTCCTGTTTATATTCAAAGATTTAAAGGGAAGC
The DNA here is from genome assembly GCF_026262505.1 of Trichomonas vaginalis G3. Taxonomy (NCBI): domain Eukaryota; phylum Parabasalia; order Trichomonadida; family Trichomonadidae; genus Trichomonas; species Trichomonas vaginalis. The sequence goes on along the minus strand of NC_067206.1, from coordinate 20,574,512 downwards.
AATATTATAGAATTCTTAATCCTGAATACATAAAACATTTATTTATCACTTAAAAGAATATGACCGATATCATAATTTGATATATGAAACTAATATAATATTTGAAGATAACAAACTTACAAGCTTCGAACATGAAAATGATATAATATTCGAAGATGAAAAAAAGAAAGAGATTGAAAAGCAATTCAATGAATGCCTTTTAAATACATATGCGCACATTATAAGACATAAAATGAAATTAATTCCTTATTAATCAAAAATATTTTTTTATCTTTATATAAAGATGACAAATAGAAAATTTTTCATCTTTGATATCTATTATTGCCCAAACGTGTATGGACTACATGTAGAACTTAAAATAAAGGAAAGGGATACATATGAAGAATATATAAAATTTTGTAGAAAAAACGATTATATACCGGAGTCAAAGAATATATTCTTGCAAAATATAAAACCTATTATAAAGGTCGGAAAGATTAAATTTCCGTGCATAGTAGAAATATACTTAGATGATGTATGTGACGAATTTCACAGACTAAATGAAAAAAAGACTTTATATAAAGATTTTGTTAAATTTCTTATTGAAAATTATTTGAAGCCTGAACATGTGATTCCAAAATATCACCGATGATATTTTAAAAAATAAAATAAATTATATTTTTTAAATAAAAAAATAATTTTTATCTGATAGAAATAATACCTACAAATGACGGTATATAAAAAATTGACTTCTTACGTAAAATTAAAACTAAGTTAAATTTATTTTTTTTATTTTTATTTTATAATAAATGAGTATAACAACTAATTCATTGAAATCTTTAAAGTTCACTAATTCAGAATTAGAAAATATTTTAGAAAATTTTGGAGACGGTTCTTATCCAACATATATGCAGAATGTGAAAGAGTTTTCCAGATTGTTGAATGAATTTAAATATAACGGGCCAATTACTAAAAAGGCTATAATGAGATATTTATATCCCAAAAAAATTGAAAAACAGGAGAATATTCCTCTTTATGGTCCAGAGGACCTGGGCTCAGAGAGCCTTGAAACACCTCCTGAATATTTTGAAGAAAAAATTAAACAAGATGAATATTATAACGATGAGATTGAGAAATTGGAACAATTAAGAAATGAAATAGATGAAAGAATTAGTGAATTGAGAAATGCTGAGAATGAAGTAGAGGGTTTAATGAATATCCCAGCTTCAGAATCAGAAGTTCAAAAATCACATGAGGAAAGATATAAAAATTACTTTTTGGAATCTACTAAAAATTTATTAGATGGTGATATTGACGAAACACTTTCAGAAGAAGGCACAAAATTTATTCATAAACATAAGCTTCAGTTTATTGACGATGGAGATTATCCATGTATATTACTTTCACCTCCTCTTGATTCTGAAAAATTCAAAAAAGCACTGAAAAATGTAACATATGCAACAAATACGATTAAGAAAGAAGACCATGATATTTACACAAATTATTATTTAAATAAATGTACAGGTGTTGATAAAGTTTTTGATTTGTTAGATAAAATATCAAAAGAAACAATTGGTACATATAAAATTTTATGCGATTGTGGTTTCATTATTGAAGATACCAATAATGTTTCATATGAAAGAACAGCACCGAAGGAAGACGAAGTGGAAAGGTCTATACCATTCGTTATTAAGAACATAAAAGATATGAAAACTTATAAACATTATATTTATTCATTTATTTCAGAAAAAATGGAAGCAACCCATAAAACATCATCTCATCATTTTATAGCTATTCATACATTCCTTTTCAAAGTTGTGAAATTAAATAAGACAGGAATTAGATTTAATGTATCAGGGTACGCATTCTTGAGTAAATTAAAATGTATTCGTCACGTCGCAGATGATAAAAATTTATGTGTTCTTAATTCATTTTATGGACTTTAGCCCTGGACTCTCTGAGTCTCGGACTTTAAAAAAAATAAACTTTATTTTTATTTATTTTTTAATTTTTATTCTTACATAAATGAACAAAAATGGAACAGCTAAAATGAATGATAATCAAATAAGAGCCGAAGGTAGAAGGTTATTTAAACGCTTCTATAACATTCCTGATGGTGTTAATCCTAAAACTCGTAGAAGTTATTTAAATGAAGCCATAGATGCATATGAAGGATTTGACATTTCATCAGAAAGTGAGAGGTTAGCAAGAATGTTAAACGTTAATATTGATTTTTATTATTGTGACCCTCAACCAGAAGACGTAGACATTAACAAGGTAGACTTTCCATTAGTGGAATCAATAATGATAGATCCAGAATTTGAAACAGTAAATATTTTATTAACACAGAGTCCATGTGGAAAACTTCACGCTGACAGAATTACAGACGTTGAAGCACTCACAGGATATAAAGTTTGCCCCTTTTGCAAAGAAGAAGTATATTCTATCCGTGATGATCCAGAAAGGAAAAACCAAAGAAGATTTTTAAAACATTGTGAGAAATGTAAAGAAAATAATGGAAGATTAATTCAAGACGTTCAATTGCAAAACACACAACAACCATATACACCACATATTACGAAACAGAAGATATATCAGTGGTTATTAGCTCACAATTTGCAGGAATATTATCAACCGACAAGATATTATATTACTTTTGACTTCGAAACATTAGAGACTAAAGAAGAATTACAACTTTCTGAGTGTGCAACTTTGAACGCTTACTTAAAACCATTCATGGTATCATCAACGGTTAAATTAAAGCCGCAAAGCGGCGAGGTCGTAGACCGTGATAAAACATATACGAGGAATTTTTGCTTAACTTCAAGTGATTCTTTTATTTCTGATTGGATTGAGTTTTTATTTTCAACCTGTTCATTAGTTGCTAAATCAAATATTGAACAATATGAAGAATTAATGAAGTCGCAAACGGACCAAACGGCGGGGACTTTGTCCCATACATTAAATGAAAAACAGAAGGAAGCATTTAAAGAACTTCTAGATGAGGAATTCAATAAAGTGAATATCATAGGTTTTAATTCGGGAAAGTTTGATTTAAATTTAATTCTTCGTGATTTAAACACTGCAAAATGGAAAATAAAATCAATGCTGGGTTCATCTTCACAATTTAAGCAAATTATTGTAAAGAAAACAAACGTTCCATATGAATTGAGATTTATTGACATCAGAAATTATATAGCGGGTGGGACATTAGACCAATTCACTCAAGATTTCGGAAACAATAAATCACGTGTTAAATCCTTTTTCCCTTATCAATTCATCACATGGGAGAATTACGAAGAAGAATTATATAAAGTGGAACCATTCACTCAAGATTCATTTTATTCAGCATTAACCCAAGAAACTATATCAGATAGTGATTATCAAATATATCTCAATGATGCTAAAAATTTTAAGAATAGATTAGAATATTTTATTCATTATTGCAATAAAGATGTTGAAATTATGATTGACCCAATTGATAAAATTATTGAAGAAACATTTGTTTATAAAATTGACATGCTTCATAATCTTTCTTTATCATCGAATGCTTCAATGATTCGTTACGCTTTAGCATATAAAGACTTTAATCCTAATGAAAAATATCCTGAGGAAGAGATAGAATCAAGTTTTGAATTAACGAAAAAGTATTGGAAATATAAAATTGAATCATATAAGAAACAAGATGAAAAAGCAGAAAGGGATACTAAAAATAATGTTTCAATGGATGATTTTCAATACTATCACGATTTAATCCTTTCATCTAAATGCAAAATGTGTGGTAAAGCGTTTACATATGCAAATAAACCAACATTAGATAGAATCGATAATGAAAAACCACATACCAAAGAAAATTGTCAGTTAATGTGTTGTTATTGCAATGTCGTAAAATCAAATAAAGATGAAGATGTTCAACGTTTAAGAATCAATTTAAGAAATTATGCATTAAAAAATAATTTACCAATGACTTTAGATTCAGTTGAAGCTTATCACATTCTCCGTAATGGAATTACTGGTGGTTTATCAAATGTTCAACATCGTGTTAATCTTAAAGGAATCACGCACATTAATAAACTTTCATATAATCCAGAAACTAAAACTGTATCAAATGAGGACACCACCAACATTATGACTCATTTCGTTGGTGTTGACTTTAATTCATTATATCCTTCATCATTTTCATCTAATCCTCATGATTTCATTCAATATACTGACCATAAAATGTATATGCCGGGAAGATTGAATGGTGTTATCATTTGTGATACAGCAACAAAGAAAGCAAAAGCACTGGGAATTATTAAGAAGAAAAATACTTTATTCGTGGCTGAAGTAAAGGGTCACATTGATGAAAAATACATTAATGATTACATAAACTTTTTACCGATAATAAGAAACTTAGATATTATCACAGATGAAAAAACAATTGGCAGTTTTATGTATAATTACATGAAATCAAACAATCTACCAGTTGACCAGAAACAGAGAAAATTAACTCAGTTAGCATCAACACACAACCAATATCAACCATTTTCTTCTTATTATCTTTGGTATCTAATAGACAGATTTCATTTTATCATTGATGATATTCAATCAATTTTAACATTTACTAAAAACACTTGCTTTAATGAATTTGCGAACGAATTTATGAACGAAAGACAAAAGGCTGAATTAGAAGGAAATAAAGGAAAAAGTTTATTTTGCAAGATTTCACTTAATGGATCATATGGTTACGATGCAATGAATACACAAAATTACGCAAAGACTAAAATAATGAATGCACAGAAGGCACGCGTTGCATGTATGTCAAATAAGTTTAAAAACATAAGAGAAATAGGAGAGGATACATATCAAGTGATGCTTAAAGATAGATTTTATAGATGTGATACATGTTTACAAGAGGCATTCTTCACTTTAGATAATGCTAAATACTGGTATTTGGTTTTCATTTATGATTTTATGTATAAATGCATGAATGTTAATCGTTTTCATTTCATTGAAGGTGATACTGATTCATCTTATTGGGCAATCGCTGGCGACCCAAATCTTCCTAACACTCAAGCATTTCAAGCAATTGTTACTGATAAACAATTTTATGATAAAAACATTTACAAATTCGCACCTTTTGATTTCTTTGTTTTGATGAGAAATTTAAACCTAAATTAAAGAATAAAGCTGAAGAAAAAGCACATGAGAAGAAGTTATTGGGTTTAGCAATTGAGAAACAAGGTGATAACATGGTTGCTTTATGTCCTAAGTGTTATACATCATTCAACGGTTCAATTGATGGAAGTGATTTTAAAAAGATTGCACAAAAAATGAAAGGAGTTAGTTTACGACAAAATAAACAATTAACACCTAAAAATATTTGGATATAATAAATGATAAATTGATATTTGATGGTCAGAATATTAATTTACAACTTAAAAACGGGTCGATGACTCGCTTAACAATCGGTAAGACTGCATTAACAGGAGCACACACTAAGGCTGTATGTTGTGAAAATGGATGTTGTATGCCGTTTATTTAATGAAATGCCACAGAAGAGACAAAAGGAACCGTTGAATGATGGGCACCCTTAAACATTTATTTTATTTTTATATAAATGAATAACATAGATTTAAAAAGATTGATTGATGATTTAGTATTTAATCAAATTTTTTGATTATTATGATTTAAAAGCATATCTCCAAAAAATATGATAACAATATAACGGGCGATGATATGGGATATTATTATCCATATTATAAAAATGAAATTTTGAAATATCATGATAAAATAATTTCTAAAATTAAAGACAAAATTAAAAATAATGAATATGCAAAGGGAAAAACTAAATCGCAACTTAAACAATTGAAAGATTTCAAAAATAAAGTATTAACAGAAGAAGATATTGATGAATTATATAAATTATATAATCCTGAGCCGCAAAAAACAAAGGTGCAAAACGCCCAGGTCATTCAGACCATAAATGAAGCACAAGCTTTAATTTATGATTCATTAGTTAAACCATATTCAGCCCGACTTTTAAATGAAGATCAACTTTTGGAATTCATCCTTCAACATAAACTCGAAGCGGGAAAGTATATCAAACCTTTATATACAGCATATTTAAAACAAATGAATAGAATACATCCAGAATTAATGAAGGAGGGAATGAAATCCAAAACTTCATCATCCAAAATCAAAGCAGATAAAATTAAACCACTTGCAACACCAAAACCTCCAACGACAGTACCTCCTCCTCCTTCAGTTAATCCTTCATCATTCACTTTATTATATCCATTTCAAACATTAAAGAAACAAAAAGATTTTAAAAAGGATTTCAAGATATTAAATAAACCAATTGACCCAAAAATTCAACCGTTAAAGGAAAAATTTAGTCGCCCTTCATTTGCTCCATATCCATATTCATACGAAATCGATCATCTGGAATATTCAAAAGGAAACGTTACTTATTTATTTGCCATTAACATTAACACTAGATATTTATATTGCATTCCAGTGAAAGGGAAAACAGAACAGGAAACAAGAAGAGCTATTCAATACTTACTAGATCATGAAAGAGTAGATAATATAAGGGGTGATGGTGATAAAGGATTTCAGGCAGCTATGACTCATTATTTCCCACAAATTAATTTTTTCTTTTCATCCTCTCCATATACGTTTCATAATAAAATAGTTGATGCGGTAATGAGAACTCTTAGAGATGCGTTAGGGGTTAACGGTCAGATATACTGGGATGGAAATCATGACTCCATCATACAGCAGTTAGTATATTATTATAATAATACATGGCATAGAACAATAAACATGAAACCGGTGAAAATGAAAAATGATATTTCAAAAGAATGGGAATATATTAGAAAGCAAATGGAAAGGTTGAATGATGTTAAACGTGAACAAATTAATTCGGGGCTCATGAATTTTAAACAAGGGGATAAAGTTTTGATTCATCTCGATTATGGAAAAACTGATAAATCAATGACAAAAAGAAGACGAAGATTTGACACAATAGCTGAATTTGTTAGATATATTAACGGCAATGCATTAGTTGAAGTTGACAATAAATTAATAGAAATTCCGATTTATTTTATTACTCCATTATATTTAAATATTATTTAATTTTTTTATTTCGTAAGAAATGAGTGACAACAAAGCAGTCAAGAGTCCAGACAATGAATATAAAAAGAAACTAAACAAAATTAAATCAAAAATATGCTATTACAAAAAGAAGCCGCAATGCGGTGGGGTTGAAAACGATAAAGAGAGGAAAGAAATAATCGAAAAATTAGAAACTTACCGTTCAATCCTTAAACTGAGTGAAGCAAAAATAAAAGAATTTAATAGAATAAATAAATTGATTGGAAGAGATGAATTTAATAAAGATGAATTTTTAAACTCAATCCAAATTTAATTTTTATTCCTCTTCGACAACGTCTCTCTTTCCATCATTACTGCATAACCGCATTTTCTCAATTTTAGTGGTTTGTTATTTTTAGCAAGTTCTTGCATCATTTTTATCATTTCCTCCCTTGTTATGATTCGTGGTAAATTTTGAGCTTGTGGGGTATCCATTTATGATAAAAATAAAAATTTAAATTATGCCGTTCTAAAGTTTGAGACAACATGACATTTTGACAACAACACAGGAAATGATTTGTCATGACTTCATCGGAATGAGTGTAAATGACCCAAAAATAAAGTTAGTTTTAAAATTATTTTTATTCTTTTATTTTGTATGTAAGAACAGAAATGTCAGTCGAAGCAAAAACATTCACTAACAAATCTAATGGCGAAACATTCACAAAAGGCACTTATAACGGTATTGAAGTCTTACGTAGAGACAAGGATGGTTATATAAATGCAACAAAGATGGCAAGAGAAGCAGGAAAGTTAAACCATTTAAACAGATTTCTCAATAGTGCTAAAATACAGGAAATTCTTGAGTTTTGGATGAATGAATACGGTGGAGCCAAAAGTGGCTCGACCTCAAAACAAGCATTTTATGAGCTTACTAAGGGTGTTATAAATGAATTCAAAGGTATTTACATACATCCTGACCTCGTTCATTTTGTTGCTGAATGGTGCTCTGTAAAGTATGCATTTTATGTCAAAGATATTATGGACTCCATAGACAAGAAAGTTCATGAGAAATTAGATGAAGAAGAACTTGAAGATACAGTAGAGAATGCTAAACCTTTGTTTGAAGAAGAAGTTGGAAAAATGTGCGAAAAACAATTAGAACATGAACGTGAGTTATGTTATGGTTATAGAGATTCTCCATACGAACTAGACCAATGGGAACAAGAAAATTTAAAGAGAGAATTTAGAGAATATGAACTCGCTAAGATAGCATTAGAAGCTGCAGAAAAGAAGTTAAAAGCTTGGGGTCGTTTTGTACAAAAATATTGTGAGTAAATGAACCATTTATTTTTATTGAATTCACCAAAAATAATTTTTAGGGTAGATGGTTAGATCTAACCTCATTTCTAACCTCATGACATTTTGACAACAACACAGGAGGAAGGCAGTTATGACTTATTTTTGAAGAACTGAAGGTGCTACCATGTTACCATGTGCTACCAGGTCATTTAACTTTTCTGAAAAAATGAGACAACATGACATTTTGACAACAACACAGGAGGAAGGCAGTTATGACTTATTTTTGAAGAACTGAAGGTGCTACCATGTTACCATGTGCTACCAGGTCATTTAACTTTTCTGAAAAAGTGTGACAACATGACATTTTGACAACAACACAGGAGGAAGGCAGTTATGACTTATTTTTGAAGAACTGAAGGTGCTACCATGTTACCATGTGCTACCAGGTCATTTAACTTTTCTGAAAAAATGAGACAACATGACATTTTGACAACAACACAGGAGGAAGGTAGTTATGACTTATTTTTGAAGAACTGAAGGTGCTACCATGTTACCATGTGCTACCAGGTCATTTAACTTTTCTGAAAAAGTGTGACAACATGACATTTTGACAACAGTCCTGGAAATATGATGCAGTCCAAAAATAAAGTTAGTTTTAAAATTATTTTTATTTTTTTATTTCTATATAAATGACGGCAACAAACAACAACAGCAACTATATCGTTTCTGATGAAAAAGTTATTGATTCATTAGTTGAGGAATTAGTTGTGGCAGAAACTAAAACCCTCAACGAAAGAATTGGTGAAAACATGATTGATTTACATAACTACCTCAAACATGATGGAGGAAGAGGAAGGAAAACTGGTACAGCTTTATTAGTAAATAAAATTTCAAATTTAACGATTATAGATGTTGATATCAATAAATCATACAATGATGAACTTAAAGAAACAGTTAGAAAAGACATTTTATCAAAACTTTCGGATAAAGATGTTATCGTTAAAACTGCATCAGGAGGTCTTCACATTTATTGCAACACTAATTTCTTCTATTCAACCTCGAACAGAATGATTAAATGTTATTCCTGCAATGATTATGATATTGATATCATGACTTCTATTGATGATTCAAAGCGTTCTTTAGTGGTTATGGCTGATTCAAGAGTTCGCAAGAATGCAACAGAACCAATCAATACATACTCATTCATTCGTGGAAGTTATGATTCAACATTAACCAGAACAGTGAATGATATATTAAATGATTTGAATATTAAGGTAAGAGTTGAACAAAAGAACGAAGAAATAAAGACTATCATGAATGAAAACAAAGATGTAAACATTGACGATAAACTTGCTCAGAGCATAGTTGATGGCATCTGTGATTTTGAAGTACATAATGATGGTGGAAACATGAATTTAGAAAAAGAAATAACATTATTCACACTGTTTCAAGCTATTAATTCGTTACCTAATCATTTAATTAATGAAGCATACGATAACGTTTATAACTTCTGCAATTTAACAGAAAATGCAAAAAGTAATTTTGAAAAAGCACGTAGTAGATATGCATATTTAATGACTTCTCCATTTGTTTTGGTGAAGATTCTAAAACTATATCAAAAGGAATATTATGATGAATACGTTTTACCTTTATTACGTAAGCCAAAAATAACATTTGATATAAAACTTGATGACTCGTTTTTGATAACAGATATTAGACGCAAGGCTGAAAAACATCAGTATAAAAACAGTTCTGAAGTAATTGAGGATTTATCACGTGTAATCCGTTTTGTAGATTGTGGAAACAAATATTTCATTCAAAAGGACTATAATATCCACGACAAAATGAATCAAATATCATTCGTTCTTCAATCAAACATGAAAGAGTCACTCAAAATGATTAAATTATTTAAAGAAGAAGGTAAAACAATAACAGCATGGGACGTACTACTAAATCAATTATCCTCATTAACCGTTAAGGGTGTTTGCTTTAAATCTGATTCCCCAGATGTTTTCTCAACGTTTCAGGGTTATAAATACAACATTCTCGAAAAACCAGATTACTCAAAAATTGAGATGTTTATGAATTTCATTAAAGAAGCCATTTGTGATAATAACGATGAAGTGTATAAATACCTTCTCGGCTGGATTGCATCAATGATTCAACATCCAGGAATCAAGAATGAAACAGCAATTATTTTGAAAGGACTTCAGGGAACAGGTAAAAACAGATTCACAGACATTATTTCTGAACTTCTCGCCGGTTATTCATGTAAAAACATTACTGAAATAAGTGAGCTAACGGGTAATTTCAACTCAGTAGTTGAGAATAAAATGTTTCTTGTACTTAATGAACTCAAGAATGTTGGTGAAGATAGACTCGCAAACTTCAACGCTTTGAAATCAATTATTACGGATAATGAGATTAGAATTAATGAAAAGAATCAACCCAGAAGAACTGCTCAGAACGTTGCAAACTTTATTTTCGTAACTAACAACGTCTACCCTGTCAAAATTGAAGTTGGAGACAGAAGATATGTAGTTTTAAGGGTTAATGGTAAATTCAAGGGTCAATTTGATTACTTCAAGAATTTAATGGATTCATGCACAAAGGAATTTTATGATAATTTACTGACGTATTTTATGCAATATGACCTTTCATCATTTAATGTACGAATCATACCGATGACTGAAGCCAAACAAGATTTAATTGAATTATCATCAAATCCTTTAGATGTATGGATAAATACACATTATGATGAATTGTGTGCAGGTATGACGTGTGAAAATGCTCTATTCTGCAAACCATCAGACATGAAAGACAAAAACTTTCAAATGAGTATTAAGGATAAATGTGATAGGAAACATAGAAGAATAGACGGTAAACAAACATGGTGTTATGTTTTGAAAGAAGAAATGAAAGGATTATATAAACAGGTTGAACCAAACGATAATGAGGATTCATTTACTGACGATGAAATACCTGTAAATGAAGCTTTATAAAGTATGATTTGAATTTATTTTTGCATTAATCCTCCTGTGTTGTTGTCAAAATGTCATGTTGTCACACTTTTTCAGAAAAGTTAAATGACCTGGTAGCACATGGTAACATGGTAGCACCTTCAGTTCTTCAAAAATAAGTCATAACTGCCTTCCTCCTGTGTTGTTGTCAAAATGTCATGTTGTCTCATTTTTTCAGAAAAGTTAAATGACCTGGTAGCACATGGTAACATGGTAGCACCTTCAGTTCTTCAAAAATAAGTCATAACTACCTTCCTCCTGTGTTGTTGTCAAAATGTCATGTTGTCACACTTTTTCAGAAAAGTTAAATGACCTGGTAGCACATGGTAACATGGTAGCACCTTCAGTTCTTCAAAAATAAGTCATAACTACCTTCCTCCTGTGTTGTTGTCAAAATGTCATGTTGTCTCATTTTTTCAGAAAAGTTAAATGACCTGGTAGCACATGGTAACATGGTAGCACCTTCAGTTCTTCAAAAATAAGTCATAACTACCTTCCTCCTGTGTTGTTGTCAAAATGTCATGTTGTCTCATTTTTTCAGAAAAGTTAAATGACCTGGTAGCACATGGTAACATGGTAGCACCTTCAGTTCTTCAAAAATAAGTCATAACTACCTTCCTCCTGTGTTGTTGTCAAAATGTCATGTTGTCACACTTTTTCAGAAAAGTTAAATGACCTGGTAGCACATGGTAACATGGTAGCACCTTCAGTTCTTCAAAAATAAGTCATTATTGAATAACCTGTAAACATTAACGTAAACATTTATTTCTGCAGTTCATTCATTACTTCATTACCTAATTAATTACAAACATAAAATATATTTAGTTCATTCAATGAACGTGGTAAGCCTGCAAAGTAGGCTCAAGCACATTCAATAAATGCGGTACCATGCGAATACAGTCATAAATGGTGGCATATAATCTTTACCCAAGCCTGTTGGATTTGTTGTGAAAGTATGTGAATGATTTCCTCCTGGTTCAGTTGGTCGAAAAGTCTTTTTTGCTGAATGGTTATAATCTGGAGATAAAACGTCATTGCCAGCATAATATTCTGAGTTGTATAATGGATGGTCTCTTAATGAGTGACTATGGTCGCCAGAAAAGTTTGTAGTTCCTGTATGAGTGTGCGGGGGTAAGTTTGCTTCTTTAATTTTCTTCGAACCTCCTGTTTGCTTTGAAGAGTTCGCACAATAGAGGAATTTATCTACAATCTGTTCCCACGCACCAAAACCTAAAACTTTTGAAGGATTTGTTGAGTTCATTGACGTATAAATAGAACCAATGGGGTAAATCATCTCAAGAATTGTATTTAATCCATTATGAATATTGAATTTATTATATAATATTGAATTTTGGTGAGTATTTAAAACTGGTCTTGTTATCAATATTAACGTATTATTTTTGAAAATTGCTTTTCTAACATCTTGAAATTTTGTGATTTCAGACCAGTTTCTTCCATCACTACTGATATTTACTAAATCACCACATCCTAAAGCAATGAAATACCCATCAATATAAAATAAATTTGTAAATCTATAATTTCGAGTAAGTTTTGGAGTGAATGAATAAACCAATTCCCAATTTGATAAATCCTGTGATAAATAAATATGTCTGTTATAACTTACAGGATATGACTAGACCATTTCACCTGAAACGAGAACATAAACATTTGATCCATAACATAAAGCTTCAATGTCTCCATCAGCTTGAAAAATTTGTTCAAATTGACCTTGTGATATTGAAGATGATCTATAAATTTTATCATTTTGTAGGATAAAATACATGTTGTTAATGTAATACCACTTACTTGTATAATCAATTTTCAAATCTGATGACATCATACTAAACATATAATAATTTATCCCATCCTCACTAATGAAAATTTGATTGACTTCATAAATTAGTACCCATTTATTATTAACACATCTAATAGGATTATTTGGATATTTAAATTTAGCATCTTGATTTAAATTACATTTGAACCATTGGATACAATCGAATGAATAACAAGGGCAAAAATCATCTTCAACCGTTATCATTCCCATAAATTTACCGTTATTATATTCAACATATAAAATTATTGGATTAATGATTGGCTTTCGTGTATCAGGATTCAAAACAGATGGAGTAAATGATTCATAGTTTTTAAAATCATTTGTTTTAAAATAATAAAGCACCCCAGCTGTATAAAATAAATACATGGTCACTCCATCGAAGCATAACCATTCAAAAGAATCTATATCAAAGGTTTTATCTGATGATTTCATAAAATTTAAAAATGGTGGAGTAAAATAGACCTCTGATTGTTTTATTTCTTCATTAACATAAGTTTTATCTACCTTCTTCTCTAACTCACTGTTGACATATTCCTTATCTGCTTTCTTCTCTAACTCATCGTTAACATATTCCTTATCCGCTTTAAGGTCTAAACATCCTGAAACCCATCCTGTATCGGCTTTAGTTTTTAAAATCTTTGATGTCCATTCATGATACCATTCAACCATTTCTTTAATTTCATTATCTTTTTCGTTAACATATTCCTTATCTGCTTTCTTCATTAATTCACTAGCCATAAGTCCCTTATCTACCTTCTTCTCTAACTCACTGTTGACATATTCCTTATCTGCTTTCTTCTCTAACTCACTGTTGACATATTCCTTATCTGCTTTCTTCATTATGTCATTTAGGAAACCTTTTATGAATTCCTCATTTAAATTAAATCTTCCAATCTTCAAAACTTTAGGAAATGCATTTAATGCGTAATATCTCTGTTCTTCTGGTGGAATTGATGTTATATCATCCGTTATACCTTTAATTTTTGAATTCATAAATAAAATTTCTTTTATATTTGATATCACTGCACCACCCTTGCAAACGAATTCGAAATGGTCATTTTTCAATACTATCTCCAAATCTCCATATTTCAACCTTTGCGTTTGTTCTGCCGTCTTTGAATTATATGCATATGTGGCGTATGTAATGGTTTGAAGGGTCTTAAGTTGCTGTGGTTGCTGTTGTTTAATCATTTATTATGATTAAAAAATAAATATTTAATCTGTTATCTCATCACCTATTTTTTCTATTTGAAATTGCCATAATATTTCATTCATGAATTCTAAATCACAATCAAATAGGTCGGTTATTCTAAATTTAATATTTGATAAATCTTTTGAATGAAGAATAAATGAATTCCCGGATAATTGAAACGGATATGATAAAGAAAATATGTTTAAGTTGATGGATAAAATGTTTTGTATTGATGGGTAAGAGTTAGGGTCTAATGTTTGATGTGAAAATCTCATTGGGGTATTAACTTTATCACATTTGATTAAAATGAAATTGGAACCAGTGTCAGAATACAAAACATCCCCAACATCTTTTTCAAAATTTAATATCCCCAACAATGAACGAAGATGAGGAGTACAAAATTTAATTTTCAGCGGAATTTAATAAGGTTATTTATTTCATCAAGCTCAAAAAGTTTATCAGGTTTTGATTTAAAATTTTCTTCATACCATACGATAAATGATTCATTTAAATAACTTAAAATCATGTTAATATCCCATTTCGTTATCACATTATTTATATACATATCATACGTTTTTTCATGGTCATCTTTAATAAATGATATATAATCTGAAGGGTCTAAAAGAATGGGATTAAATTTACCACTCACAGAAACGAGAGTAACATTATAAATTCCGCTAACTGTTAAATTTAATTCACAGCTATTATTCGAAATAATATTGATAATTGACATTTTTATTACGATTAAAAATATGGTAAAGCGTTATTTTCCAGTGATAAATAAAACTAGAATAAGATTACCTCAAGAATTCATAAATTCAACGAATAAGAAATTCATTCATGTTATAAATTTTAGTGTTTTCAGAAAATATGAGTCAATGTCATATTCATCATCGGGTTATATTTCACTTCATTCAAATTTAGTTCAATCAAACCCATATAATGACCATTTCATAAGATTTTCAGATGGTATTAAAAATGTAATTGATAGATTAAAATATGAACAGATTGACAATATCGAATTTTTGGAATTTTGGTTTAAATATCCCGATGGAAAAAAGATTGAAGTTAAAGATAAAGCTGATACTATAACAAAAACAATTACAATGACCGATCCAGATAGTGGGGAACAAAAAGAAATAAAACAAACGATAGAAACTGGTGAAAGGTCAATTATTATTGATTATGATTCAAAGGATTATTATTCAATAATGTTAATGCTTGAATATTAAATAGCCTTAACAAAGAATTTTTCAAGTGATATTTTATATTCATCAACTATTTTATTATAAATATCATTATATGTTAAATGAAGTTCAGTTGTTGTTCCGTTTCTTTGATATCTTAATTGTGCTAATATCCTTTATAGGATTTATTTTTGCAACTGTTCCGCAGCATGAAACCTCATCATCTATGAAAAATTGAATCTTAACGTCTGAATCTTGAACATCACAAAGAATGGCGATAATGTGAATTAATGATTCATAAGGTAAAATAATTAAACCAGATTGGTCAATTAAATTTATTATTGAATCATAATTATTAATTATTATATCACGGTAAATTTTCATTAATTCAGAATTAATGTCTATTTTATATGGCGCATTGCGACTGGAATCGTAGATTCCTGGGTTCTCGATGTTTGATGAAAGAGGTGGGGGTATGTTGGATAAGTGGGAATTTCAACAGGTTCTTTACCGGGTTCAGATAAAATGATTGGGTCTCCATCTTCTTTATTTTGCTCCTCCTCCTTTTTCGGTAAGTCATGAGTTAATAAATTGGACTGAGTTGCTGACCTTGTTAATTCAGGGCTAACATTAACTTTAACATTTTGAATAATTCGTGATTTATCATCATTTACGTTATAACCAACCGTAATCTCTGCTTTTGCGTTAGTGTTCTTTTGACTTGTGAAACGTCTTCTCATTTATAATTGAATAAAAAAAAGAAAAATATATTTAAAGTTTTATTTAGTTGTTACGGTAATATCCCAAGGTTCATCATTGTTTGCTTATACTTTCTTTGTAACTGCACCAATTATGTTATTGATATTGCTTTGAGTTTCTTCCAGTCTTATTTTATCATTTACAATATCTTTAATCATTTCATTACATGCATTCTTAAAACCATCTGATTTTTCTAATTTACGTCTATCACTTTCTTTAATTAAATCAAAGTTATAACCTTGTTGAGAATAAAGTGGTTTCTTTATCAATTCCTTGAACGCTTCTGAAAGTGAAGATGAAGAAATTCTTGCCACTTGAATTGGTTTAAATTCTGCTTTCATTGCTTCTTTCTGTTCATTGAACACTGGATCGAATAAAGCAACTTTAAAGAATTTCTTAGCTGGAATTTCAGGTCTCAAATATGCATATTGACCATCAAACTGATTAACATATCGTGGTAATCCATCCGGTCCCTCTTCAATAGCATTTAATTCTTCATTGAAATAAGAATATGGATTATAACGGTATGAATTAATTGGACCATTTTCACCTTCTCCAATGTATTGTTTAACAGCTTTTCCATTTTCATCAAATTGCATAGGATAACGTTCATTATATGCTTTACGTTTAGGATAATCAGATACAGTTAATTTATAACCATTTATGACTTTAATATTACCTTGACCATCAGTAACGAAAACTTCATTTATACCATCAGGTTTTCCATTTGGTCTGTAATGTCTGCTTCATGTGCTTCCCAATTTGGTCCATGACGTTTGGCATATGCTTGAGCTTCTGGTAATGTTAAAACGTTTCTCATTTGTTTAACATCTTTTTGAAGACCGGCAACAATATGAACTAATTCTTTCATTCCATCTGGAACTTTCATAGTTCTATTATATGCACCCTTTTTGTTTGTCCCTTGTTTTAATGGAACCTGTAGAAGATTTGCTATTTCAGTCATGTTTAATTATAAATAAAAAAATAAAAATTAATTATAAAAAGTTAATCAAATTTAACACCTCCTTTATTTAAATCAACTATTATTTTTCCATGTTCACCTAATTGCTGATATTGTGTGTAAAGTTCATTAATGCTCATTGGTAAATTCACTTGATAAAGCATAACGTTCAACTGTTGACGACTAAAACCACTGAAAATGAAAAGTGTTGATAGATTTGATTTAATGTTTGTGCTTAATGCTTTGAAGTATTGAACAGCCATGAAGAATGAACACTGAATGTGTCGACATTGAGTTAATAATTGATTAAAATATGATTTCTCATTTGTTATTAGTTTTGATTTCACGGCATCATCTAGAAAAATTAGTGAATGCAAAAATTCTCTATCAAAATTTGAAATAGAAAGTGTTTCAAATAATTCATCCCGTTGTTTATCAATAATTTTATCCTCTAATCCTTGCTTCTTGATTGTATTATATAATTCTTTATACATTAAAAAGTTTTTTAAATAATCTTCTGCTTCTTCTTGTGATAAATAAATAATTGGAATTTTGATTAAATGCTTTAAAGATTCAAATGTATCATCTGAAGGTGAACCTGAACGGTTGATATAAATTAACACATGTGAATGGGGTGAAGTGTTAGCAATAATGATAATTTGTTTTAATATCGTTAACGTTTTACCTTTATTTTGTTTACCAATTGCTGCAGTGATTGAATTTAAGTAACATTCAGAATATGGAATTTTCATTAATTTTTCCTTAGATAGAGCATTTCTATTATCACTCAATGCTTCATTAATCATATCATCTACGTATGTATTATATACTCCTGCTAATTCTTCAGAATTTAAATCCATTTAATCAAAAATAAATTTATAATTTTAAACATTTCGATTCATCAATATTTCATCATATGAACTTCTATACTGTGGTGGTGTACCTGTTGGATGATATTTCAAACCTTCGTCCGGTGTCCATGTCCAATATGTAGTCCTAGTAAACCAAACCCGAGGAGGATTTGTCACCTTTGAACAGTAAGTGTCATTTTCACCCTGAATGATTGGATAAGCTTTCACTTGTACTGTAACTTGTGAATTGAAAGTTTCTAATCCATCAAAGAATATACCCGCTCCATCACGTTGAACTGGAATAGTGCATAAGAATGAAGTTTGGTCTTTCCATGTTCTAGCTAATGGCGTGCCATCATCATCATTCAGTGGTCTAGTTAATGAGTCCTCGTATTCTTCCGTGCATTCATTCACTCCATCTAAATCAGAAGCTTGAAGCATACGTGTAAAGAATATGTCACCCACTGTGGTCATCGCTTGATCGGGGAAGTTTCTGGAATCTATAGTGACCTGAAGACCTCGAAGCATTGGATTTTCTAAAACCGTTCTTTGCATTGCATTCTTTGGAAATGTTAACACAACATCTGTAACATTATGAAGAGCGTATGAGAAATCTGAGCTGATACCTTCAGGAGTGATGCAACCTCCATTTAGTGAACGAACGTCAATATGTTGAGCTGGAATCATGAATGGATCTTCCTTACTGAATAAACGTGGTATTGCTTTAACTGATTCTTCAATTAAACCGTATCCTGGTGTAATACATTTATCCTCTAAAACTTCCATCTTTGTGCATGAAATAATAACGCTATCAACTGTTGCGTCAGCAGATGTAGCGGCTAAGCTTGTAATTAATTTGGCAGGAAGTCCGATTTGTTGGAATTTGCGATCATATTTATAAACATGATTCATAATCTTTTCATAATTTTCATCAGTTATCTTTTCATAAACGTAATTTTGTAAATCAGCAACACTTAACGGGTCAACCTGACAAAATACTAAAGTATCCCTGAAAACATAATATTTAAGAATGATTTCACCAAATGATTTAGGATAATCATCGAACGCCTGAAATGCTAACAAATCATTTACCGGAATAATCATATCAAAAGTGATATCAACTTCTTCATTTGCTCTCTTGAAAACTTCTGAAGGGTCAATATATTTACCACATACTGAGTTATCATATTTTTGAACATTATTATATAACGAATGAACAAACTTTTTAACTTTCCTTTCTGATTTTGGTTTATATGTTGCAAATGCGAAAGATTCACGGGCGCAATCCATCTGAAGATAACCGGCATCACCTCTTTCAGTTTCTACTTCTAATTGTTTAAAGCTTTGATTTGATGATTTGTAACCAACGAATAAACGCATGCATTTAAAAGCGGCATCACATGTGAAAGCTTTATTTGAAACTAGAGTTGCTTTAACTTTGCGTTTAATATATGTGTCACCTAATTGGTTCACATCATGAGCTGGATTTGTAATTCTTAAATGAGTTTGTTTATCATCAAAATATGGAGCATCAGAGTCATAGCATGAACTTTCAAGTTCTCTATAATATCTTCTACCGTCATTCTTTGCGAATATTTCATTTATCTTTTCGAATGAATGAAATACATTTCCATTAATTGGTTTAGTGTTTGGCACCAAATAGTTAGTCGTCATTTATTAATAAATAAAAAATCAAAATTAAAAGATGAAAATGAATTTTTAATTTTAATGAAATAATCAACTATGGCTGCAGGTATATTTAAGAAACTGTGGGATAAAGTAAAAAGAGGAGCGCATAAAGTTTGGGAAACAATGAAGAAAGGAGCAAATTGGATATTTAAGAATAAAGAAGCAATTAGTGACATTGCTGAATCAATAACGCCAAAAGCTGCCCCAATAAGAGAAATTTTAAATAAATGAGAAAAAGTTTATCAAAGACTACAACCGATACTAAGATAAAAATAATATTTATTTTTTCCACTATCCACCTCCTATTTTATTAAGTATTCCTTCAGCAATTCCACCAATTGCGTTACCTGCTTGTGCTCCCATCGCCGGATTACCTGCTTTTGTACCTAATACTCCACCTATGATAGTTCCTGCCGTTTTCGCTACTGGTGCCAAAAAGTTTGCAACAGGTTTAATAACCTTTTTATAAACCCAACCTGCAGCTTTCTTAATTCCATCCCATAATTTTTTAAAGAATCCTGCCGCCATTTCTGATTTAATATTAATTAAAAAATATATTTCATCACTTATATTCTAATTTTTATTTAATGATAAATGAAACCAATTTTAAAAATAAATGAAACAAAGGAGGAAGAAATAAATGAAAGTGAAAATGTTCAACAAAAAATAAACGTTGTTAAACCAATTACTGAAATAAAAATTTTTTCATCTGTTGAAGAATTTAATGACTATTATGCTAATAATAAAAAATTATTTGAAGAATTGACAACATGTAAATTGAATAAAATGTTTAAAGTTGATGGATTCAAAATTTCAAAAATAAAAGGAGTGGTTAGTTTGAAATCTATTCCTCAATCAAGAATCACCTCATTAATGAAAATAGATGATTTAACAAAAAGAATAGAAATTATTGAAGAGCGAATGAATCAAATAATTGATTTCATAAATTCAAATAATCATTAGTTTCAATTTATTTTTAAAGTTTATTTTTATTCATGAAAATAATTATTTCTAATTTCTTTTACTCTCTCGTACATACTAGATTTGAAGAATTCAGAACATTTCCCATAATCTCCTAAATGTTTTCTTATCTTATTGGTTTTCCATTCATTATATGAAACTGTATAAACTTTATCTTTATCTTTGCATCTTTCATCACTTCCAATATATTTATATTTCAATTTTGATTTATTGGTTTCATATTCATTAACGTTTAATAATTCACAGTCTTCCTTTTTAAATAAATGTTTTATGTATTCAGGATTAAGAATTCTATAATATTGCTTCCCTTTAAATCTTTGAATATAAACAGGAACACCATCCTCTAAAATTCGATAATCTATTTTATCTGGTTTTACTTGTTGGGTCATTTATGTAAGAATAAAAAAAATAAATTATTTTAAAATTAATGTTAAAAATAATGATACAAAATCGTTCAATATTGTATGAATTCTTACGTTTACAAAAAAAGTCACATAACCCATCATACCCTACTACTAACCGATTTTTGTCAAATTTGCCAAAAATAATTTCCAGTATAAGTCGTATTTAAAACTTTTTGCTTTCACCTTTTGAAAACATCGGATCTGAGTGGCATAATGATGTAAACTATTCAAATATTATCTATCAAATTTTGGATGCCCCTATCAGATTTCTTTTATTTTGGGTAATATGAATAGAAATGGACTAAAGATGTATATTTGTTATGATTAAATTATAATATAATGGTATTTTAATCTTTATGAATTTAATTGGAAACAGTAAAAAGCAATCTAACATCGTGTCATGCTAACACTGGCCAATGATAATTATAGTACTGGTAATAATTATTGTAAGTGTATGAAAGTTTATGAAAAAACATTTTAAGATGTAAGTATTATTTCACAGTAAGATACTTACTATATTGTCTTGGTATTATTCTATTACATCACAAAATC
Organism: Trichomonas vaginalis G3; assembly: GCF_026262505.1. NCBI lineage: Eukaryota > Parabasalia > Trichomonadida > Trichomonadidae > Trichomonas > Trichomonas vaginalis. Next base: position 20,552,721 of record NC_067206.1, on the reverse strand, counting down.
AGAGTTAACGCACTTCACAAAAGGAATTAAAATAATTGGTCAATTCTTGTTAAATTATTAAGAGTGTGTATTTTCTAACATATGTATTTTCAAATTATTCGTTCAAACATGAAAATACTGCATAATTAAAAATTTCATCATAAAGATAAAGAAAATGTTACATGGATAACTATCAACGAATGCTATACATGTAAAAACAACAGTAAATATGCTAGCAAATAGATTATCCCTAATTGTGTTCTTGAAGTAGTAGGAGTAGTAGGATAGGATGGGTTGTGTGACTTTTTTTGTAAACGTAAGAATTCACACGATATTGAACGATTTTGTATCATTTTTTTTAACATATGAAGTAAAAAAATGTATGATTCTTACGGTTTTTATTCTTACGTTTTTGAATAAATCAAGATTTAAAAAATTTTCAAATCGTAAGACATTTACACTCAACCCATAAATGATGTAATGAAATAAAAAAAAGAAGCTATATATAGATGATGTCAGATATTCCGCGATTAATTAAACATTGTTTAAATCCTGAATGGGTTAAACTTCAATTTAAAAAATGAAGATTGTGAATTTTTAATTTCATGGAATCAATGGAGTCATAATCAAAGACCTCATAAACGAGAAAAAAAAGAAATTAGAAACTAATGATTATTTGAATTTATGAAATCAATTATTTGATTCATTCGCTCTTCAATAATTTCTATTCTTTTTGTTAAATCATCTATTTTCATTAATGAGGTGATTCTTGATTGAGGAATAGATTTCAAACTAATCACCCCTTTTATTTTTGAAATTTTGAATCCATCAACTTTAAACATTTTATTCAATTTACATGTTGTCAATTCTTCAAATAATTTTTTATTATTAGCATAATAGTCATTAAATTCTTCAACAGATGAAAAATTTTTATTTCAGTAATTGGTTTAACAACGTTTATTTTTTGTTGAACATCTCCACTTTCATTTATTTCATCCTCCTTTGTTTCATTTATGATTTTATGTATAAATGCATGGATGTTAATCGTTTTCATTTCATTGAAGGTGATACTGATTCATCTTATTGGGCTATTGCTGGCGATCCAAGTCTTCCTAACACTCAAGCATTTCAAGCAATTGTTACAGATAAACAATTTTATGATAAAAACATTTTCAAATTCGCACCTTTTGATTTCTTTTGTTTTGATGAGAAATTTAAACCTAAATTAAAGAATAAAGCTGAAGAAAAAGCACATGAGAAGAAGTTATTGGGTTTAGCAATTGAGAAACAAGGTGATAACATGGTTGCTTTATGTCCTAAGTGTTATACATCATTCAACGGTTCAATTGATGGAAGTGATTTTAAAAAGATTGCACAAAAAATGAAAGGTGTTAGTTTACGACAAAATAAACAATTAACACCTAAAAATTATTTGGATATAATAAATGATAAAGTGATATTGATGGTCAGAATATTAATTTACAACTTAAAACGGGTCAATGACTCGCTTAACAATCGTAAGACTGCATTAACAGGAGCACACACTAAGGCTGTATGTTGTGAAAATGGATGTTGTATGCCATTTATTTAATACAATTTAAAATTTTATTTTTAATGAAATGCCACAGAAGAGACAAAAGGAACCGTTAATGATGGCTTTGATACTATGATTCAAAGAGGCGGGCACCCTTAAAACATTGATTTTATTTTTATATAAATGAATAACACAGATTTAAAAATTTTAATTGATGATTTAGTATTTAATCAAAATTTTCTTAATTATTATGATTTAAAAGCATATCTCCAAAAATATGATAACAATATAACGGGTGATGATATGGAATATTATTATCCATATTATAAAAATGAAATTTTGAAATATCATAATAAAATAATTTCTGAAATTAAAGACAAAATTAAAAATAATGAATATATAAAGGGAAAAACTAAATCACAGCTTAAACAGTTGAAAGATTTCAAAAATAAAGTATTAACAGAAGAAGATATTGATGAATTATATAATTTATATAATCCTGAGCCACAAAAACAAAAGGTGCAAAACGCCCAGGTCATTCAGACCATAAATGAAGCACAAGCTTTAATTTATGATTCATTAGTTAAACCATATTCAGCCCGACTTTTAAATGAAGATCAACTTTTGGAATTCATCCTTCAACATAAACTCGAAGCGGGAAAGTATATCAAACCTTTATATACAACATATTTAAAACAAATGAATAGAATACATCCAGAATTAATGAAGGAAGGAATGAAATCCAAAATCAAAGCAGATAAAATTAAACCACTTGCAACACCAAAACCTCCAACGACAGTACCGCCTCCTCCTTCAGTTAATCCTTCATCATTCACTTTATTATATCCATTTCAATCACCAAAGAAACAAAAAGGTTTTAAAAAGGATTTCAAGATATTAAATAAACCAATTGACCCGAAAATTCAACCGTTAAAGGAAAAATTTAGTCGCCCTTCATTTGCTCCATATCCATATTCATACGAAATCGATCATCTGGAATATTCAAAAGGAAACGTTACTTATTTATTTGCCATTAACATTAACACTAGATATTTATATTGCATTCCAGTGAAAGGGAAAACAGAACAGGAAACAAGAAGAGCTATTCAGTACTTACTAGATCATGAAAGAGTAGATAATATCAGGGGTGATGGTGATAAAGGATTTCAGGCAGCTATGGCTCATTATTTCCCACAAATTAATTTTTACTTTTCATCCTCTCCATATACGTTTCATAATAAAATAGTTGATGCGGTAATGAGAACTCTTAGAGATGCGTTAGGGGTTAACGGTCAGATATACTGGGATGGAAATCATGACTTCATCATACAGCAGTTAGTATATTATTACAATAATACATGGCATAGAACTATAAACATGAAACCGGTGGAAATGAAAAATGATATTTCAAAAGAATGGGAATATATTAGAAAGCAAATGGAAAGGTTGAATGATGTTAAACGTGAACAAATTAATTCGGGGCTCATGAATTTTAAACAAGGGGATAAAGTTTTGATTCATCTCGATTATGGAAAAACCGATAAATCAATGACAAAAAGAAGACGAAGATTTGACACAATAGCTGAATTTGTTAGATATATTAACGGCAATGCATTAGTTGAAGTTGACAATAAATTAATAGAAATTCCGATTTATTTTATTACTCCATTATATTTAAATAATATTTAATTTTTTTTATTTCGTAAGAAATGAGTGACAACAAAGCAGTCAAGAGTCCAGACAATGAATATAAAAAGAAACTAAACAGAATTAAATCAAAAATATGCTATTACAAAAAGAAGTCGCAATGCGGTGGGGTTGAAAACAATAAAACTAATGGAACTGAAAACGATAAAGAGAGGAAAGAAATAATCGAAAAATTAGAAACTTACCGTTCAATCATTAAACTGAGTGAAGCAAAAATAAAAGAATTTAATAGAATAAATAAATTGGTTGGAAGAGATGAATTTAATAAAGATGAATTTTTAAACTCTATCCAAATTTAATTTTTATTCCTCTTCGACAACATCTCTCTTTCCATCATTACTGCATAACCACATTTTCTCAATTTTAGTGGTTTGTTATTTTTAACATGTTCTTGCATCATTTTTATCATTTCCTCCCTTGTTATGATTCGTGGTAAATTTTGAGCTTGTGGGGTATTCATTTATGATAAAAATAAAAATTTAAATTATGCCGTTCTAAAGTTTGAGACAACATGACATTTTGACAACACAGGTACGAAAAGAGGAAGGCAAAAATAACTTATTTTTGAAGAACTGAAGGTGTCACCAGGTCACCATGTGTCACCAGGTCATTTAACTTCTTTTAAAAAATGAGACAAGATGACATTTTGACAACACAGGTACGAAAATAGGAAGGCAAAAATAACTTATTTTTGAAGAACTGAAGGTGTCACCAGGTCACCATGTGCCACCAGGTCATTTAACTTCTTTTAAAAAATGAGACAAGATGACATTTTGACAACACAGGTACGAAAATAGGAAGGCAAAAATAACTTATTTTTGAAGAACTGAAGGTGTCACCAGGTCACCATGTGTCACCAGGTCATTTAACTTCTTTTAAAAAATGAGACAAGATGACATTTTGACAACACAGGTACGAAAAGAGGAAGGCAAAAATAACTTATTTTTGAAGAACTGAAGGTGTCACCAGGTCACCATGTGTCACCAGGTCATTTAACTTCTTTTAAAAAATGAGACAACATGACATTTTGACAACACAGGTACGAAAAGAGGAAGGCAAAAATAACTTATTTTTGAAGAACTGAAGGTGTCACCAGGTCACCATGTGTCACCAGGTCATTTAACTTCTTTTAAAAAATGAGACAAGATGACATTTTGACAACACAGGTACGAAAATAGGAAGGCAAAAATAACTTATTTTTGAAGAACTGAAGGTGTCACCAGGTCACCATGTGCCACCAGGTCATTTAACTTCTTTTAAAAAATGAGACAAGATGACATTTTGACAACACAGGTACGAAAAGAGGAAGGCAAAAATAAATTCCAATCATACTTTATAAAACTTCATTTACAGGTATTTCATCGTCAGTAAATGAATCCTCATTATCGTTTGGTTCAACCTGTTTATATAATCCTTTCATTTCTTCTTTCAAAACATAACACCATGTTTGTTTACCATCTATTCTTACCTGTTTCCTATCACATTTATCCTTAATGCTCATTTGGAAATTCTTGTCTTTCATGTCTGATGGTTTGCAGAATAGAGCATTTTCACACGTCATACCTGCACACAATTCATCATAATGTGTATTTATCCATACATCTAAAGGATTTGATGATAATTCAATTAAATCTTGTTTGGCTTCAGTCATCGGTATGATTCGTACATTAAATGATGAAAGGTCGTAATTGATAAAATATGTTAAAAGGTTATCATAAAATTCCTTTGTGCATGAATCCATTAAATTCTTGAAGTAATCAAATTGACCCTTAAATTTACCATTAACCCTTAAAACTACGTATCTTCTGTCTCCAACTTCAATTTTGACAGGGTAGACGTTGTTAGTTACGAAAATAAAGTTTGCAACATTCTGAGCTGTTCTTCTGGGTCGATTCTTTTCATTAATTCTAATTTGATTATCCGTAATAATTGATTTCAAAGCGTTGAAGTTTGCAAGTCTGTCTTCACCTACATTCTTGAGTTCATTAAGTACAAGAAACATTTTATTTTCAACTACTGAGTTGAAATTACCCGTTAGCTCACTTATTTCAGTAATGTTTTTACATGAATAACCAGCGAGGAGTTCAGAAATAATGTCTGTAAATCTGTTTTTACCTGTTCCCTGAAGTCCTTTCAAAATAATTGCTGTTTCATTCTTGATTCCTGGATGTTGAATCATTGATGCAATCCAACCGAGAAGGTATTTATACACTTCATCGTTATTATCACAAATGGCTTCTTTAATGAAATTCATAAACATCTCAATTTTTGAGTAATCTGGTTTTTCGAGAATGTTGTATTTATAACCCTGAAACGTTGAGAAAACATCTGGGGAATCAGATTTAAAGCAAACACCCTTAACGGTTAATGAGGATAATTGATTTAATAGTACGTCCCATGCTGTTATGGTTTTACCTTCTTCTTTAAATAATTTAATCATTTTGAGTGACTCTTTCATGTTTGATTGAAGAACGAATGATATTTGATTCATTTTGTCGTGGATATTATAGTCCTTTTGAATGAAATATTTATTTCCACAATCTACAAAACGGATTACACGTGATAAATCCTCAATTACTTCAGAACTGTTTTTATACTGATGATTTTCAGCCCTGCGTCTAATATCTGTTATCAAAAACGAGTCATCAAGTTTTATATCAAATGTTATTTTTGGCTTACGTAATAAAGGTAAAACATATTCATCATAATATTCCTTTTGATATAGTTTTAGAATCTTCACTAAAACAAATGGAGAAGTCATTAAATGTGCATATCTACTACGTGCTTTTTCAAAATTACTTTTTGCATTTTCTGTTAAGCTGCAGAAATTATAAACGTTATCGTATGCTTCATTAATTAAATGATCCGGTAACGAATTAATTGCTTGAAACAGTGTGAATAATGTAACTTCTTTTTCTAAATTCATGTTTCCACCATCATTATGTACTTCAAAATCACAGATGCCATCAACTATGCTCTGGGCAAGTTTATCGTCAATGTTTACATCTTTGTTTTCATTCATTATACTCTTTATTTCTTCATTCTTCTGTTCAACTCTTACCTTAATATTCAAATCATTTAATATATCATTCACTGTTCTAGTTAATGTTGAATCATAACTTCCACGAATGAATGAGTATGTATTGATTGGTTCTGTTGCATTCTTGCGAACTCTTGAATCAGCCATAACCACTAATGAACGCTTTGAATCATCAATAGAAGTCATTATGTCAATATCATAATCATTGCAGGAATAACATTTAATCATTCTGTTCGAAATTGCATAGAAGAAATTAGTGTTGCAATAAATGTGAAGACCTCCTGATGCAGTTTTAACGATAACATCTTTATCCGAAAGTTTTGATAAAATGTCTTTTCTAACTGTTTCTTTAAGTTCATCATTGTATGATTTATTGATATCAACATCTATAATCGTTAAATTTGAAATTTTATTTACTAATAAAGCCACACCAGTTTTCCTTCCTCTTCCTCCATCATGTTTGAGGTAGTTATGTAAATCAATCTTGTTTTCACCAATTCTTTCGTTGAGGGTTTTAGTTTCTGCCACAACTAATTCCTCAGCTAATGAATCAATAACTTTTTCATCAGAAACGATATAGTTGTTGTTGTTGTTGTTTGTTGCTGTCTTTTATATAGGAATAAAAAAATAAAAATAATTTTAAAACTAATCATTTTCACCTTCTCCAATGTATTGTTTAACAGCTTTTCCATTTTCATCAAATTGCATAGGATAACGTTCATTATATGCTTTACGTTTAGGATAATCAGATATAGTTAATTTATACCCATTTATGACTTTAATATTACCTTGACCATCAGTAACGAAAACTTCATTTATACCATCGGGTTTTCCATTTGGACCCGTAATGTCTGCTTCGTGTGCTTCCCAATTTGGACCATGACGTTTGGCATATGCTTGAGCTTCTGGTAATGTTAAAACGTTTCTCATTTGTTTAACATCCTTTTGAAGACCGGCAACAATATGAACTAATTCTTTCATTCCGTCTGGAACTTTCATAGTTCTATTATATGCACCCTTTTTGTTTGTTCCTTGTTTTAATGGAACCTGTAGAAGATTTGCTATTTCTGTCATGTTTAATTATAAATAAAAAATAAAAATTAATTATAAAAAGTTAATCAAATTTAACACCTCCTTTATTTAAATCAACTATTATTTTTCCATGTTCACCTAATTGCTGATATTGTGTGTAAAGTTCATTAATGCTCATTGGTAAATTCACTTGATAAAGCATAACGTTCAACTGTTGACGACTAAAACCACTGAAAATGAAAGTGTTGATAGATTTGATTTAATGTTTGTGCTTAATGCTTTGAAATATTGAACAGCCATAAAGAATGAACACTGAATGTGTCGACATTGAGTTAATAATTGATTAAAATATGATTTCTCATTGTTATAGTTTTGATTTCACGGCATCATCTAGAAAAATTAGTGAATGCAAAAAATTCTTTATCAAAATTTGAAATATAGAAAGTGTTTCAAATAATTCATCCGTTGTTTATCAATAATTTTATCCTCTAATCCTTGCTTCTTGATTTATTATATAATTCTTTATACATTAAAAAGTTTTAAATAATCTTTCTGCTTCTTCTTGTGATAAATAAATAATTGGAATTTTGATTAAATGCTTTAAAGATTCAAATGTATCATCTGAAGGTGAACCTGAACGGTTGATATAAATTAAACACATGGAATAGGGGGAGTTTAGCAATAATGATAATTTGTTTTAATATCGTTAATGTTTTACCTTTATTTTGTTTACCAATTGCTGCAGTGATTGAATTTAAATAACATTCAGAATATGGAATTTTCATTAATTTTTCCTTAGATAGAGCATTTCTATTATCACTCAATGCTTCATTAATCATATCATCTACGTATGTATTATATACTCCTGCTAATTCTTCAGAATTTAAATCCATTTAATCAAAAATAAATTTATAATTTTAAACATTTCTATTCATCAATATTTCATCATATGAACTTCTATACTGTGGTGGTGTACCTGTTGGATGATATTTCAAACCTTCGTCCGTCCATGTCCAATACGTAGTCCTAGTAAACCAAACCTGAGGAGGATTTGTCACCTTTGAACAGTAAGTGTCATTTTCACCCTGAATGATTGGATAAGCTTTCACTTGTACTGTAACTTGTGAATTGAAAGTTTCTAATCCATCAAAGAATTATACCCGCTCCATCACGTTGAACTGGAATAGTGCATAAGAATGAAGTTTGGTCTTTCCATGTTCTAGCTAATGGCGTGCCATTATCATCATTCAGTGGTCTAGTTAATGAGTCCTCGTATTCTTCCGTGCATTCATTCACTCCATCTAAATCAGAAGCTTGAAGCATACGTGTAAAGAATATGTCACCCACTGTGGTCATCGCTTGATCGGGGAAGTTTCTGAATCTATAGTGACCTGAAGACCTCGAAGCATTGGATTTTCTAAAACCGTTCTTTGCATTGCACTTTGAAATGTTAACACAACATCTGTAACATTATGAAGAGCGTATGAGAAATCTGAGCTAATACCTTCAGGAGTGATGCAACCTCCATTTAGTGAACGAACGTCAATATGTTGAGCTGGAATCATGAATGGATCTTCCTTACTGAATAAACGTGGTATTGCTTTAACTGATTCTTCAATTAAAACCGTATCCTGGTGTAATGCATTTATCCTCTAAAACTTCCATCTTTGTGCATGAAATAATAACGTCATCAACTGTTGCGTCAGCAGATGTAGCGGCTAAGCTTGTAATTAATTTGGCAGGAAGTCCGATTTGTTGGAATTTGCGATCATATTTATAAACATGATTCATAATCTTTTCATAATTTTCATCAGTTATCTTTTCATAAACGTAATTTTGTAAATCAGCAACTCTTAACGGGTCAACCTGACAAAATACTAAAGTATCCCTGAAAACATAATATTTAAGAATGATATCACCAAATGATTTAGGATAATCATCGAACGCCTGAAATGCTAACAAATCATTTACCGGAATAATCATATCAAAAGTGATATCAACTTCTTCATGCTTTCTTGAAAACTTCTGAAGGGTCAATATATTTACCACATACTGAATCATATTTTTGAACATTATTATATAACGAATGAACAAACTTTTTAACTTTCCTTTCTGATTTTGGTTTATATGTTGCAAATGCGAAAGATTCACGGGCGCAATCCATCTGAAGATAACCGGCATCACCTCTTTCGGTTTCTACTTCTAATTGTTTAAAGCTTTGATTGATGATTTGTAACCAACGAATAACGCATGCATTTAAAAGCGCATCACATGTGAAAGCTTTATTTGAAACTAGAGTTGCTTTAACTTTGCGTTTAATATATGTGTCACCTAATTGGTTCACATCATGAGCCGGGTTTTGTAATTCTTAAATGAGTTTTTTATCATCAAAATATGGAGCATCAGAGTCATAGCATGAACTTTCAAGTTCTCTATAATATCTTCTACCGTCATTCTTTGCGAATATTTCATTTATCTTTCGAATGAATGAAACACATTTCCATTAATCGGTTAGTGTTTGGCACCAAATAGTTAGTCGTCATTTATTAATAAATAAAAAATCAAAATTAAAAGATGAAAATGAATTTTAATTTTAATGAAATAATCAACTATGGCTGCAGGTATATTTAAGAAACTGTGGAATAAAGTAAAAAGAGGAGCGCATAAAGTTGGGAAACAATGAAGAAGGGAGCAAATGGATATTTAAGAATAAAGAAGCAATTAGTGACGTTGCTGAATCAATAACGCCAAAAGCTGCCCCAATAAGAGAAGTTTTAAATAAAGGAGAAAAAGTTTATCAAAGACTTCAACCGATACTAAGATAAAAATAATATTTATTTATTTTTCCACTATTTACCTCCTATTTTATTAAGTATTCCTTCAGCAATTCCACCAATTGCGTTACCCGCTTGTGCTCCCATCGCCGGATTACCTGCTTTAGTACCTAATACACCACCTATGATAGTTCCTGCCGTTTTCGCTACTGGTGCCAAAAAGTTTGCAACGGGTTTAATAATCTTTTGATGAACCCAACCTGCAGCTTTCTTAATTCCTTCCCACAGTTTCTTAAAGAATCCTGCAGCCATTTCTGATTTAATATTAATTAAAAAATATATTTCATCACTTATATTCTAATTTTTATTTAATGATAAATGAAACCGATTTTAAAAATAAATGAAACAAAGGAGGATGAAATAAATGAAAGTGGAGATGTTCAACAAAAAATAAACGTTGTTAAACCAATTACTGAAATAAAAATTTTTTCATCTGTTGAAGAATTTAATGACTATTATGCTAATAATAAAAAATTATTTGAAGAATTGACAACATGTAAATTGAATAAAATGTTTAAAGTTGATGGATTCAAAATTTCAAAAATAAAAGGTGATTAGTTTGAAATCATTCCTCAATCAAGAATCACCTCATTAATGAAAATAGATGATTTAACAAAAAGAATAGAAGAGATTGAAGAAAGAATGAATCAAATAATTGATTTCATAAATTCAAATAATCATTAGTTTCTAATTTCTTTTTTTTCTCGTTTATGAGGTCTTTGATTAGACTCCATTGATTCCATGAAATTAAAAATTCACAATCTTCATTTTTTAAATTGAAGTTTAACCCATTCAGGATTTAAACAATGTTTAATTAATCGCGGAATATCTGACATCATCTATATATAGCTTCTTTTTTTTTATTTCATTACATCATTTATGGGTTGAGTGTAAATGTCTTACGATTTGAAAATTTTTTAAATCTTGATTTATTCAAAAACGTAAGAATAAAAACCGTAAGAATCATACATTTTTTTACTTCATATGTTAAAAAAAATGATACAAAATCGTTCAATATCGTGTGAATTCTTACGTTTACAAAAAAAGTCACACAACCCATCCTATCCTACTACTAGTAGGATATGACGGGTTTAGTGACTTTTTTTGTTACATCTATATATAGACGATGCATTAAAATATATTTATTTATAAATCATTAAAAAATTAACATTAATTTTAAAATAATTTATTTTTTATCTTTTATAAAAGAAGCTATATATAGATGATGTCAGATATTCCGCGATTAATTAAACATTGTTTAAATCCTGAATGGGTTAAACTTCAATTTAAAAATGAAGATTGTGAATTATCAAATGAATATGAAAGCCAAAATAAGCTAATGAGGTATAAATATAATGATAAAGAATATTTAATTTCATGGAATCAATGGAGTCATAATCAAAGACCTCATAAACGAGAAGAAGAAATTGAAAATAATGAAATGGAAATCATTGATGACAGTAAAGAGGATGGAATTCCTAAATTTTGTAGAAAAACCTTTAGAACTAAGTTAGGAGCATATAAACGTAGAGTATTAAATCCTGAATATCAAACATCAATTTAAAAAGGAAGACTGTGAATTATTAAACGCTAATGAATATGAAAATGCTAAATCAAAACTGAGATATAAATATATTGGAAGTAATGAAAGGTGTAAAGATAAAGATAAAGTTTATTCAGTTTCATATAATAACTGGCACACGTTAGGGATAAGAAAACATTTAGGAGATTATGGGAAATGTTCTGAATTCTTTAAATCTAGTATATACGAGAGAATAAAAGAAATTAGAAATAATTATTTTCATGAATGAAAGATTCACTACCATAATGAAATAAAAAAATTTTTAAAAAATAAACTTTAAAAATTCATGTCTTACATTTTTGAATAATTTATTTTTTTAATTCGTAAGAAATGAGTGAATCAAAATTCGTGACTGTGAATCAATTAATGGATAAACTTTCACCAATTCTCACCCAGGTTAAACAAGTAGACGTTTATTTTGATGATTGCATACAAAGTTTATTTTATAAAGGTAAGTTTAATATTAAACCTATTGCTTTTGCATTTGATGTAAATTAATCGAAAATTCAAAAATTTGGGAATTAATTCCGGATATTGAATTTATAACAAATATTAAGGATAAATGGTTTAAACAACAAAACCACCTCACTAAAGTTCTTTGTAGATTAATGATTAAAACTGAGGAAAAAGAATTTAACGGGTTTAAATATCATCCATGTAAAATTTAGAACTTGGTAACGAAAAACTTCAGAAAAAATTAAACGAAAGACTATCAAAAGATAAAGTTGAAAGAGTAAATAAACTCGCTAAGGTAATGGTAATGATGAAGATGAATTTGATGAGTTCAACATTGAACTTTAAGAAACTAATGATTATTTGAATTTATGAAATCAATTATTTGATTCATTCTTTCTTCAATCTCTTCTATTCTTTTTGTTAAATCATCTATTTTCATTAATGAGGTGATTCTTGATTGAGGAATAGATTTCAAACTAACACCCTTTTATTTTTGAAATTTTGAATCCATCAACTTTAAACATTTTATTCAATTTACATGTTGTCAATTCTTCAAATAATTTTTTATTATTAGCATAATAGTCATTAAATTCTTCAACAGATGAAAAAATTTTTATTTCAGTAATTGGTTTAACAACGTTTATTTTTTGTTGAACATTCCACTTTCATTTATTTCTTCCTCCTTGTTTCATTTATTTTTAAAATCGGTTTCATTTATCATTAAATAAAAATTAGAATATAAGTGATGAAATATATTTTTTAATTAATATTAAATCAGAAATGGCTGGCAGGATTCTTTAAAAAATGTGGGAAGGAATTAAGAAAGCTGCAGGTTGGGTTCATCAAAAGATTATTAAACCCGTTGCAAACTTTTTGGCACCAGTAGCGAAAACGGCAGGAACTATCATAGGTGGTATTAGGTACTAAAGCAGGTAATCCGGCGATGGGAGCACAAGCAGGTAACGCAATTGGTGGAATTGCTGAAGGAATACTTAATAAAATAGGAGGTAAATAGTGGAAAAATAAATAAATATTATTTTTATCTTAGTATCGGTTGAAGTCTTTGATAAACTTTTTCTCCTTTATTTAAAACTTCTCTTATTGGGGCAGCTTTTGGCGTTATTGATTCAGCAACGTCACTAATTGCTTCTTTATTCTTAAATATCCAATTTGCCCCTTCTTCAATGTTTCCCAAACTTTATGCGCTCCTCTTTTTACTTTATCCCACAGTTTCTTAAATATACCTGCAGCCATAGTTGATTATTTCATTAAAATTAAAAATTCATTTTCATCTTTTAATTTTGATTTTTTATTTATTAATAAATGACGACTAACTATTTGGTGCCAAACACTAAACCGATTAATGGAAATGTGTTTCATTCATTCGAAAAGATAAATGAAATATTCGCAAAGAATGACGGTAGAAGATATTATAGAGAACTTGAAAGTTCATGCTATGACTCTGATGCTCCATATTTTGATGATAAACAAACTCATTTAAGAATTACAAATCCGGCTCATGATGTGAACCAATTAGGTGACACATATATTAAACGCAAAGTTAAAGCAACTCTAGTTTCAAATAAAGCTTTCACATGTGATGCCGCTTTTAAATGCATGCGTTTATTCGTTGGTTACAAATCATCAAATCAAAGCTTTAAACAATTAGAAGTAGAAACCGAAAGAGGTGATGCCGGTTATCTTCAGATGGATTGCGCCCGTGAATCTTTCGCATTTGCAACATATAAACCAAAATCAGAAAGGAAAGTTAAAAAGTTTGTTCATTCGTTATATAATAATGTTCAAAAATATGATAACTCAGTATGTGGTAAATATATTGACCCTTCAGAAGTTTTCAAGAAAGCAAATGAAGAAGTTGATGTCACTTTTGATATGATTATTCCGGTAAATGATTTGTTAGCATTTCAGGCGTTCGATGATTATCCTAAATCATTTGGTGATATCATTCTTAAATATTATGTTTTCAGGGATACTTTAGTATTTTGTCAGGTTGACCCGTTAAGAGTTGCTGATTTACAAAATTACGTTTATGAAAAGATAACTGATGAAAATTATGAAAAGATTATGAATCATGTTTATAAATATGATCGCAAATTCCAACAAATCGGACTTCCTGCCAAATTAATTACAAGCTTAGCCGCTACATCTGCTGACGCAACAGTTGATGACGTTATTATTTCATGCACAAAGATGGAAGTTTTAGAGGATAAATGCATTACACCAGGATACGGTTTAATTGAAGAATCAGTTAAAGCAATACCACGTTTATTCAGTAAGGAAGATCCATTCATGATTCCAGCTCAACATATTGACGTTCGTTCACTAAATGGAGGTTGCATCACTCCTGAAGGTATTAGCTCAGATTTCTCATACGCTCTTCATAATGTTACAGATGTTGTGTTAGCATTTCCGAAGAATGCAATGCAAAGAACGGTTTTAGAAAATCCAATGCTTCGAGGTCTTCAGGTCACTATAGATTCCAGAAACTTCCCCGATCAAGCGATGACCACAGTGGGTGACATATTCTTTACACGTATGCTTCAAGCTTCTGATTTAGATGGAGTGAATGAATGCACAAAGAATACGAGGACTCATTAACTAGACCACTGAATGAGATGATGGCACGCCATTAGCTAGAACATGGAAAGACCAAACTTCATTCTTATGCACTATTCCAGTTCAACGTGATGGAGCGGGTATATTCTTTGATGGATTAGAAACTTTCAACTCACAAGTTACAGTACAAGTGAAAGCTTATCCAATCATTCAGGGTGAAAATGACACTTACTGTTCAAAGGTGACAAATCCTCCTCAGGTTTGGTTTACTAGGACTACGTATTGGACATGGACACCGGACGAAGGTTTGAAATATCATCCAACAGGTACACCACCACAGTATAGAAGTTCATATGATGAAATATTGATGAATAGAAATGTTTAAAATTATAAATTTATTTTTGATTAAATGGATTTAAATTCTGAAGAATTAGCAGGAGTATATAATACATACGTAGATGATATGATTAATGAAGCATTGAGTGATAATAGAAATGCTCTATCTAAGGAAAAATTAATGAAAATTCCATATTCTGAATGTTACTTAAATTCAATCACTGCAGCAATTGGTAAACAAAATAAAGGTAAAACTTAACGATATTAAAACAAATTATCATTATTGCTAACACTTCCCCCATTCATGTGTTAATTTATATCAACCGTTCAGGTTCACCTTCAGATGATACATTTGAATCTTTAAAGCATTTAATCAAAATTCCAATTATTTATTTATCACAAGAAGAAGCAGAAGATTATTTAAAAAACTTTTTAATGTATAAAGAATTATATAATACAATCAAGAAGCAAGGATTAGAGGATAAAATTATTGATAAACAACGGGATGAATTATTTGAAACACTTTCTATTTCAAATTTTGATAGAGAATTTTTGCATTCACTCATTTTTCTAGATGATGCAGTGAAATCAAAACTAATAACAAATGAGAAATCATATTTTAATCATTATTAACTCAATGTCGACACATTCAGTGTTCATTCTTATGGCTGTTCAATATTTCAAAGCATTAAGCACAAACATTAAATCAAATCTATCAACACTTTTCATTTTCAGTGGGTTTAGTCGTCAACAGTTGAACGTTATGCTTTATCAAGTGAATTTACCAATGAGCATTAATGAACTTTACACACAATATCAGCAATTAGGTGAACATGGAAAAATAATAGTTGATTTAAATAAAGGAGGTGTTAAATTTGATTAACTTTTTATAATTAATTTTTATTTTTTATTTATAATTAAACATGACAGAAATAGCAAATCTTCTACAGGTTCCATTAAAACAAGGAACAAACAAAAAGGGTGCATATATAATAGAACTATGAAAGTTCCTGATGGAATGAAAGAATTAGTTCATATTGTTGCTGGTCTTCAAAAAGATGTTAAACAAATGAGAAACGTTTTAACATTACCAGAAGCTCAAGCATATGCCAAACGTCATGGTCCAAATTGGGAAGCACATGAAGCAGACATTACGGGTCCAAATGGAAAACCTGATGTATAAATGAAGTTTTCGTTACTGATGGTCAAGGTAATATTAAAGTCATAAATGGTTATAAATTAACTGTAATCTGATTATCCTAAACGTAAAGCATATAATGAACGTTATCCTATGCAATTTGATGAAAATGGAAAAGCTGTTAAACAATACATTGGAGAAGGTGAAAATGGTCCAATTAATTCATACCGTTATAATCCATATTCTTATTTCAATGAAGAATTAAATGCTATTGAAGAGGGACCGGATGGATTACCACGATATTCTAACCAGTTTGATGGTCAATATGCAAATATTAGACCTGAAATTTCAGCTAAGAAATTCTTTAAAGTTGCTTTATTCGATCCAGTTTTCGCAAATGTTAAAGATGAACTTAAACAGCAATTCCAACCAATTATAGTAGCAAGAATTGCATCAGGTGCTTTATCTCAAGCATTCAAAGATTTAATTAAGAAACCATTATATCAGCAACGAGGTTTAACTTATGATTTAGTTAAGGAATCAGATAAAAGAAAATTTGAGAAATCAGATGATTATAAGAATGCAATTAATGAATATATTGGTCTATTAATTACGATGAACAGCTAAAAATCAACTTCATGAACAAATACAGGGAATAATAGATTCAAAAGTTCCAGCAAAATAAAAGTTTAAATATATTTTTTTATTCGAATATAAATGAGAAGACGTTTCACTAGTCAAAAGAACACTAACGCAAAAGCAGAGATTACGGTTGGTTATAACGTAAATGATGATAAATCACGAATTATTCAAAATGTTAAAGTTAATGTTAGCCCGAATTAACAAGGTCAGCAACTCAACCAAATTTATTAACTCGTGACTTACCGAAAAAGGAGGAGGAGCAAAATAAAGAAGATGGAGACCCAATCATTTTATCTGAACCCGGTAAAGAACCTGTTGAAACTCCCACTTATCCAACATACCCCCCGCTTCTTTCATCAAACATCGAGAACCCATATAAAATAGACATTAATTCTGAATTAATGAAAATTTACCGTGATATAATAACTAATAATTATGATTCAATAATAAATTTAATTGACCAATCTGGTTTAATTATTTTACCTTATGAATCATTAATTCACATTATCGCCATTCTTTGTGATGTTCAAGATTCAGACGTTAAGATTCAATTTTTCATAGATGATGAGGTTTCATGCTGCGGAACAGTTGCAAAAATAAATCCTATAAAGGATATTAGCACAATTAAGATATCAAAGAACGGAACAACAACTGAACTTCATTTAACATATAATGATATTTATAATAAAATAGTTGATGAATATAAAATATCACTTGAAAAATTCTTTGTTAAGGCTATTTAATATTCAAGCATTAACATTATCGAATAATAATCCTTTGAATCATAATCAATAATAATTGACCTTTCACCAGTTTCTATCGTTTGTTTTATTTCTTTTTGTTCCCCACTATCCGGATCGGTCATTGTAATTGTTTTTGTTATAGTATCAGCTTTATCTTTAACTTCAATCTTTTTTCCATCGGGATATTTAAACCAAAATTCCAAAAATTCGATATTGTCAATCTGTTCATATTTTAATCTATCAATTACATTTTTAATACCATCTGAAAATCTTATGAAATGGTCATTATATGGGTTTGATTGAACTAAATTTGAATGAAGTGAAATATAACCCGATGATGAATATGACATTGACTCATATTTTCTGAAAACACTAAAATTTATAACATGAATGAATTTCTTATTCGTTGAATTTATGAATTCTTGAGGTAATCTTATTCTAGTTTTATTTATCACTGGAAAATAACGCTTTACCATATTTTTAATCGTAATAAAAATGTCAATTATCAATATTATTTCGAATAATAGCTGTGAATTAAATTTAACAGTTAGCGGAATTTATAATGTTACTCTCGTTTCTGTGAGTGGTAAATTTAATCCCATTCTTTTAGACCCTTCAGATTATATATCATTTATTAAAGATGACCATGAGCCGCATAGCGGCTAGGTCGTAGACCTTGAAAAAACGTATGATATGTATATAAATAATGTGATAGCGAAATGGGATATTAACATGATTTTAAGTTATTTAAATGAATCATTTATCGTATGGTATGAAGAAAATTTTAAATCAAAACCTGATAAACTTTTTGAACTTGATGAAATAAATAACCTTATTAAATTTCCGCTGAAAATTAAATTTTGTACTCCTCATCTTCGTTCATTGTTGGGGATATTAAATTTTGAAAAAGATGTTGGGGATGTTTTGTATTCTGACACTGGTTCCAATTTCATTTTAATCAAATGTGATAAAGTTAATACCCCAATGAGATTTTCACATCAAACATTAGACCTAACTCTTACCCATCAATACAAAACATTTTATCCATCAACTTAAACACATTTTCTTTATCATATCCGTTTCAATTATCCGGGAATTCATTTATTCTTCATTCAAAAGATTTATCAAATATTAAATTTAGAATAACTGACCTATTTGATTGTGATTTAGAATTTATGAATGAAATATTATGGCAATTTCAAATAGAGAAAATAGCTGATGAGATAACGGATTAAATATTTATTTTTAAATCGTAATAAATGATTAAACAACAGCAACTTAAGGCGCAAAGCGCCCAAGTCCTTCAGACCATTACATACGCCACATATGCATATAATTCAAAGACGGCAGAACAAACGCAAAGGTTGAAATATGGAGATTTGGAGATAGTATTGAAAAATGACCATTTCGAATTCGTTTGCAAAGGTGGTGCAGTGATATCAAATATAAAAGAAATTTTATTTATGAATTCAAAAATTAAAGGTATAACGGATGATATAACATCAATTCCACCAGAAGAACAGAGATATTACGCATTAAATGCATTTCCTAAAGTTTTGAAGATTGGAAGATTTAATTTAAATGAGGAATTCATAGAAGGTTTCCTAAATGACATAATGAAGAAGGCAAATTTGGTTTATGTTGATGAAAAAGATAATGAAATTAAAGAAAAGGTTGAATGGTATCATGAATGGACATTGGAGACTTTTAAAGTTAAAGCTGATACAGAATGGGTTTCAGGATGTTTAGACCTTAAAGCAGATAAAACTTATGTTAAAGATGAATTAGAGAAGAAAGCGGATAAAACATATGTTAACAATGAGTTAGAGAAGAAAGCAGATAAGGAAAAAGTTATTTCATTCATTAATACTGAGTTAGCAAAGAAAGCTGATATATCATTTGTTAATGAAGAAATAAAACAATCAGAGGTCTATTTTACTCCACCATTTTTAAATTTTATGAAATCATCAGATAAAACATTTGATATAGATTCTTTTGAATGGATATGTTTCGATGGAGTGACCACGTATTTATTTTATACAGCAGGAGTACTTTATTATTTTAAAACAAATGATTTTAAAAACTATGAATCATTTACTCCATCTGTTTGGAATCCTGATACACGAAAGCCAATCATTAATCCAAGAATTTTATATGTTGAATATAATAACGGTAAATTTATGGGAATGATAACGGTTGGAGATGATTTTTGCCCTTGTTATTCATTCGATTGTATCCAATGGTTCAAATGTAATTTAAATCAAGATGCTAAATTTAAATATCCAAATAATCCTATTAGATGCGTTAATAATAAATGGGTACTAATTTATGAAGTCAATCAAATTTTCATTAGTGATGATGGGATAAATTATTATATGTTTAGTATGATGTCATCAGATTTGAAAATTGATTATACAAGTAAATGGTATTACATTAACAGCATGTATTTTATCCTACAAAATGATAAAATTTATAGATCATATTCAATACCACAAGGTCAATTTGAACAAATTTTTCAAGCTGATGGAGACATTGAAGCTTTATGTTATGCTTCAAATGTTTGTGTTCTTGTTTCAGGTGGTATGGTCTATTCATATCCTGTAAGTTATAACAGACATATTTATTTATCACAAGATTTTTCAGAGGATCCAGAGAAAACACCAAGTTGGGAATTGGTTTATTCATTCACTCCAAAATTTACTCGAAATTATAGATTTACTAATTTATTTTATATTGATGGGTATTTCATTGCTTTAGGATGTGGTGATTTAGTAAATATCAGTAGTGATGGAAGAAATTGGTCTGAAATCACAAAATTTCAAGATGTTAGAAAAGCAATTTTCAAAAATAATACGTTAATATTGATGACAAGACCAATTTTAATTTCTTACCCAGTTTCAATATTATATAATAAATTCAATATTCATAATGGATTAAATACAATTCTTGAGATGATTTACCCCATTGGTTCAATATATACATCAATGAATTCAACAAATCTAGCTGATGTATTCGGTTTCGGTACATGGCAACAAATAACCGATCGTTTCCTCTATTCTGCTAATAGTTCAAAACAAACCGGTGGAAGTAAAAAGATTACTGGCGAAAATTTACCTGCTCACACTCATACAGGAACGACAAACTTTTCTGGCGACCATAGCCACTCATTAAGAGACCACCCATTATACAACTCAGACTATAAAGCTGGCTATGACGTTTTATCTCCATCTTATAACAATTCAGCAAGAAAGACTTTTCGACCAACTGAACTAGGAGGAAATCATGTCCATACTTTCACAACAAATCCAACAGGCTCGGGTGAAGATTACATGCCACCTTATATGACAGTTTATGCATGGTTTCGTGTTCAATGAACGCTCAATGTTTGTTTCACAAACTTTAGAACGGCATAATTTAAATTTTTATTTTAGTATAAATGAAGATTCTACCATATGGTGTTATTGGAAGAGATAAAGATGGAAACCCAATATTTGATCCGAAGTTAAAATTAAAGTTGCTGAAACCAAAACAGGATGAAAAAAGAGAAAAAAGAGAAAAATGAGAAAATGAGAAAGAAAAAATTTAAATTATGCAATTTTATTTTTATCATAAATGACAAAATTAATTAAGCCAACTATTTCTAAATTAATGATACCAATGAAATCATTTCATGGAGTACTTATCCCAGGTTCTTCACAATTAGCCGGGGCAAGTGTTGTGGCTCAAGGTGGAACATTAGCGAATCCATTCAAATTAATTAAAGATGAACTTAATAAAATGATGATAAAATAACTGATAACAAAATTTTATTTTTATATAAATGGATACCCCACAAGCTCAAAATTTACCACGAATCATAACAAGGGAGGAAATGATAAAAATGATGCAAGAACGAATTAAAAACAACAAACCACGAAAACCGAGAAGATGCGGTTATGCAGTAATGATGGAAAGAAGAACCCAGAAGGGTTCGGCGTCTCGAAGAGACGTTGTCGAAGAGGAATAAAAATTAAATTTGGATTGAGTTTAAAAATTCATCTTTATTAAATTCATCTCTTCCAATCAATTTATTTATTCTATTAAATTCTTTTATTTTTGCTTCACTCAGTTTAAGGATTGAACGGTAAGTTTCTAATTTTTCGATTATTTCTTTCCTCTCTTTATCGTTTTCAATTATTAGTTTTATGCAACCCCACCGCATTGCGCTTCTTTTTGTAATAGCATATTTTTGATTTAATTCTGTTTAGTTTCTTTTTATATTCATTGTCTGGACTCTGAATCTTAATTGAATCAGGACTCTTGGCTGCTTTGTTGTCACTCATTTCTTACGAAATAAAAAAATTAAATATTATTTAAATATAATGGAGTAATAAAATAAATCGGAATTTCTATTAATTTATTGTCAACTTCAACTAATGCATTGCCGTTAATATATCTAACAAATTCAGCTATTGTGTCAAATCTTCGTCTTCTTTTTGTCATTGATTTATCAGTTTTTCCATAATCGAGATGAATCAAAACTTTATCCCCTTGTTTAAAATTCATGAGCCCCGAATTAATTTGTTCACGTTTAACATCATTTAACCTTTCCATTTGCTTTCTAATATATTCCCATTCTTTTGAAATATCATTTTTCATTTCCACTGGTTTCATGTTTATAGTTCTATGCCATGTATTATTGTAATAATATACTAACTGCTGTATGATGGAGTCATGATTTCCATCCCAGTATATCTGACCGTTAACCCCTAACGCATCTCTAAGAGTTCTCATTACCGCATCAACTATTTTATTATGAAACGTATATGGAGAAGATGAGAAGTAAAAATTAATTTGTGGGAAATAATGAGCCATAGCTGCCTGAAATCCTTTATCACCATCACCCCTATATTATCTACTCTTTCATGATCTAGTAAGTATTGAATAGCTCTTCTTGTTTCCTGTTCTGTTTTCCCTTTCACCGGAATGCAATATAAATATCTAGTGTTAATGTTAATGGCAAATAAATAAGTAACGTTTCCTTTTGAATATTCTAAATGATCGATTTCGTATGAATATGGATATGGAGCAAATGAAGGGCGACTAAATTTTTCCTTTAACGGTTGAATTTTCGGGTCAATTGGTTTATTTAATATCTTGAAATCCTTTTTAAAATCTTTTTGTTTCTTTGTTTGAAATGGATATAATAAAGTGAATGATGAAGGATTAACTGAAGGAGGAGGTACTGTCGTTGGAGGTTTTGGTGTTGCAGTGGTTTAATTTTATCTGCTTTGATTTTGGATGATGAAGTTTTAGTTGTTGATTTTCCTTTCATTAATTCTGGATGTATTCTATTCATTTGTTTTAAATATGCTGTATATAAAGGTTTGATATACTTTCCCGCTTCGAGTTTATGTTGAAGGATGAATTCCAAAAGTTGATCTTCATTTAAAAGTCGGGCTGAATATGGTTTAACTAATGAATCATAAATTAAAGCTTGTGCATCATTTATGGTCTGAAGGACCTGGGCGTTTTGCACCTTTAGCTGTTGAACATTTGCTACTTTCTCTTTTGGTGTTGTTTTCGGCTTTTTCTTCTTTTGTTTTTGTTCCTTTGGCTTTTGCGGCTCAGGATTATATAATTTATATAATTCATCAATATCTTCTTCTGTTAATACTTTATTTTTGAAATCTTTCAACTGTTTAAGTTGTGATTTATTTTTTCCCTTTGTATATTCATTATTTTTAATTTTGTCTTTAATTTCAGAAATTATTTTATCATGATATTTCAAAATTTCATTTTTATAATACGAATAATAATAATCCATATCATCACCCGTTATTTTTATTATGTTTTTGGAGATATGATTTTAATTCATAATAATTAAGAAAATTTTGATTAAGTACTAAATCATCAATTAAATTTTCTAAATCTGCGTTATCCATTTATATAAAAATAAAATAAATGTTTTAAGGGTGCCCACCTCTTTGAATCATAGTATCAAAACCATTATTTACATATTGAATCGCATCATTAACGGTTCCTCCTTCTAAAACGGTATCAAATGGTGGAGTCCAGATTTCCTGATGATGATCATAAAATCCAGCAAAATTAACCGTATTATTAGGTAAAATATGAATCTCAGCGGTATATCTTCTATCTAAATTTGGATGCCTTATATGTATACCATTACTACCCGGATAAAATCTCAAACCTTGATTTTGTTGACGCATCAAATTATTGAAATTTCTTTCTTCAGGGGTGAATGTTCTTCTCCGTTGACGTTGTGGTGGTGGTGGTTGTTGCTGCTGCTGTTGATGCTGTGGTGGGATTTGAAAAATTCGTTGCGGTTGATTATTTGGAATCTGAAAGTTAAAACCATTTGGTATAAATCTATTCGGTTCCTTTTGTCTCTTCTGTGGCATTTTATTAAAAATAAAATTTTAAATTGTATTAAATAAATGGCATACAACATCCATTTTCACAACATACAGCCTTAGTGTGTGCTCCTGTTAATGCAGTCTTACCGATTGTTAAGCGAGTCATTGACCCGTTTTTAAGTTGTAAATTAATATTCTGACCATCAAATATCACTTTATCATTTATTATATCCAAATAATTTTTAGGTGTTAATTGTTTATTTTGTCGTAAACTAACACCTTTCATTTTTTGTGCAATCTTTTTAAAATCACCCCCATCAATTGAACCGTTGAATGATGTATAACACTTAGGACATAAAGCAACCATGTTATCACCTTGTTTCTCAATTGCTAAACCCAATAACTTCTTCTCATGTGCTTTTTCTTCAGCTTTATTCTTTAATTTAGGTTTAAATTTCTCATCAAAACAGAAGAAATCAAATGGTGCGAATTTGAAAATGTTTTTATCATAAAATTGTTTATCGGTAACAATTGCTTGAAATGCTTGAGTGTTAGGAAGATTTGGGTCGCCAGCGATTGCCCAATAAGATGAATCAGTATCACCTTCAATGAAATGAAAACGATTAACATTCATGCATTTATACATAAAATCATAAATGAAAACCAAATACCAGTATTTAGCATTATCTAAAGTGAAGAATGCCTCTTGTAAACATGTATCACATCTATAAAATCTATCTTTAAGCATCACTTGATATGTATCTTCACCTATTTCTCTTATGTTTTTAAACTTATTTGACATACATGCAACGCGTGCCTTCTGTGCATTCATTATTTTAGTCTTTGCGTAATTTTGTGTATTCATTGCATCGTAACCATATGATCCATTAAGTGAAATCTTGCAAAATAAACTTTTTCCTTTATTTCCTTCTAATTCAGCCTTTTGTCTTTCGTTCATAAATTCGTTCGCAAATTCATTAAAACAAGTGTTTTTCGTAAATGTTAAAATTGATTGAATATCATCGATGATAAAATGAAATCTGTCTATTAGATACCAAAGATAATAAGAAGAAAATGGTTGATATTGGTTGTGTGTTGATGCTAACTGAGTTAATTTCCTCTGTTTCTGGTCAACTGGTAGATTGTTTGATTTCATGTAATTATACATAAAACTGCCAATTGTTTTTTCATCTGTGATAATATCTAAGTTTCTTATTATCGGTAAAAAGTTTATGTAATCATTAATGTATTTTTCATCAATGTGACCCTTTACTTCAGCCACGAATAAAGTATTTTTCTTCTTAATTATTCCCAGTGCTTTTGCTTTCTTTGTTGCTGTATCACAAATGATAACACCATTCAATCTTCCCGGCATATACATTTTATGGTCAGTATATTGAATGAAATCATGAGGATTAGATGAAAATGATGAAGGATATAATGAATTAAAATCAACACCAACGAAATGAGTCATGATGTTGGAAGTGTCCTCATTTGATACAGTTTTAGTTTCTGGACTATATGAAAGTTTATTAATGTGCGTGATTCCTTTAAGATTAACACGATGTTGAACATTTGATAACCACCAGTAATTCCATTACGGAGAATGTGATAAGCTTCAACTGAATCTAAAGTCATTGGTAAATTATTTTTTAATGCATAATTTCTTAAATTGATTCTTAAACGTTGAACATCTTCATCTTTATTTGATTTTACGACATTGCAATAACAACACATTAACTGACAATTTTCTTTGGTATGTGGTTTTTCATTATCGATTCTATCCAATGTTGGTTTATGCATATGTAAACGCTTTACCACACATTTTGCATTTAGATGAAAGGATTAAATCGTGATAGTATTGAAAATCATCCATTGAAACATTATTTTTAGTATCCCTTTCTGCTTTTTCATCTTGTTTCTTATATGATTCAATTTTATATTTCCAATACTTTTTCGTTAATTCAAAACTTGATTCTATCTCTTCCTCAGGATATTTTTCATTAGGATTAAAGTCTTTATATGCTAAAGCGTAACGAATCATTGAAGCATTCGATGATAAAGAAAGATTATGAAGCATATCAATTTTATAAACAAATGTTTCTTCAATAATTTTATCGATTGGGTCAATCATAATTTCAACATCTTTATTGCAATAATGAATAAAATATTCTAATCTATTCTTAAAATTTTTAGCATCATTGAGATATATTTGATAATCACTATCTGATATAGTTTCTTGAGTTAATGCTGAATAAAATGAATCTTGAGTGAATGGTTCCACTTTATATAATTCTTCTTCGTAATTTTCCCACGTGATGAATTGATAAGGGAAAAAGGATTTAACACGTGATTTATTGTTTCCGAAATCTTGAGTGAATTGGTCTAATGTCCCACCCGCTATATAATTTCTGATGTCAATAAATCTCAATTCATATGGACGTTTGTTTTCTTTACAATGATTTGCTTAAATTGTGAAGATGAACCCAGCATTGATTTTATTTTCCATTTTGCAGTGTTTAAATCACGAAGAATTAAATTTAAATCAAACTTTCCCGAATTAAAACCTATGATATTCACTTTATTGAATTCCTCATCTAGAAGTTCTTTAAATGCTTCCTTCTGTTTTTCATTTAATGTATGGGACAAAGTCCCCGCCGTTTGCGGCTTCAATAATTCTTCATATTGTTCATATTTGATTTAGCAACTAATGAACAGGTTGAAAATAAAAACTCAATCCAATCAGAAATAAAAGAATCACTCGAAGTTAAGCAAAAATTCCTCGTATATGTTTTATCATTTAATTTAACCGTTGATGATACCATGAATGGTTTTAAGTAAGCGTTCAAAGTTGCACACTCAGAAAGTTGTAATTCTTCTTTAGTCTCTAATGTTTCGAAGTCAAAAGTAATATAATATCTTGTCGGTTTATAATATTTCTGCAAATTGTGAGCTAATAACCACTGATATATCTTCTGTTTCGTAATATGTGGTGCATATGGTTGCTGTGTCTTTTGCAATGAACGTCTTGAATTAATCTTCCATTATTTTCTTTACATTTCTCACAATGCTTTAAAAATCTTCTTTGGTTTTTCCTTTCTGGATCATCACGGATAGAATAAACTTCTTCTTTACAATATGGACAAACTTTATAGCCGGTGAGTGCTTCAACGTCTGTTATTCTGTCAGCGTGAAGTTTTCCACATGGACTCTGTGTTAATAAAATATTTACTGTTTCAAATTCTGGATCTATCATTATTGATTCCACTAATGGAAAGTCTACCTTATTTATGTCCACGTCTTCTGGTTGAGGATCACAATAATAGAAATCAATATTAACATTTAACATTCTCGCTAATCTCTCACTTTCTGATGAAATGTCAAACCCTTCATATGCATCTATTGCTTCATTTAAATAGCTTCTACGAGTTTTAGGATTAACACCATCAGGAATGTTATAGAAGCGTTTAAATAACCTTCTACCTTCTGCTCTTATTTGATTATCATTCATTTTAGCTGTTCCGTTTTTGTTCATTTATGTAAGAATAAAAAAATTAAAAAAAATAAAGTTTATTTTTTAAAGCCCATAAAATGAATTAAGAACACATAAATTTTTATCATCTGCGACGTGACGAATACATTTTAATTTACTCAAGAATGCGTACCCTGATACATTAAATCTAATTCCTGTCTTATTTAATTTCACAACTTTGAAAAGGAATGTATGAATAGCTATAAAATGATGAGAAGATGTTTTATGGGTTGCTTCCATTTTTTCTGAAATAAATGAATAAATATAATGCTTATACGTTTTCATATCTTTTATGTTCTTAATAACGAATGGTATAGACCTTTCAACTTCGTCTTCCTTCGGTGCTGTTCTTTCATATGAAACATTATTGGTAGCTTCAATAATGAAACCACAATCACACAAAATTTTATAGGTTCCAATGGTTTCTTTTGATATTTATCTAATAAATCAAAAACTTTATCAACACCTGTGCATTTATTTAAATAATAATTTTGTAAATATCATGATCTTCTTTCTTAATCGTATTAGTTGCATATGTCACGTTTTTAAGAGCTTTTTTGAATTTCTCAGAATCGAGAGGGGGTGAAAGTAAGATACAAGGGTATTCTTCATTATCAATAAATTGTAACTTATGGTTACGAATAAATTTAGTACCTTCTTCTGAAAGTGTTTCGTCTATTTCACCATCTAATAAATTTTGTGTTGATTCTGAGACATAATTTTTATATCTTTCTTCATGAGATTTCTGTACTTCTGATTCTGAAGCTGGGATATTCATTAAACCCTCTACTTCATTTCATTATATTTTTCAACTTCTCTTAATTCCTTAATTTTTTCATCTATTTCATCTCTTATTTTTTTCAGTCTTTCAATTTCATTGTATTCATCATCTTTAATCCGTTCTTCATAATATTCAGGGAAAACATCAGGTTCTTTAGGTTTTTCTGCTTCAGATGTGGGATATAAGAAATTTATAACATCATCTTTATTCATTTTTCCATCATAATCTAAATCATTTAATAACTCCGCGAATTTTTGACAATTTCTTAAATAATATTTATTAACTTCATAACCTACCTCCTCTAATATATCCTTTATTTCCTCGTTTGTGAATCCTAATTTTTTAACGTTGTTAGTTTTGACGCTCATTTCATACAAAATAAAAAATAAAATAATAAACATAACTAAGTTTTAATTTTTCGTAAGAAGTTTATTTTATTTTTATATATAAATCATTCTTAAGGTCAAACAGACTTCTTATTTTTATATGAATTCCATCCTCTTTAATGTCATCAATGATTTCCATTTCATTATTTTCAATTTCTTCTTCTTCTCGTTTATGAGGTCTTTGATTATGACTCCATTGATTCCATGAAATTAAATATTCTTTATCATTATATTTATACCTCATTAGCTTATTTTGGCTTTCATATTCATTTAATAATTCACAATCTTCATTTTTAAATTGAAGTTTAACCCATTCAGGATTTAAACAATGTTTAATTAATCGCGGAATATCTGACATCATCTATATATAGCTTCTTTTATAAAAGATAAAAAATAAATTATTTTAAAATTAATGTTAATTTTTTAATGATTTATAAATAAATATATTTTAATGCATCGTCTATATATAGATGTAACAAAAAAAGTCACTAAACCCGTCATATCCTACTACTTCTTGAATTTATAGTGCCTTCATTGATTTTTATGTGGATTTATAATTTCCTAATGATTTGGAATATGTTTATCAAGATTATGTAATAAATTAACTAAATTTTGATGATGGCGGTTTTTCATTCTCAAAAATGATGTCTAAATTCCCCAAGATTAGAAAGCTTTTCGGCAAGGCCATTGCTGAATTCCACTTAATAGATCCATCAGACAAGATTCTTGTTCCTATCGATGGCGAATATCCAAGATTAACATTGGCTGCATGGCTTTATCTCAAGAAAGCTAAAATGATCGAGAAATGCAATGTTTGCGCTGCACACTTCTACTCATCTGAGAAAGTTGATCCAGAAACACAACAAATTCTCGATGATTTTCTCAAATTATATCCAATGGACCTCAAGTACGTCCATCACGAGGCAGTTACAGACAGAGATGCCCTCCACAAGATGTATGTTGAGGAAGCTGTTGCTGAAGGATGCAACAAAGTTGCTCTTCCAGATTCCATCGAGTTCATCAACGCTTTAATGTTCGCTACCATGATCACCGATGGTATCCTCAACGGACCAGATATTGCTCAAAAGATCCAGCTTACACCAGAATCTCCAGAAATTACAATTATCAGACCATTCTGCTACTTAAAGGATGATGAAATCAAATATTTCACAGCCAAGAACTTAATGAAGACACATAAGGCTGGTATCGATGTTGAAGAAGACAATACATTGGCAGTTTGCAGAGAATCAATCAAGAGACTCTCTACAGAGGCTTCTAACACAAACTACAACATCTTTCACTCACAGTTTGCTGTCCAAGAGAAGTATCTTGGTGGTGGTGATGGATTATACCACGAACTTGGTGACTTCGATAAGGATTAGAGAATATATTCATTTACAATTTATCATAAAGTTATATATAATTTATATATTTTTGGTTAATTTTTCATAATTATAATTATAATTTTTTTTAAGGATACACAAATCGAAAAGGCAACTTTTGTTGAAACTTCTGGACATTGAGCATCAGAACACAATGTTTGTCAATTTGTTTTTGAATCAATTTATTATTCTAGCTTTCTTCAACCGGATTGTTTTGTCCGAATACTTGCATTTAGATTCTAAGTACTTCCAAGTTTGAAATGGCTTTTATTGCGTAGCGGTAAAGGCTTAAAAAATTATATTTT
Organism: Trichomonas vaginalis G3; assembly: GCF_026262505.1. NCBI lineage: Eukaryota > Parabasalia > Trichomonadida > Trichomonadidae > Trichomonas > Trichomonas vaginalis. The sequence goes on along the minus strand of NC_067206.1, from coordinate 20,522,376 downwards.
GGCAATAGGAATTATAAATTATAGAATTCTATGTTTTTTTCTCTAAAGCATGACTTTTATTACACAATACATACAATACATTATAACCTAGTAATTCATTATAATTTTAACATTTTCATTCTATTTCTCAGTTCTCTTAGAACTGGATCATCTGAGTAAGATCCATCATCAAATGATAATGGATCTTTCTGTTCAGTAAATTGAGCAAATGAAAATGAATTTTCAATTTGTAATTTAGTTTCGGGTTTAATTTCTGGAGCTTCCTTAAAAAGCCAATTTTTAACTGATTCGTTTGCCACTATTTCATTTTCAATGTCTGTCTGAATCGAAATATTTTTTGTTAATTGTCTTCTTCGTGGTTTTTTGGCATCTGCCTTTGTATCAATGTTAACACCCATACTTGATATCTTTTTAAGTATTTCATCAGGAGAATTGCCTTCGAATAATGGATCATAGCGTGACATTTTCTTTCGAAGACGTTTAAAAATTATGTAAAACTTTAGATGAATAGTGTACATGTTACATCGTCGTCTCAGACCTAGAAATGATAAAATAATCACAGAATTGATCTGAATTATGAATTTATTTAGAATTCAAAATATCGGGAGAAATTGCCTGGCGTCATTTATCATTGGGCATTGAATCTGTATATACTTATATAATCTTATATTATCATGCTTTAAACCTATTATATATTTTTTCAAAAATGAACTTAAGTTATCTAAATTAACAGAAACATTTGTTAAATCCTACGGATAGTTAGTAGAGTTTGTACGAACTTGAATTTATAATTTGATGCACATTTGAAAAGAATTATGGGAAAGCTGTACGTCGCATATGCTTGTTCATGAATGTTTATTAGATATAAGCTAGCAATGAATCAGTTCTGACAAAAATATATGGCCATTTTTCAGTGCGGATCATAAGGATGACTCAAATAACGTTCATAAATCAAGTGAATATGTATCCAATAGATAAAATTTTGGGCAATATGGTTTGGAGCTTAAATTCTTAATTTTACCCATAATTTGAATCATCAAATTCATTTAAAAGAGTGAATTTGGATTTATCCAACATGAGTTAAAGTTTTGAGATGGTGTTCGAAATGAAATACTGAATGATTGTCATGCATTATTTTGAATTGAATAGACGTTTAATAATTTTCTAAAAATTAAAAATGACTGATAAAGGTGAACAGAGTAAGCAATCTCTTGCATCATTAACGCAAGGATTTATACATCTCTTAACAAACTCCGAAGATGTCGAAATTGAAATCACAAAAGCCTCCGAAATGTTAGATGCATCTAAAAGAAGACTCTACGATGTAACAAATGTTCTACAAGGTGTAGGCCTCGTAGAGAGATGTGGAAAATCTAAAATAAAGTGGACTTCAAGAAATTCAAAGGCAGATGCTCAGAGTTATCACAATGCATTACTAGAAAAAGAAAAAGAACTCATTCAAATTAGTAGTTTTCTTGATGCAAAAATAGAAGAATTTACAAATTCAGAAGTATTTAATAATCTAGGCTGGGTAACGGATTTTGATATACAGAAATGTAAGAAAGATAGAAATTCGAAAGTATTTGCGCTAAAAGGACCGGCGTCACTTGCAGTTCAAGTAGATGAAACAGAAGATGGAACTTATAGAATGGTATGTCAATCTGAAGATCAGCCAATATCTTGGACACCAATAGGGCGTAATTGAATTTGTTGCGTTGTTATATTATTTCTTTTTTATATTTATTAGTTTTGTTTTGATTAAATTTTATTTATTTTAAAAAAGTACCAAATACCCTTATCTAATTTTGACTGTTGCATGCCAGCAACAAAAACTGCCTCGAATATTTCATTTTCAATTCCGCAAACTAGATGCTGTATGCAACAATTCCCATAGAATTAATTTTATGCCAAGGAATCCTTTCAAAACATGTTCGGCACCTCTCAATTTCTGGCATAATGGCAGAAATTAAAAGGGTAACTTTTTATGGAATAGAGTGTCTGTACAAACCCCATAGAAGTGATTTTCTCATGTTGGCTCAAGAATTCCTTTTTAAATTTTTTCATGTCTGGTCAAGACATTAGCCCAATGGAGCAATTGATTGTTTCAAGTTATTAAGAACAAAATTTGACTCAGAAATAATTCAAGCATGTCTAATATTTCATTTTGAGGAAAACATCCAGAGATCATGAGTGAATATTTCGCATAATATTAGTTTTGTCGCATTATTGATGGATGAGTACAATATAGAAATCAATTTAGGATAGGGTGTATGGTATAGGAATTCTGAATCATTTTTATTTTATTTCAATCAAACAGATGATTTTATTGATATTCCATTCATTTGTAAAAAAAGATAAATATGGAAGAGCCACTCTTCAAAATGCAGCAATTTTCATTAGTAAAGAAACTGCTGATTATCTTATTTTGTTTGATGCAAATATCAATGAAAAAGATAAATATGGAAAAACGGCTCTCCGTTTTGCATCATTTCATAATAATAGAAATGATCGAACTTATTATTTCAAATGCAATAATTTCTCTTTTACAAACTGCTCTTCAGAAAAAATTCAAAATCTTAATTATATATCAACAAGTTTACAATTCAATGGTTAAAAATGGATATAAATATGAGAATGGAATTCCGATATTTTTAATAGCTCTGCATGAATTAGCAAAAGCACAATTTTCAGAGAATGCAATTTTAGGAATATTTGCAGTATTAACAAATTTTTCTTGTACATCTTGTGGAGCAGAAAATGAACCGCACCTACGAAGAAGAGGACATCCGTCAAATGCATTGGTACCTATTTGAGAAATACTAGATGATGAGAAGAAAACAAAATTCGAATTCTTGCAATCCTTAAAAGCTTGATAATCAATAGTGTTAATATTATTTCCATTGAAGAAAACTCTTAAGAGAGTTGGACTTCCCATGAAAGCACAACTTCCAATAGTTACCATTTCTAATGGAACAATGAAATTTTTAACTCCACTGTATGGAAGGAAGAGAATAAGCTTTGTTTGTGCGTGATTTGTCAATGCACCATTTTCAAATCGATATCTTTGATCATTTTGAGGAAGCTTAACAGACTTTAGATTATAACAACCATAGAAGCAACCTCCATTAACCTTTGAAAGAGTACAGTCAGCTCCCATTATCAATGTTTTCAGTCTTTCGCAAGATTGAAATGCAAAACTTTGAATACTAGCTAATGAGCTTGGAATTATGAAATCTGTCAATGATGTGCATTCATCAAAAGCATATGTTCCAATATCTGTGACACCATTGTTGAGTGTAAGTGTTATCAATGATGTACATGATTGACATAGCATACTAGGAATATTACAAGATATAGTTAAATCTGTGATTTGAGAATTAGCAAATGATCTGATACCAACTGATTCTATGAGATGAGCGTCAAGACTAACAACGTTAAAAAAATGGGATTCACAAATGAGGAAATAAAGGATATATTAGAGGAGGCGGGTTATGAGGTTGATAAATATTATTTAAGAAATTGTCAAAAATTCGCGGAGTTTTTAAATGAGTTTGATTATGATGGAAAAATGAATAAAGATGATGTTATAAATTTCTTATATCCCACTTCTAAAGAAGAAAAACCTAAAGAACCTGATGTTTTCCCTGAATATTATGAAGAACGGATTAAAGATGGTGAATACGATGAAATTGAAAGACTGGAAAAAATAAGAGATGAAATAGATGAAAAAATTAAGGAATTAAGAGAAGTTGAAAAATATAATGAAAATGAAGTAGAGGGTTTAATGAATATCCCAGCTTCAGAATCAGAAGTACAGAAATCTCATGAAGAAAGATATAAAAATTATGTCTCAGAATCAACACAAAATTTATTAGATGGTGAAATAGACGAAACACTTTCAGAAGAAGGTACTAAATTTATTCGTAAACATAAGTTACAATTTATTGATAATGAAGAATACCCTTGTATATTACTTTTCACTACACACTTTAAATTCGAAAAAAAATCATTCAAAAAAAGCTCTTAAAAACGTGACATATGCAACTAATACGATTAAGAAAGAAGATCATGATATTTACACAAATTATTATTTAAATAAATGCACAGGTGTTGATAAAGTTTTTGATTTATTAGATAAAATATCAAAAGAAACCATTGGAACCTATAAAATTTTGTGATTGTGGTTTCATTATTGAAGATACCAATAATGTTTCATATGAAAGAACAGCACGAAGGAAGACGAAGTTGAAAGGTCTATACCATTCGTTATTAAGAACATAAAAGATATGAAAACGTATAAGCATTATATTTATTCATTTATTTCAGAAAAAATGGAAGCAACCCATAAAACATCTTCTCATCATTTTATAGCTATTCATACATTCCTTTTCAAAGTTGTGAAATTAAATAAGATAGGAATTAGATTTAATGTATCAGGGTACGCATTCTTGAGTAAATTAAAATGTATTCGTCACGTCGCAGATGATAAAAATTTATGTGTTTTAATTCATTTTATGGGCTTTAAAAAATAAACTTTATTTTTTAATTTTTTTCTTACATAAATGAACAAAAAGGAACAGCTAAAATGAATGATAATCAAATTAGAGCAGAAGGTAGAAGGTTATTTAAACGCTTCTATAACATTCCTGATGGTGTTAATCCTAAAACTCGTAGAAGCTATTTAAATGAAGCAATAGATGCATATGAAGGGTTTGACATTTCATCAGAAAGTGAGAGATTAGCGAGAATGTTAAATGTTAATATTGATTTCTATTATTGTGATCCTCAACCAGAAGACGTGGACATAAATAAGGTAGACTTTCCATTAGTGGAATCAATAATGATAGATCCAGAATTTGAAACAGTAAATATTTTATTAACACAGAGTCCATGTGGAAAACTTCACGCTGACAGAATAACAGACGTTGAAGCACTCACCGGCTATAAAGTTTGTCCATATTGTAAAGAAGAAGTTTATTCTATCCGCGATGATCCAGAAAGGAAAAACCAAAGAAGATTTTTAAAGCATTGTGAGAAATGTAAAGAAAATAATGGAAGATTAATTCAAGACGTTCAGTTGCAAAAGACACAGCAACCATATGCACCACATATTACGAAACAGAAGATATATCAGTGGTTATTAGCTCACAATTTGCAGAAATATTATAAACCGACAAGATATTATATTACTTTTGACTTTGAAACATTAGAGACTAAAGAAGAATTACAACTTTCTGAGTGTGCAACTTTGAACGCTTACTTAAAACCATTCATGGTATCATCAACGGTTAAATTAAACAATGATAAAACATATACGAGGAATTTTTGCTTAACTTCGAGTGATTCTTTTATTTCTGATTGGATTGAGTTTTTATTTTCAACCTGTTCATTAGTTGCAAATCAAATATTGAACAATATGAAGAATTAATTGAAGCCGCAAACGGTGGGGACTTTGTCTCATACATTAAATGAAAAACAGAAGGAAGCATTTAAAGAACTTCTAGATGAGGAATTCAATAAAGTGAATATCATAGGTTTTAATTCGGGAAAGTTTGATTTAAATTTAATTCTTCGTGATTTAAACACTACAAAATGGAAAATAAAATCAATGCTGGGTTCATCTTCACAATTTAAGCAAATCATTGTAAAGAAAACAAACGTTCCATATGAATTGAGATTTATTGACATCAGAAATTATATAGCGGGTGGGACATTAGACCAATTCACTCAAGATTTCGGAAACAATAAATCACGTGTTAAATCCTTTTTCCCTTATCAATTCATCACATGGGAAATTACGAAGAAGAATTATATAAAGAGGAACCATTCACGAAAGATTCATTTTATTCAGCATTAACCAAGAAACTATATCAGATAGTGATTATCAAATATATCTCAATGATGCTAAAAATTTTAAGAATAGATTAGAATATTTTATTCATTATTGCAATAAAGATGTTGAAATTATGATTGACCCAATGATAAAATTATTGAAGAAACATTTGTTTATAAAATTGACATGCTTCATAATCTTTCTTTATCATCGAATGCTTCAATGATTCGTTACGCTTTAGCATATAAAGACTTTAATCCTAATGAAAAATATCCTGAGGAAGAGATAGAATCAAGTTTTGAATTAACGAAAAAGTATTGGAAATATAAAATTGAATCATATAAGAAACAAGATGAAAAAGCAGAAAGGATACTAAAAATAATGTTTCAATGGATGATTTTCAATACTATCACGATTTAATCCTTTCATCTAAATGCAAAATGTGTGGTAAAGCGTTTACATATAAATAAACCAACATTGGATAGAATCGATAATGAAAAACCACATACCAAAGAAAATTGTCAGTTAATGTGTTGTTATTGCAATGTCGTAAAATCAAATAAAGATGAAGATGTTCAACGTTTAAGAATCAATTTAAGAAATTATGCATTAAAAAATAATTTACCAATGACTTTAGATTCAGTTGAAGCTTATCACATTCTCCGTAATGGAATTACTGGTGGTTATCAAATGTTCAACATAGAGTAAATCTTAAAGGAATCACACACATTAATAAACTTGCATATAATCCAGAAACTAAAACTGTATCAAATGAGGACACCACCAACATTATGACTCATTTCGTTGGTGTTGACTTTAATTCATTATATCCTTCATCATTTTCATCTAATCCTCATGATTTCATTCAATATACTGACCATAAAATGTATATGCCGGGAAGATTAAATGGTGTTATCATTTGTGATACAGCAACAAAGAAAGCAAAAGCACTGGGAATAATTAAGAAGAAAAATACTTTATTCGTGGCTGAAGTAAAGGGTCACATTGATGAAAAATACATTAATGATTACATAAACTTTTTACCGATAATAAGAAACTTAGATATTATCACAGATGAAAAAACAATTGGCAATTTTATGTATAATTACATGAAATCAAACAATCTACCAGTTGACCAGAAACAGAGAAAATTAACTCAGTTAGCATCAACACACAACCAATATCAACCATTTTCTTCTTATTATCTTTGGTATCTAATCGACAGATTTCATTTTATCATCGATGACATTCAATCAATTTTAACATTTACTAAAAACACTTGTTTTAATGAATTTGCGAACGAATTTATGAACGAAAGACAAAAGGCTGAATTAGAAGGAAATAAAGGAAAAGGTTTATTTTGCAAGATTTCGCTTAATGGATCATATGGTTACGATGCAATGAATACACAAAATTACACAAAGACTAAAATAATGAATGCACAGAAGGCACGCATTGCATGTATGTCAAATAAGTTTAAAAACATAAGAGAAATAGCTGAAGATACGTATCAACTGATGCTCAAAGATAGATTTTATAGATGTGAAACATGTTTACAAGAGGCATTCTTTACTTTAGATAATGCTAAATACTGGTATTTGGTTTTCATTTATGATTTTATGTATAAATGCATGAATGTTAATGGTTTTCATTTCATTGAAGGTGATACTGATTCATCTTATTGGGCAATCGCTGGCGACCCAAATCTTCCTAACACTCAAGCATTTCAGGCGATTGTAACCGATAAACAATTTTATGATAAAAACATTTTCAAATTCGCACCATTTGATTTCTTCTGTTTTGATGAGAAATTTAAACCTAAATTAAAGAATAAAGCTGAAGAAAAAGCACATGAGAAGAAGTTATTGGGTTTAGCAATTGAGAAACAAGGTGATAACATGGTTGCTTTATGCCCCAAGTGTTATACATCATTCAACGGTTCAATGGATGGAAGTGATTTTAAAAAGATTGCACAAAAAATGAAAGGTGTTAGTTTACGACAAAATAAACAATTAACACCTAAAAATTATTTGGATATAATAAATGATAAAGTGATATTTGATGGTCAGAATATTAATTTACAACTTAAAAACGGGTCAATGACTCGCTTAACAATCGGTAAGACTGCATTAACAGGAGCACACACTAAGGCCGTATGTTGTGAAAATGGATGTTGTATGCCATTTATTTAATACAATTTAAAAACGTAGGGGGTGAGTCATGAATTTAAAATTTTATTTTTAATAAAATGCCACAGAAGAGACAAAAGGAACCGTTAATGATGGTTTTGATACTATGATTCAAAGAGGTGGGCACCCTTAAAACACTTATTTTATTTTTATATAAATGAATAGCGCAGATTTAAAAAATTTAATTGATGATTTAGTATTTAATCAAAATTTTCTTACTTATTATGAATTAAAAGCATATCTCCAAAAATATGATAACAATATAACGGGTGATGATATGGATTATTATTATTCGTATTATAAAAATGAAATTTTGAAATATCATGATAAAATAATTTCTAAAATTAAAGACAAAATTAAAAATAATGAATATACAAAGGGAAAAACTAAATCACAACTTAAACAGTTGAAAGATTTCAAAAATAAAGTATTAACAGAAGAAGATATTGATGAATTATATAAATTATATAATCCCGAGCCGCAAAAACCAAAGGAACAAAAGCCAAAGAAGAAAAAGCCGAAAACAACACCAAAGAGAAAGTAGCAAATGTTCAACAGCTAAAGGTGCAAAACGCCCAGGTCTTCAGACCATAAATGAAGCACAAGCTTTAATTTATGATTCATTAGTTAAACCATATTCAGCCCGACTTTTAAATGAAGATCAACTTTTGGAATTCATCCTTCAACATAAACTCGAAGCGGGAAAGTATATCAAACCTTTATATACAGCATATTTAAAACAAATGAATAGAATACATCCAGAATTAATGAAAGGAAAATCAACAACTAAAACTTCATCATCCAAAATCAAAGCAGATAAAATTAAACCACTTGCGACACCAAAACCTCCAACAGTAGTACCTCCTCCTTCAGTTAATCCTTCATCATTCACTTTATTATATCCATTTCAATCACCAAAGAAACAAAAAGGTTTTAAAAAGGATTTCAAGATATTAAATAAACCAATTGACCCAAAAATTCAACCATTAAAGGAAAAATTTAGTCGCCCCTCATTTGCACCATATCCATATTCATACGAAATTGATCATTTAGAATATTCAAAAGGAAATGTTACTTATTTATTTGTCATTAACGTAAACACTAGATATTTATATTGCATTCCGGTGAAAGGGAAAACAGAACAGGAAACAAGAAGAGCTATTCAATACTTACTAGATCATGAAAGAGTAGATAATATAAGGGGTGATGGTGATAAAGGATTTCAGGCAGCTATGGCTCATTATTTTCCACAAATTAATTTTTACTTTTCATCCTCTCCATATACGTTTCATAATAAAATAGTTGATGCGGTAATGAGAACTCTTAGAGATGCATTAGGGGTTAACGGTCAGATATACTGGGATGGAAATCATGACTCCATCATACAGCAGTTAGTATATTATTACAATAATACATGGCATAGAACCATAAACATGAAACCAGTGGAAATGAAAAATGATATTTCAAAAGAATGGGAATATATTAGAAAGCAAATGGAAAGGTTAAATGATGTTAAACGTGAACAAATTAATTCGGGGCTCATGAATTTTAAACAAGGGGATAAAGTTTTGATTCATCTCGATTATGGAAAAACTGATAAATCAATGACAAAAAGAAGACGAAGATTTGACACAATAGCTGAATTTGTTAGATATATTAACGGTAATGCATTAGTTGAGGTTAACAATAAATTAATAGAAATTCCGATTTATTTTATTACTCCATTATATTTAAATAATATTTAATTTTTTTATTTCGTAAGAAATGAGTGACAACGAAGCATCCAAGAGTCCAGACGATGAATATAAAAAGAAACTAAACAGAATTAAATCAAAAATAGGCTATTACAAAAAGAAGCCGCAATGTGGTGGGGTTGAAAACGATCAAGAGAGGAAAGAAATAATCGAAAAATTAAAAACTTACCGTTCAATCCTTAAACTGAGTGAAGCAAAAATAAAAGAATTTAATAGAATAAATAAATTGATTGGAAGAGATGAATTTAATAAAGATGAATTTTTAAACTCAATCCAAATTTAATTTTTATTCCTCATCTTCTCGGTTTTCGTGGTTTGTTGTTTTTAATTTGTTCTTGCATCATTTTTATCATTTCCTCCCTTGTTATGATTTGTGGTAAATTTTGAGCTTGTGGGGTATCCATTTATATAAAAATAAAATTTGATGTTATCGTTATGTTTTCATTAATGATTTTAGGTTATTCAATAATGAATTATTTTTGAAGAACTGAAGGTGCTACCATGTTACCATGTGCTACCATGTAAATTAAATTCTTTAAAAAATGATGACAACATGACATTTTGACAACAACATAGGAAATAAAGGTTATCGTTATGTTTTCATTAATGATTTTAGGTTATTCAATAATGAATTATTTTTGAAGAACTGAAGGTGCTACCATGTTACCATGTGCTACCATGTAAATTAAATTCTTTAAAAAATGATGACAACATGACATTTTGACAACAACATAGGAAATAAAGGTTATCGTTATGTTTTCATTAATGATTTTAGGTTATTCAATAATGAATTATTTTTGAAGAACTGAAGGTGCTACCATGTTACCATGTGCTACCATGTAAATTAAATTCTTTAAAAAATGATGACAACATGACATTTTGACAACAACATAGGAAATATGATGCAGTCCAAAAATAAAGTTAGTTTTAAAATTATTTTTATTTTTTTATTCCTATATAAATGACGGCAACAAACAACAACAACAACTATATCGTTTCTGATGAAAAAGTTATTGATTCATTAGTTGAGGAATTAGTTGTGGCAGAAACTAAAACCCTCAACGAAAGAATTGGTGAAAACAAGATTGATTTACACAACTACCTCAAACATGATGGAGGAAGAGGAAGGAAAACTGGTATGGCTTTATTAGTAAATAAAATATCAAATTTAACGATTATAGATGTCGATATCAATAAATCGTACAATGATGAACTTAAAGAAACGGTTAGAAAAGACATTCTATCAAAACTTTCGGATAAAGATGTTATCGTTAAAACCGCTTCGGGAGGACTTCACATTTATTGCAACACTAATTTCTTCTATGCAGTTTCGAACAGAATGATTAAATGTTATTCCTGCAATGATTATGATATTGATATAATGACTTCTGTTGATGATTCAAAGCGTTCTTTAGTAGTTATGGCTGATTCAAGAGTTCGCAAGAATGCAACAGAACCAATCAATACATACTCATTCATTCGTGGAAGTTATGATTCAACATTAACCAGAACAGTGGATGATATATTAAATGATTTGAATATTAAGGTAAGAGTTGAACAGAAGAATGAAGAAATAAAGACTATCATGAATGAAAACAAAGATGTAAACATTGACGATAAACTTGCCCAGAGCATAGTTGATGGTATCTGTGATTTTGAAGTACATAATGACGGTGGAAACATGAATTTAGAAAAAGAAATAACATTATTCACACTGTTTCAAGCAATTAATTCGTTACCTAATCATTTGATTAATGAAGCATACGATAACGTTTATAACTTCTGCAGTTTAACAGAAAATGCAAAAAGTAATTTTGAAAAAGCACGTAGTAGATATGCACATTTAATGACTTCTCCATTTGTTTTGGTGAAGATTCTAAAACTATATCAAAAGGAATATTATGATGAATATGTTTTGCCTTTATTACGTAAGCCAAAAATAACATTTGATATCAAACTTGATGACTCGTTTTTGATAACAGATATTAGACGCAAGGCTGAAAATCATCAGTATAAAAACAGTTCTGAAGTAATTGAGAATTTATCACGTGTCATTCGTTTTGTAGATTGTGGAAATAAATATTTCATTCAAAAGGACTATAATATCCACGACAAAATGAATCAAATATCATTCGTTCTTCAATCAAACATGAAAGAGTCACTTAAAATGATTAAATTATTTAAAGAAGAAGGTAAAACAATAACAGCATGGGATGTACTACTAAATCAATTATCCTCATTAACCGTTAAGGGTGTTTGCTTTAAATCTGATTCCCCCGATGTTTTCTCAACGTTTCAAGGTTATAAATACAACATTCTCGAAAAGCCTGATTACTCAAAAATTGAGATGTTTATGAATTTCATTAAAGAAGCCATTTGTGATAATAACGATGAAGTGTATAAATACCTTCTCGGCTGGATTGCATCAATGATTCAACATCCTGGAATCAAGAATGAAACAGCAATTATTTTGAAAGGACTTCAGGGAACAGGTAAAAACAGATTCACCAACATTGTTTCTGAACTTCTCGCTGGTTATTCATGCAAAAACATTACTGAAATAGGTGAGCTAATGGGTAATTTCAATTCAGTAGTTGAGAATAAAATGTTTCTTGTACTTAATGAACTCAAGAATGTTGGTGAAGACAGACTCGCAAACTTCAACGCTTTGAAATCAATTATAACGGATAATGAGATTAGAATTAATGAAAAGAATCAACCCAGAAGAACAGCACAAAATGTTGCAAACTTCATTTTCGTAACTAACAATGTTTACCCTGTCAAAATTGAAGTTGGAGACAGAAGATATGTAGTTTTAAGGGTTAATGGTAAATTCAAGGGTCAATTTGATTACTTCAAGAATTTAATGGATTCATGCACAAAGGAATTTTATGATAATTTACTGACGTATTTTATCAATTACGACCTTTCATCATTTAATGTACGAATCATACCGATGACTGAAGCCAAACAAGATTTAATTGAATTATCAACAAATCCTTTAGATGTATGGATAAATACTCATTATGATGAATTGTGTGCAGGTATGACGTGTAAAAATGCTCTATTCTGCAAACCATCAGACATGAAAGACAAGAATTTCCAAATGAGTATTAAGGATAAATGTGATAGGAAACATGGAAGAATAGATGGTAAACAAACATGGTGTTATGTTTTGAAAGAAGAAATGAAAGGATTATATAAACAGGTTGAACCAAACGATAATGAGGATTCATTTACTGATGATGAAATACCTGTAAATGAAGCTTTATAAAGTATGATTTGAATTTATTTTTGCCTTCCTCCTGTGATGTTGTCAAAATGTCATGTTGTCATCATTTTTTAAAGAATTTAATTTACATGGTAGCACATGGTAACATGGTAGCACCTTCAGTTCTTCAAAAATAATTCATAAATGCCTTCCTCCTGTGATGTTGTCAAAATGTCATGTTGTCATCATTTTTTAAAGAATTTAATTTACATGGTAGCACATGGTAACATGGTAGCACCTTCAGTTCTTCAAAAATAATTCATAAATGCCTTCCTCCTGTGATGTTGTCAAAATGTCATGTTGTCATCATTTTTTAAAGAATTTAATTTACATGGTAGCACATGGTAACATGGTAGCAGTGAAATAAAATTTTGTTATCAGTTATTTTATCATCATTTTATTAAGTTCATCTTTAGTTAATAATTTGAATGGATTCGCTAATGTTCCACCTTGAGTCACAACACCTGCCCCGGCTAATTGTGAAGAACCCGGGATAAGTACTCCATGAAATGATTTCATTGGTAACATTAATTTAGAAATAGTTGGCTTAATTAATTTTGTCATTTATGAAAAAAATAAAATTGCATAATTTAAATTTTTTTCTTTCTCATTTTCTCATCCTGTTTTGGTTTCAGCAACTTTTCAAGTTGTTGTCTTGTCAGTAACTTTAATTTTAACTTTGGATCAAATATTGGGTTTCCATCTTTATCTCTTCCAATAACACCATATGGTAGAATCTTCATTTATACTAAAATAAAAAATTAAATTATGTCGTTTGCTCTTTTGGAGCTCAGAACTTTCAGTCCATTCTAAAGTTTGTTTCACAAACATTGAGCGTTCATTGAACTCTATACCATGCGTAAACTGTCATGTAAGGTGGCATGTATTCTTTACTTTGCCCCGTTGTTTGTGTATATCCTGAAACGAAATGTGTATGGTTTCCTTCTCCCTGAGTGTCGCTCCAGTAACAATTTATAGCAAACTTAACGTTGTCTTTAACATCATATCCTTTACCTTTTGTCATTCCTGACCAATCCCAATATCTATGCTTATGCCAACCTGCTTGAGATGTACTTAAATTTATGTAGTGACTGTGTGCAGGTAAATTTTCACCTGAAATTGTTTTACTTCCACCTGTTTCCTTTGAAGAGTTTGCACAATACAAAAACCTGTCGACTATTTGTTCCCATGCACCAACACCAAACATTACTTGAGGACCTCTTGCATCCATAGATGTATAAATAGAACCTACTGGGTTCATTAAATCAAACATATGAGATATTATAGGATTCTCTCTTTTGAACTTAAAATATAGTGCAACTATTTCAGGTTTTTTCTGGTTTGTGTCAGAATATTTTTTATAATATAATCTTATGTTTTCAGGGTAGGTAAAATCTTGACTATAATATTTATTTCTGTCATCTGTATAATAATATACTATTCTCGTTTTTTCTATTGCATTATATCTTTTATATCTATAATAATCTAAATATAATGTTAGCTTTTGTTCATCTACATGTGGTGTTCTGTCGTCATCTCCATAGTCATAATAATATGGTGCTGGAGCTGGGTCAGGCAATGTCATATCTGCCATTTCATAAACTCTTAAATATTTCTTTTGTCCATCTCCATATAAGTTTAAGTAGCAGTTGTTGTCTAATGGAACTTTAACTTGTGTACCATCATTCTTTTTATAGCTTACATACATTTCATTGTTATTTTTCGGAATGAGTTTACACCGTGTACCATTTTTTAAGGAGTGTACAAACTGCCATCTAAAATATTTATTTTCTTCATTGACAGAAAAGTCACCAACAATAGTTTCAATATTTTTTGTTGTTCCTATCAAACTTTGGTATATTTCGTTAACATATGTTTTATCTGCTTTCTTCTCTAACTCATCGTTAACATATGTTTTATCCGCTTTCTTATCATATAAATCTTGAACAGTGAATTTAACATTATTTTCACTACTCATGACATAAACATTTTTACATTTAATTTTTTTATTCGTTGTTATGTTTTCATTCGATGTTAAACCTTGTGGAAAGTTAGGAGGAATATAATATAATGCATCCCCATCGGTTCCGTCAACCGTTCCTTCAATATTTTCTATAGCAACAGTTGAGAAGAAGTAATGTGTATGTTCCTTATCCGCTTTCTTCATTAACTCATCATTAACATAAGTTTTATCCGCTTTCTTCATTAACTCATCATTAACATAAGTTTTATCCGCTTTCTTCATTAACTCATCATTAACATAAGTTTTATCCGCTTTCTTCATTAACTCATCATTAACATAAGTTTTATCCGCTTTCTTCATTAACTCATCATTAACATAAGTTTTATCCGCTTTCTTCATTAACTCATCATTAACATAAGTTTTATCCGCTTTCTTCATTAACTCATCATTAACATAAGTTTTATCCGCTTTCTTCATTAACTCATCATTAACATAAGTTTTATCCGCTTTCTTCATTATGTCATTTAGGAAACCTTTTATGAATTCCTCATTTAAATTAAATCTTCCAATCTTCAAAACTTTAGGAAATGCATTTAATGCGTAATATCTTTGTTCTTCTGGTGGAATTGATGTTATATCATCCGTTATACCTTTAATTTTAGAATTCATAAATAAAATTTCTTTTATATTTGATATCACTGCACCACCTTTGCAAACGAATTCGAAACGGTCATTTTTCAATACTATCTCCAAATCTCCATATTTCAACCTTTGCGTTTGTTCTGCCGTCTTTGAATTATATGCATATATGGCGTATGTAATGGTATGAAGGACCTGGGTGCTTTGCGCCTTAAGTTGTTGTGGTTGCTGTTGTTTAATCATTTATTACAATTTAAAAATAAATATTTAATCCATTATCTCATCAGCTATTTTTTCTATTTGAAATTGCCATAATATTTCATTCATAAATTCTAAATCACAATCAAATAGGTCGGTTATTCTAAATTTAATATTTGATAAATCTTTTGAATGAAGAATAAATGAATTCCCGGATAATTGAAACGGATATGATAAAGAAAATGTGTTTAAGTTGATGGATAAAATGTTTTGTATTGATGGGTAAGAGTTAGGGTCTAATGTTTGATGTGAAAATCTCATTGGGGTATTAACTTTATCACATTTGATTAAAATGAAATTGGAACCAGTGTCAGAATACAAAACATCCCCAACATCTTTTTCAAAATTTAATATCCCCAACAATGAACGAAAATGAGGAGTACAAAATTTAATTTTCAGCGGAAATTTAATAAGGTTATTTATTTCATCAAGTTCAAAAAGTTTATCAGGTTTTGATTTAAAATTTTCTTCATACCATACGATAAATGATTCATTTAAATAACTTAAAATCGTGTTAATATCCCATTTCACTATCACATTATTTATATACATATCATACGTTTTTTCATGGTCATCTTTAATAAATGATATATAATCTGAAGGGTCTAAAAGAATGGGATTAAATTTACCACTCACAGAAACGAGAGTAACATTATAAATTCCACTAACTGTTAAATTTAATTCACAACTATTATTCGAAATAATATTGATAATTGACATTTTTATTACGATTAAAAATATGGTAAAGCGTTATTTTCCAGTGATAAATAAAACTAGAATAAGATTACCTCAAGAATTCATAAATTCAACGAATAAGAAATTCATTCATGTTATAAATTTTAGTGTTTTCAGAAAATATGAGTCGATGTCATATTCATCAACGGGTTATATTTCACTTCATTCAAATTTAGTTCAATCAAACCCATATAATGACCATTTCATAAGATTTTCAGATGGTATTAAAAATGTAATTGATAGATTAAAATATGAACAGATTGACAATATCGAATTTTTGGAATTTTGGTTTAAATATCCCGATGGAAAAAAGATTGAAGTTAAAGATAAAGCTGATACTATAACAAAAACAATTACAATGACTGATCCAGATAGTGGGAACAAAAAGAAATAAAACAAACGATAGAAACTGGTGAAAGGTCAATTATTATTGATTATGATTCAAAGGATTATTATTCGATAATGTTAATGCTTGAATATTAAATAGCCTTAACAAAGAATTTTTCAAGTGATATTTTATATTCATCAACTATTTTATTATAAATATCATTATATGTTAAATGAAGTTCAGTTGTTGTTCCATTCTTTGATATCTTAATTGTGCTAATATCCTTTATAGGATTTATTTTTGCAACTGTTCCGCAGCATGAAACCTCATCATCTATGAAAAATTGAATCTTAACGTCTGAATCTTGAACATCACAAAGAATGGCGATAATGTGAATTAATGATTCATAAGGTAAAATAATTAAACCGGATTGGTCAATTAAATTTATTATTGAATCATAATTATTAATTATTATATCACGGTAAATTTTCATTAATTCAGAATTAATGTCTATTTTATATGGGTTCTCGATGTTTGATGAAAGAGGTGGGGGTATGTTGGATAAGTGGGAATTTCAACGGGTTCTTTACCAGGTTCAGATAAAATGATTGGGTCTCCATTCTCATGGTTTTCTTCATTCTCCTCACTCTTCGGTAAGTCACGAGTTAATAAATTTGGTTGAGTTGCTGACCTTGTTAATTCAGGGCTAACATTACCTTTAACATTTTGAATAATTCGTGATTTATCATCATTTACGTTATAACCAACCGTAATCTCTGCTTTTGCGTTAGTGTTCTTTTGACTAGTGAAACGTCTTCTCATTTATATTCGAATAAAAAAATATATTTAAACTTTTATTTTGCTGGAACTTTTGAATCTATTATTCCCTGTATTTGTTCATGAAGTTGATTTTTAGCTGTTTCATCGAAATTAATAGAACGAATATATTCATTAATTGCATTCTTATAATCAACCGATTTCTCAAATTTTCTTTTATCTGATTCCTTAACTAAATCATAAGTTAAACCTCGTTGCTGATATAATGGTTTCTTAATTAAATCTTTGAATGCTTGAGATAAAGCACCTGATGCAATTCTTGCTACTATAATTGGTTGAAATTGCTGTTTAAGTTCATCTTTAACATTTGCGAAAACTGGATCGAATAAAGCAACTTTAAAGAATTTCTTAGCTGAAATTTCAGGTCTAATATTTGCATATTGACCATCAAACTGGTTAGAATATCGTGGTAATCCATCCGGTCCCTCTTCAATAGCATTTAATTCTTCATTGAAATAAGAATATGGATTATGACGGTATGAATTAATTGGACCTTTTTCACCTTCTCCAATGTATTGTTTAACAGCTTTTCCATTTTCATCAAATTGCATAGGATAACGTTCATTATATGCTTTATGTTTAGGATAATCAGATACAGTTAATTTATAACCATTTATGACTTTAATATTACCTCGACCATCAGTAACGAAAACTTCATTTATATCATCAGGTTTTCCATTTGGACCCGTAATGTCTGCTTCATGTGCTTCCCAATTTGGACCATGACGTTTGGCATATGCTTGAGCTTCTGGTAATGTTAAAACATTTCTCATTTGTTTAACATCTTTTTGAAGACCAGCAACAATATGAACTAATTCTTTCATTCCATCGGGAACTTTCATAGTTCTATTATATGCACCCCTTTTGTTTGTCCCTTGTTTTAATGGAACCTGTAAAAGATTTGCTATTTCTGCCATGTTTAATTATAAATAAAAAATAAAAATTAATTATAAAAAGTTAATCAAATTTAACATCCCCTTTATTTAAATCAACTATTATTTTTCCATGTTCACCTAATTGCTGATATTGTGTGTAAAGTTCATTAATGCTCATTGGTAAATTCATTTGATAAAGCATAACGTTCAACTGTTGACGACTAAACCCACTGAAAATGAAAAGGGTTGATAGATTTGATTTAATGTTTGTGCTTAATGCTTTGAAGTATTGAACAGCCATAAAGAATGAACATTGAATGTGTCGACATTGAGTTAATAACTGATTAAAATATGATTTCTCATTTGTTATTAGTTTTGATTTCACTGCATCATCTAGAAAAATGAGTGAATGTAAAAATTCTTTATCAAAATTTGAAATGGAAAGTGTTTCAAATAATTCATCCCGTTGTTTATCAATAATTTTATCCTCTAATCCTTGCTTCTTGATTGTATTATATAATTCTTTATACATTAAAAAGTTTTTTAAATAATCTTCTGCTTCTTCTTGTGATAAATAAATAATTGGAATTTTGATTAAATGCTTTAAAGATTCAAATGTATCATCTGAAGGTGAACCTGAACGGTTGATATAAATTAACACATGTGAATAGGGGGAAGTGTTAGCAATAATGATAATTTGTTTTAATATCGTTAATGTTTTACCTTTATTTTGTTTACCAATTGCTGCAGTGATTGAATTTAAGTAACATTCAGAATATGGAATTTTCATTAATTTTTCCTTAGATAAAGCATTTCTATTATCACTCAATGCTTCATTAATCATATCATCTACGTATGTATTATATACTCCCGCTAATTCTTCATAAGGGGTGGATGAATTTAAATCCATTTAATCAAAAATAAATTTATAATTTTAAACATTTCTATTCATCAATATTTCATCATATGAACTTCTATACTGCGGTGGTGTACCTGTTGGATGATATTTCAAACCTTCGTCCGGTGTCCATGTCCAATATGTAGTCCTAGTAAACCAAACCTGAGGAGGATTTGTCACCTTTGAACAGTAAGTGTCATTTTCACCCTGAATGATTGGATAAGCTTTCACTTGTACTGTAACTTGTGAGTTAAAAGTTTCTAATCCATCAAAGAATATACCCGCTCCATCACGTTGAACTGGAATAGTGCATAAGAATGAAGTTTGGTCTTTCCATGTTCTAGCTAATGGTGCGCCATCATCACCATTCAGTGGTCTAGTTAATGAGTCCTCGTATTCTTCCGTGCATTCATTCACTCCATCTAAATCAGAAGCTTGAAGCATACGTGTAAAGAATATGTCACCCACTGTGGTCATCGCTTGATCGGGAAGTTTCTGGAATCTATAGTGACCTGAAGACCTCGAAGCATTGGATTTTCTAAAACTGTTCTTTGCATTGCATTCTTCGGAAATGTTAACACAACATCTGTAACATTATGAAGAGCATATGAGAAATCTGAGCTAATACCCTCGGGAGTGATGCAACCTCCATTTAGTGAACGAATGTCAATATGTTGAGCTGGAATCATGAATGGATCTTCCTTACTGAATAAACGTGGTATTGCTTTAACTGATTCTTCAATTAAACCGTATCCTGGTGTAATACATTTATCCTCTAAAACTTCCATCTTTGTGCATGAAATAATAACGTCATCAACTATTGCGTCAGCAGATGTAGCGGCTAAGCTTGTAATTAATTTGGCAGGAAGTCCGATTTGTTGGAATTTGCGATCATATTTATAAACATGATTCATAATCTTTTCATAATTTTCATCAGTTATCTTTTCATAAACGTAATTTTGTAAATCAGCAACTCTTAACGGTAACCTGACAAAATACTAAAGTATCCCTGAAAACATAATATTTAAGAATGATATCACCAAATGATTTAGGATAATCATCGAACGCCTGAAATGCTAACAAATCATTTACCGGAATAATCATATCAAAAGTGATATCAACTTCTTCATTTGCTCTCTTGAAAACTTCAGAAGGGTCAATATATTTACCACATACTGAGTTATCATATTTTTGAACATTATTATATAACGAATGAACAAACTTTTTAACTTTCCTTTCTGATTTCGGTTTATATGTTGCAAATGCGAAAGATTCACGGGCGCAATCCATTTGAAGATAACCGGCATCACCTCTTTCGGTTTCTACTTCTAATTGTTTAAAGCTTTGATTTGATGATTTGTAACCAACGAATAAACGCATGCATTTAAAAGCGGCATCACATGTGAAAGCTTTATTTGAAACTAGAGTTGCTTTAACTTTGCGTTTAATATATGTGTCACCTAATTGGTTCACATCATGAGCCGGATTTGTAATTCTTAAATGAGTTTGTTTATCATCAAAATATGGAGCATCAGAGTCATAGCATGAACTTTCAAGTTCTCTATAATATCTTCTACCGTCATTCTTTGCGAATATTTCATTTATCTTTTCGAATGAATGAAACACATTTCCATTAATCGGTTTGGTGTTTGGCACTAAATAGTTAGTCGTCATTTATTAATAAATAAAAAAATCAAAATTAAAAGATGGAAATGAATTTTTAATTATAATGAAATAATCAACTATGGCTGCAGGTATATTTAAGAAACTGTGGGATAGAGTAAAAAGAGGAGCGAGTAAAGTTTGGGAAACATTGAAGAAGGGAGCAAATTGGATATTTAAGAATAAAGAAGCAATTAGTGACGTAGCTGAATCAATAACACCAAAAGCTGCCCCAATAAGAGAAATTTTAAATAAAGGAGAAAAAGTTTATCAAAGACTACAACCGATACTAAGATAAAAATAATTTTAAAATAATTTATTTTTCCACTATCTACCCCCTATTTTATTAAGTATTCCTTCAGCTATTCCACCAATTGCGTTACCTGCTTGTGCTCCCATCGCCGGATTACCTGCTTTAGTACCTAATACCCCACCTATGATAGTTCCTGCCGTTTTCGCTACTGGTGCCAAAAAGTTTGCAACAGGTTTAATAATCTTTTTATAAACCCAACCCGCAGCTTTCTTAATTCCATCCCATAATTTTTTAAAGAATCCTGCCGCCATTTCTGATTTATCATTAATTAAAAAATATTTTTCATCACTTATATTCTAATTTTTATTTAATGATAAATGAAACCGATTTTAAAAATAAATGAAACAGAGGGGGAAGAAATAAATGAAAGTGAAAATGTTCAACAAAAAATAAACGTTGTTAAACCAATTACTGAAATAAAAATTTTTTAATCTGTTGAAGAATTTAATGACTATTATGCTAATAATAAAAAATTATTTGAAGAATTGACAACGTGTAAATTGAATAAAATGTTTAAAGTTGATGGATTCAAAATTTCAAAAATAAAGGGGGTGGTTAGTTTGAAATCTATTCCTCAATCAAGAATCACCTCATTAATGAAAATAGATGATTTAACAAAAAGAATAGAAGAGATTGAAGGAAGAATGAATCAAATAATTGATTTCATAAATTCAAATAATCATTAGTTTCTAATTTCTTTTTACTCGTTTATGAGGTCATTGATTATGACTTCATTGATTCCATTCATGATTTAAACAATTCTATAATTAATCGCGGAATATTTGACATCATCTATATATATAGCTTCTTTTATAAGTGATGAAAAATAAATTATTTTAAAATTAATGTTAATTTTTTTAATGTGTTTATTTCATTATGTTTGGGCTGAGTGTAAATGTCTTACAATATTATATCATTTTTAAATCTTGATTTATTCAAAAACGTAAGAATAAAATTGTAAGAATCATACATTTTTTACTTCATATGTTAAAAAAAATGATACAAAATCGTTCAATATTGTATGAATTCTTACGTTTACAAAAATGATACAAAATCGCTCGATATTGTATGAATTCATCGGTTACAAAAAAAGTCACACAACCCGCATTATATACTACTGACGCCCTAGCTATTCAATTTTCCCTTAGGACGCCCATAAACCTCTCAAAAATGTGATGTAAATATCACAATTTTGAGAAATTTACACTAGGACGCCTTAGGACGCCAACCCCCTTTTTTACCCTAAATTTGGGCAATTTTGAAACATAAAAGATGGAATAGTTTTTATTTTAATAGGAAATTCGAATTCAACAATTTGGCATATTCCAAGGCAAAATGAATCAATAAAAGTTACATTTTTGGAGAAAATTATATTATTGAATTTCGAACATCTAAATGCAGAATTACCAATTGAAGTAATATAAGAAGGAACTTGAAATGTTCCTGTTAGCCTTGAACTCACATAAACTAGATTGGTAAATCCAGATCCAGAGAGAAGCATCTGGCCATCAACTTTATAGTTTGTATTTCTTTCATCAACTGAAATTCCAATAATAGGACAACCTTGGAAACATGATCCATCTTGAAGTACACATTTTGAGGGTATATAAAAGTATTCTAGATTTGTGTTCGCAAAAACATCTGTACCAATTTTCTGCAATTGAGAATTTTGGCCAATTGTAACTTCTTTTATACCAGAATACCCAAAAACTCTTCCATATGTCTGGTGAGCACTAGCGATCTCTGTCAAAGTATCAGGGAATTCAAAGTGATAACAAATATTTTTTAACATATCCCTATAATAATTCTTTATTCTGATTTGTCTTCCAAAAAGAATTTTTTCATGGAACCTCTTGCGACATCAAGGGCAGTTTTTCCATATTTATTCTTTGCTTTTTTATCAGCTCCAACGGCAATAAGATAAATAACAATTTCAAGATGACCATTATGTGATGCACAAATGAGTTGTGAATCATAAGATTTTACTTGTTGATAATTTTAAAAAAGGTAAATTTGATATTAACAGCATTCCATGCATGGATATTTTGTAATATTATTAGATCTATAAACTTAAGATGCTTGCCACTGAATGAAAGTGTGTCATTAATAAAAATTCAATATGATTGTAATAAAATAAAACATAGAAAAGATTTACTTGCTAAATCAAATAATAGGGAAAAAAATTAGATCATAAAGTTAATTAGTGAAGGAGAAGGATGGCAACAGCATCCTCTGTTGTTTGCTTTTCACTTGCACCCAACATTCTCCTGATGTTTTCATCGCTCTTTGTAAGTCTTACTAACTCATCGCTGACTTGTTCGATGACAGCTTTGAAGTTTCTTTCATTGAAACTTGCAGATGGATTGAAGAAGCTCTTAAAAGCTTCAGCAACGAAAGTATAAATCTTTCTTGTTTCACTTTCATGACGCATCTTTTCTTCTTCAAGTTTCGTGTTGAAGAAATTCTCTGCTGCAATAACTTTTGCACGAGATTGTGCTTCCAACAATCTTCTCTTCCTTTCGTATTGTTCTTGAGAGAATTTGGCTTCATCTTCTGCTTTCTTCTTATCAGCATAAACCTTCTTTGCTGCAGCTTTCATTGTCGACATCTTTTGCTCAATCGCTGTATTATCAGCAGCCATCTTCGTAATGTCTTCCAACTGCTTTGCCATTTGGTTGTTCAAATGCTGAATTGCTGCATCAAACTGTTGTTTGGCTTCTCTCTTCTCTTCTTCGAATTTCTTCATGTTTTCTCTCTCACGATTCTCGAATTCTTCGTTTTGATTCTTGAGTTGGTCGGATAATTTTGCGTTTTCTGCTTTGAGAGAATTAATTGTTGATTGGAATTCTTTAGCTCTTTGTTCGTATTCTGCGAACTTCTGTTTGTTGTCCTCGATTTCAGCTGTAGCCTTATCAAGATGCATTTGCAATTCGTTGCTCTTTTGCTCGATTTCGGCTTTTGTTTCATTGGCAATTTTGTCAACAGCTTCTTGAATGTTTTCTTGAAGTTCTTGGATGGTAGTAAGAGCTTTTGTGAGTTCGACATCTTTCTTATCGAACTCTACTTTGATCTGTGTAAGGTGCTGTGAAATTTGCTTCTTTTCTTCCTCTGTTCTGCTCATTTCTTCCTTGAGAGCTTCGTTTTCTTGTAAAATTTCTTCTTGGTTCTGTTGTGACTTTTCTGATGCTTCTTGGTATGCTGATTTGAGTACCTTCAGCTTCTTCTTTGCATCTATAAGCATTTCTGTACGTTCTTGGAGCTGTGATGTTAATTGCCCAATGATATTTATGATCTGATCAGCGGAAGTGTTCTCTGGGAGCTGTAAGAATGTTGTAATAGCAACAAGTGTTGATTGCATTGAGTCAAACATGTGTTTCATGCTATCATATTCTGTTCTGAGAACTCGAATTTGATTAATAAGGGAATTTCCACCAGATTTCATAAAATCTTCGAATGTAAATGCTTTATCTTGAAGTGATATGGACATGTCAATAAGGAACTCACCGAAAAGTGACTCCATATCTGAAATTTGATTTGTTAAATCGGCATTTACATTTGTAAGTTCTGTAATCTTGCCGCACATACTATCCTTAATGAGATTGTAGATGGCACGAATCTTGGATCCGGGTTGAAGTGAAAGATTCTTTGAAATGTTGTGAATTCCTTCAGCAACTTCACTTCCGAATTCATTTGTATACCATGTTTCTGGAGGAAGAAGATCATTGATATTTGGAACTGGTTTCTTGGCAAGTTTTGCGTTGGCATCGTTAAGATCCATCATAATTTGTTTCATTTTCTCTTCAACTTCAGCTGAATGTGTCTTTGCATCTGAAAGTTCGGACTTGAGTTGTTGAATTATATCAGTATTGTTGTTGTTTTCAACTTGAAGAGAAACGATTTCATTATTTAAGTTTGAAATCGTTTCTTGGAGTTTCTTGATTTCATCCTTATTATTCTTAGCCTTTGGTTTAGGTTGTTCAACTTGTTGTGGGATTCGTGCATGAAGAGCGTTTCTTAAAGAATCAATTTCACGAATATGATTATCCTTAAGGACTTTAAGCGTTTCAATCTCATTGTTTTGCTTATTAAGATCAGATTTGACCTTTGCGAGCTCATTCTTTGCATCCTTCAATTGATTTGCCAAATCATTATTCTTATCTTGAGCAGAAGCAAGCTGTATCTTCAATTCTCCATTTGCAGAAAGCAATCCTGCCTTTTCATTTGCAAAATAGTTCTTTATTGCTTCTATCTTACTTTCAACATTTGGATTTGCAAAAACAACTTGTTTCTGAGGTTTCTGCTGAACTGGATTCTCTTTAACTTGCTTTTGTGGCTTGGATAATTGAGCTTTCAATTCATTAATCTGATTTGTCTTTTTAACAATAATTGTTTCTTTTTCTTTAATCAATTGCTCTTGTTCAGTGATTTTGCTCTCGTAACTTGATATTGTACGTTGATTATTTTGCTTGAGAGACTGGATTTCAGCTGTGAGTTGATTGATTTGGTCTTGTAATTTCTGATTATTCGCAGAAAGATCATGAACCATACCTTTGGCGTTTTTAAGTTTCATCTTTAAGTTATTTATGGAAGGCTCTTGCTTTTGAACAGCAAATATCTCTTTTGGATGTTGATTTGGAATAATTTGAGGAACCGGCTTTGTATTTTGATATTGTGGCTGTGAAAGGAAGTCACAAAGGCTATCAAAGGACTCGAACTCCTCGTTGAAGAATCTTTGTGCGTTTTGAACAATCTTATCAATCTTTCCATCCATAACTTTCTGATTTACATTGTAGCTATCGAGTTTTGAATTGAGTTCAACAATTTGATCGTTAGCCTCCTCAAGTTTTTGTTGAAACACTGCTTTTTGACGATCAAAATCTTGTTTAGCAGTAAAATAGTTTTCGCTCCTTACTTGAGTATTCTTTTTCTTTTCTTCTTCTAACTGTTCTAATAACTCAGCCTTTGCCTTGATTGTAAGATCTAATCTGTGCTGTAAATCATCGTTTTCTGATGTCAACTTTCTGCTCTGTGATTTGGCTTGTAAAAGTTCATTATTAATAGAATCTATTTGGTTTGTAATAGCTAATGTACCTTCGAATTGTGATCTGAGTGATAAATTTTCTTTTTGAAGAATTTCGATTTGTTCTTCAAGCTTCTGAATTGATTCAGCAGTTGGTTTAGGATGTTCAACATCTGAAGCTAGTTGCTGATCACTGTCATTAAAAAGATCGGAGAAATTGTCAGTCATTTTTAAATTTGATTATAATTAAACGAATGTATTTTTAAACGTTCATTATTTAATTACTTTACCAATCATTCGACGAATATTTATAATGTACCTTGCTAGTTCTCTTTGTTTCACATTTTATTTTGGCTCTATTTAAAAGTTTTACTTTTCAATAATTAAATTTCACTTTAAATTAATATTTTGAATATGCCGAGAAATAAGGTAGAGGCATCAAAGCATTCACATCTAGTTAAACTGCTTTATTAGTAAAATTCATCGAAATTTCAAATTGGCATAGTTAATGCATAGGAGCTGAGACAAAATTCATATTCAATGCATGATGATCTTATAGATATAAAATGAATGAATCTTGAAATAGTTTCTGCAAAATTGTGCGGGTGCTGCGCGCCGTTAAAACGTAAAGTTTACAACGCATTCAGTTTTATAAATTTTTTTATTGAAAAAATGGATCAAATTAGGTCATTATTAAATAAAGGAACTGATCCTAATCAGATATTAGATGATCTTTCTCTTCTTCATCATGCAATCAAAGCCGGAGATGCTGAATTAGTTAATACTCTCTTACAGAATGGCGCAGATCCTGCAGCACCAAATTGCAAGAAATTACCACCACTCCATTTTGCTATTGAACAAAAGCAAAATGAATGTGTAAAAACTTTATTAATTAACAAATGTGATCCAAACATAAAACTTGCAAATGGTTGCACACCATTATTTACAGCTGTCGCAGTTGATAATACAGAAGCAGTTGGTTTACTTCTTGAATCCAGTGCTGATCCAAATATAATGAATAATGAAGTTCTTTTTTAATTTTATAAGGATCTTCCTATTTTCTTAGCTGTTGATCATAAGAATTCTGCTGCAGTTGATTTACTTCTTAAGGCTGGTTCAGAAACAAATATTGGATCTAAATCAGCTCTCATCCTTGCTATTCGTCGTGGTGATATCGAGTCAGCACGTCTGATTTCACTTGAAAAGCCAGATGATGAGCTTGCAAGAGATGGACGTGGTTTAACTCCAGTCGAAATCGCTGCTGGATTAAAGGATCCATCATTCGAACTTTTACTTATCTCTACGCACAAACCTACAGCTAGTATTGGCGAAAAATTCGTTGAATCAATCAAAAATTCAATTTTACAAGATATGTCTGAAGAACGTCAAACTTTCGAGAAAGATCCCTCTTCAATTGAAAATCTCGCAGATTTCCTTGATAGTGTTGCTGTTACAGAGCATAGTCTTTGGAGATTTGGCGAATTAATCCAATTACAAACTGTTGAAGTGAAACAGAGGCTCACTTTATTGAACGAAAGAAGTAAGAATATTTCGCCAGTTGAGAAGAGTCTTAATGAGCTTCAAACAATGTGGGAAGCAAAAATCAAGGAAACACAAAACAAACAACGTTCATTACAGAACTGTGTGTTTACACCTGAATCTAGAGCAGCTCTTCAGCACTGGGAGCAAATTACAAAAGAAAGAAAGAATTTCTTCGAAGAATTAATGGCAAAAAGCCGTGCTCTTCGTGGAGACTCAGGAAACGCTCTCGAGGAACTTGAATTTTACAATAAGATGAACGCTGTTCTCTCCAAACTTCAAAATTGGGAAAATGAACAGACAAGGCCATTCCAAGCCGAAATTGTCGCTTTTACAAGAAAAGTACAGCTTGCTCTTGCACCACAGGCTAAAGAACCTGGAATGGCTGATGTATTTGGCACTCTTAAGATGTTAAATACTCAGATCAACGAAACAAACCCATCCTTGTTCGAGGTGAAGTCTGTTGGTCGCAAATCCAATGCTTCTAAAAGCCAAAAATATGTAGGTAAACATTAATTTTCGAAATAATGTAAAATATGTAAAAATATATCCTTTATTATCAATTTATATATACTGCTATGTGTGAATGGTCAAAATATTTAAAATTTTGCTCTATTTTTTATTCAATCTTATGTTCTTCAAAGAACTTGATGTATGGTTCGATTTTATCACGTGCAGATGGGATGAAATGCCCGCCTTCATGCTCGTAAATAGTTTTGTTTGTAAAGTATTGAAGATATGTTCTTTGAGAATCTGGTGGAGCGATTTGATCTGTAAGTCCGATAACAAATAGGACTGGAATATCAACTGTGCATGGGAAGCAGCCTCCAAGTGGATTTCCTTCCTTTGGCCAAGGAGCTGATGCACAGAAGATGATTTTAATCCATTTGTATGGAGAGTCTTCGTGTGTAGCTGCATGTGCGGCTAGGTGAAGTGCAAACATTGAACCCATTGAAAATCCAAAAATTCCAACAGCGTCAGGATGCTCAGCTTTAGCGGCTTGGATTGTCTTATAAGATTCTTCAAGTGAATCATTCTCAACCCAGCTTCTTAAGTCAGGAGTTTCTGGAACAACGTATGGTGGGTCAATGAAAACAACTTCAACACCAACTTTCTTGAGATGCTTCATGAGAGCATTTGTTTGGCCTTTAAGCTTTTTGGCATTTTGAAGATATCCGCAAAGACCTAATAATTTCATAAAAATGAAATGATTTTACAATGATCGTGACGGTTTGATTCAATGAAAATTTTTAGTCAAATATATCGGCGAGCAGACAAAGAAGACATGAGATAAGGATGCCGTTTTGCGAATAGTGTCACTTTTATAGAACTAAATCGTTTTTTTTCGTAAAACGACATCCTTACCTGAGATTATTTACCATACTCCCGTATAAACAATGAGTAAGGATGTCAATTCGGAAAATTGTTTTCATTTTAGGAGAATATAATTTTCCTTTTGGAAAATTTAAAAAGTGAGACGCGCAGGATTCGAACTTTTTAAAAGTTGATTTAAATATATTCTAGTGTGATTTCTAAGGATAATATCATATTTAAAATAAGAATATACTAGTTTGGGTGGTATAATTTTTTCGATAAATTTGAGAGCATGTACGTTTAGGACATCAAAAGTGTCAATTCGCTCAGCGAAAGCTGAGCTAGCTTCGTTCTCGAAAGCATAGGGAAGGAGTGAAAGAGAGTGATACAGATGTTGACACATTCATATCATTTCAACAAATTTTGATCAAATTGAAATTCAATGAAATTCAATTCACTTCATATCCTTCAGTCAGTACATTGACATCCTTCTACATCACAATGATAACTCGTACATCAATAGTTCTACAACTAACTCAGAAAAAACAAGATTTTTACTTCCAGCTTACAGCTTTTAAAAAGTTTCGATGATAAAAATCACTCTACTCTTGTTTATCGATATGTTGTGATAGTAGGTAAACGTATTCTTATCGATATTAATAAAAATATTTTTACGAAAATCTGAACCAATTACAGAGCTATTCATAAAGTTTATGATAACTGTAATTACTTCATCTTTGTTTTATATTTGAATAAACAATTTAATTTAATTTGCATAATTTTTTTTAGTTGAAAGACAGGAAACTTAGTTGAGTTTGTATTATTTTTATTGTTCAATTCATTGTATCAGTGAGTGATCCAGATATTTAAGATATTTAGAAAAAATTTATTAATTTGATTAACAAATTTTAATCAAAATAGCAAAAATCTATTTGATAGCTGTAAGCAAACAATAACTTTTATTTCAAGCAAAATCACTTATTTTCATCTAAACGTATAAAATTGGGAATTTTCTTGTTATCAAAAAATAATTTTAATATTTGTTTATTTCATTACATACAATAAAATTTTAAAAACTCTATTTCTTCACAAGAAAATTTTTTTCCTTCATATGAAGAAACATTTTGTTCTCCATTTGATGCTGAGTCTAAATCTCGATTTTTGAATTTTCTTCTTTCCAAATTTCTTTTTTCCAAATTAGAAGTTTAATTCAAATTTTCAATAGTTTATATATTTTCTCAAACCGTCTTAGATTTTCTTACTTTTTGGGGATTTTCTCTCAAAATATACAAAAATAGTAATATCAATACATGTGTCTAATATACTTTAAAACCATCGTGATAAAATTCAAAAACGAAGAGTTCTTCTCTCCAAATTTTTTTCAAAATCACAAAAATGAGATAAAAAAATACGTTTTGAAAATTCATTTTTAGCATTTTAGGAATTTTCTCACTTTTCTTCCAAATTGACATCCTTACAATGAGTTCATTTTGGCTTATGGAAATTAATGATCCAAATAAATTTATTTCAAGTCTAGACAAATCGAAGCCAGTTGATGTATATACCGATGGAGCTTGCAGTGGAAATCCTGGACCCGGTGGCTGGGGTGTTTTTTGCCAACAAAATGGTAATTCATATAAACTTGGAGGTGGTTCAAAGGATACCACGAACCAGAGAATGGAACTTATGGCTGCTATTGAAGGCATCAGTCTCTTTCCAAGATGCTTCAGTTTAAATGTTTATACAGATTCCAAATACGTTTTTAATGGAATCACAGATTGGGTTAGAGGATGGAAAAGTAGGGGCTGGAAAAAGTCTGATGGTGGAAAAGTTTTAAATCTTGAACTTTGGAAAAGATTAGATCAAGTCAATTCTGATCACACTGTATCTTGGAAATGGGTGAAAGGTCATAGTGTTAACCATGGAAATAATATGGCAGACCAAATAGCCGTAGCAAATATTCCAAATACAAAATCAGATTATAATTTTCCTCGTAATGATCAAAAATATGAAGGAAAGATCTCATTCCTTGATGACGATGATTGGTCAAATTATAAACCAAATAATAATTTAAATTTAGGAACAAAATTTGAAATTCAAAAAGAAAAAGAACAAAATAAGGCAAATACAAATAGTTTCCAAGACAGAAATATTGTTTTGTCATCATCAGATGCTTCTTCACTAAAATTATCTGAAATCTTATCTGGACTCACAAATAAAGAGACAGAAATCAAATATGTTATACAACTAGTGCTATTCGATAAAGAGCATCCAGATCTGAATGTACTGGACTCAATTAAAAAACTTGTTCCACGTATTGGTCAACTTCTAGAGAAATAGATATAAAAAAATGATATTTGTACAACATAATAGAAAAAAATTCAACTAATTTTTATTTCCTGCAATATGAAGAGCTGTTCATCCTTTTCCATCTTTTTCATTGATATTTGTACAACATGATAGAAAAAAATTCAACTTCTGCTTTATTTTCAGTATCAGCTGCAATATTAAAAGCTGTTTCTTCATTTTTATCCTTTATATGTAAATTTTATTTGCTGCAATATGTTAGCAGTTCTCCTATTATTCCTTTTTTCATTGAATTTGCATTATGTGAACGAAGAAGGACTCTATATAGTATGAAAAATATTTACTTATAGTCGATCCTAATAATTGATGTAAAGATATTGATTTAAAGTCAAGAGTAAATTCGATACTTATATAGTGAAAGGATACTCATTTATTTGAACATCAGTCAAAGGAGAGTTCATTTGATTTGAACTTACTGTAAAAATCTCCAATAAAGTCTGATTAACTTCATTTATGTTAGAAAAAAAAAATTCTGAAGTTTACAATATGTTCCCGCTTTGATTTATAGATCCACTGGTGGAGGAGATGGTGGCAAATCTGCCTCTGAAGGTGGCATTGGAGATTGTGGAGGTGGTTCAGTGGAGTTTGCCTCTGAAGGTTGGAATGTAGCTGAGTTATTCGTCTGTGATTGAGGTGGTGGCTGTTGATAAGGAGATTGTTGCTGAGGAACATAGCTGTAAGGGTATGGTTGCTGTCCTTACATCGATTGAGGTGGTGGTGGACCGCCATAAGAAGCTTGTTGCTGATTATAATTTTGTTGAGAGTAGGGTTGTTGTTGAGGACTGTAGTAATAAGGCTGCTGTTGATTTGGTGGTGCATGTTGGTATGTTTGAGAACCGTAATAAGGTGGTGGTGGAGGAGGTTGAGAAGAATTGTTTGGAGGCCTATCTGTTTTCTGGCTTTGAATGTTCTGTAGCTTCCTACCTTTATTTGCTGAGTCAATTTTGAAGCCGCCTTTCTCGAATTCTCTCTCTTCTCCTCCGCATGAAATAATTAAGTGGACCAATAAGTATATTAGAAGAAATGGGAAAGCAATAATACCAGTAACAACCATAATGATCGCAACAAACACTCCAAATGCGCAAAGTGCTTCACCATCACAACCGTTGCAACAATCATCATGACGGCATGAGCAATCGCAGTTGCAGCACTTACGTTGGTGGTTTTCATCATAGCAGCAGTCACAATCGCATTGACAGCATTTACTGTACCTATGCTTAGAATAAAACATTGCGATTGCTTTGTATGATGCTCTTATACAGCAAGAATAGCAACATGGATACTCTATACCAGCTCTGTACATTCTGTTTGGAAATACACAGCATATTATTGTATTGATTAAAACGAAAACAAAAACGAAAAGGAAATAAACAAGGAATGTTGCTTTCACTGGGCTTGAGAACACACTTCTTAATGGATTGAATGGTGGAATTGTGCGTTTTGGTGTTATTGTTCTGGGTGGAGGAATTTTTGGAGCTGTATCATCAACTTTCGTAGTGTGAGGATAGAAAATAAGTTTGGCACCTTTATTATTTCCACTATGATATCCTATTGTAATATATTCACCGCTTTTATACTTAATACTAGTTGCAAAAAATTTTGAATCTTGTAAACTGAGTGATGAATCGAATGTTCCTTCTTTTTCGGAGGATGGATCTAAATAAGTGTTATACTTTCCACTGACTGAACGATCATTTGAACCAGAAATTGTGATATCACCATGTTCATTGTTAAGGCTCACGAAGTTATAGGTATGATCATCTTCCCATTCGAAATCATATGAACTACCTTTGCCAATTTTGATATATTCGTTGGCCCACCATGAAATAATAGTTGTTTGTGATCCTTCTTCGCCATCAAAAGCAACGAATCTGAACTCAACTGTGCCAGTTTCTGACAACTGTAAATCAATTGTTGTAGTCTTATATATGTTGCCAATAGAAAATTCCAATGTTTTCTCATGATTTTTTACTTGACTAACTGTTTGTGGCTTATTTATAAATTCTACTGTATGATCACCATTTGCACTTGGGAAAAGCCACTCAAAGTATGTGTGAGGGACTGATCTTTGAGTATAGATAAAATTAATTTTTTTACAAAAAGATGTTTGATCTGCTTGAAATGTAAGTGTTTCAACCCTTCCATAATTTACGTTGAAATCATATGAATCACATGCAGATAATGAAAATGGAATCAAGAAGAACATTTGAAATAATAAAATTCTCTATTTTTTAGCACTTTTGTGTATGTCAAGTTTGAATTGAATTCAAATCAAGCATGAAAACATATTTTATTGCCTTTTTAAATATATTTTTTCCATTATTATTTGAATGATGAATTTTTGAATACATTTTATTATCCATAACTGCATTAAAACATTCCATAATTTTCAATAGTAATATTTGGAAAATCTGCTTGATTTATTTTCTCTCAATTTCTTTCCTCATAACGGCGGCATTTGAAAAATTCTGAACTATCAGTTTTGATATCCGAAATGATAGTAACGACGAACGGATATTTTTTGCAAATTCTAACAGATTGTTATTTAATATCGAATATTGTTATCTGGGTTCTGATTGACGGATTAGATTATATGAAATATCAAGATTTAGCCACACAGCAAGGATATAAAGAGTACATCCTCTCTTTCATTAAAATAAAATATCTCTTGGCACTGTATTGCTTCGTTAAATACGACGAAATGAATCCTTTGAAAATTGATAATGGCAGTAATAAGTACTACATTGATATATTAATCGGCATTTGAGTTGTTATCCATTTTGTATATTGCAAAGTCTGAAACTTTCAAGAAATTAAAATTTTAAATTTTTAGCAGAGGATAATTGTTGAAAAAGTGATCATCATTTTACTTAACGATAATATTAATGGATATCATCTTATCAGTTTTATAAAAAACATTTTATATCATGAGCTGATCTACAAAGGGCTAAAACAACTATTTAATAAGAAAATTGTATATCAATGGCTAAGGTAATATATGAAAATGGATCTATAAGTATATATCCTTACACAATATCTTTTCATGTCTCAAATTCCATGCCTCGGCTTGTTTTCTCCTTAGTTTTCTAAAACAATGTTGGAATCAAGACTTTTATCAATTTGATTTTACATTATTTCATTTTTGAAATTATTGACAAGAAATAGAATTAAAAATAAATATGCATTTACCCTAGTATACCATCTGTTAATGTCACTATTGCATGGTGTGATGAGGAAAATAAAAAACAAACATTTAATGAGGAAAATGCAAGAAACAAAATGAAATTATCAGGAAACGAAGAGCCCAATATCTGTAAACATAGCCTTTGAATGCGGATGAAAAGAGCTTGTTAAAAGGGCAACACAAGATCAGCTTGGTGTCTTGGCGGCAAAATTTTGTAGCAAAAAAAATTTTTCTGTAAAATGGGACGCAAAAAAGGACAACAATCAAATGAGAGAAAAAAGCCAGATACATGCACAGATGTTACACTAATAAAAGACACATACATAAATTATTACAAAATGCAATTAGTTCCAGCAGCTATCGATGAAGAAGGTTTCAACAAAATGATTGAGACTTTCAAGATCAGTCTTCCCCATGTATTCCGCCTTAATCCAGTTGCAAATGATGCAGAAAATGTTCGCAAGTCATTACATTTGTATTTAGAAGATATTAAAAAAGCAGATATCGAAGTTCAAAAAATAGAATTATTAGGCGACGAATTTGGTGAAATATTCCAGATGTCAATTGACAATCCAAACTTCCGAAAGAATCCAGCCTTACAACCATTCAGAAATTGGTTAAATACTCACGAAAGATCCGGAGATTTTAGCCGCCAAGAGTTAGTTTCCATGATTCCACCATACTTCCTTGATGTACAACCAGATCACTTCGTACTTGATATGTGCGCTGCTCCAGGATCTAAAACTACTCAAGTTATCGAAATGATGCTCAAGAAAGCCAACGGAAAGCCACTTTCTGGTATCGTAGTTGCAAACGAAGTCAACGCAAAGCGCTGTCATACACTTGCTGGCCGTCTACAAAGACTTGACAACCGCCAAATTATTGTGACTTCCCATGAAGGCCAGCAATTCCCAGAACTGATCAAATTTGACAGAATCGTATGCGATGTACCATGCAGTGGCGATGGAACCCTCAGAAAATCACCAGATGCAGGTCCAAATTGGAAACTTTCTGAAGGACAAAATTTGCATGTTTTACAACGTGCGATTTTGACAAAAGCCCTTAGATTGTTGAAAGTTGGAGGCAGGTGCGTTTACTCCACATGCAGCTTGAACCCAATCGAAGACGAAGCTGTCATAAGCTCTGTTCTCAAAGAATGTAAAGGAAATGTCAAAATTTTGGATGTTTCTGACAAATTTACAGACTTAAAACGCACGAAAGGTCTCAAATCATGGCATGTTGTTACAGATGAGAAAGAGTATATGAATCCTGAAGAAGTTCCCGAAGAGAAAAAGAGAAGAGTTCCTTCTTCAATGTTCCCAATTGATGTCGTCGAAGGAATTGAAAATTCAATGAGATTTTTGCCACATTTGAACGATACCGGCGGTTTCTTTGTTTGTGTTCTTGAGAAGACAGGTGAAGTTGATGATTTGAAGAACCCTATGAACCCACGTCCAATGGGCAAATGGCCAGAACCACCTTTCATCGCTTTGAACAAAATGGAAAGTGAAGTGAACATTTTTGAAAAACTCAAAAGTGAATACGAATTAAATGACGAAATAAAGGAAGAAAATCTCTTCAGTAGAGCTGAAAACTCTGTTCATTCCATCATCTTGATGAATGATAATGCAAGCAAGATAATAAGAGAATCCAAACCAGAAGTTTTAAGAGTTGTTTCATGTGGATCAAGAATTTTCTCTTGGAAGAAATTATCTGACAACTATTCTATCCACGCAATCCCTTGTTACGATGGAATTGATGTTGCTTTCGAATCTTCTAATAAAAGGAAATTCCCTGTTTCCCAAGTTGATATGAAGAAGTTGCTCGAAATTGGAAATTCTGGTCTTAAATTTGAAGAATTGTCAGAAAATGCCAAGAAATTGATCAGTGAAGCAGAGAAAGGAGGTTTGTTTGTTTACGTCGAAGGAACAAAGATCAGATATGGTGGAATGATTTCGAAATACAACGTCGCTCTTCACGTGAAGAAAGGAATCATTCCATTCGAAGTTGCAAAGCTTGAAGAGTATTTCCCTGAATTAAAGACTGGAGAAGAAAAGGAAATTCCTGAAAATAAAGATGATAAAGAACAAGAAGAATAAAAAAAATCTATTTTTATTATTTTTATAAAGAATTGCAATAAAACATGTTTATACAAATGTTGTTTGCACATTTATTTACCTTAGGAGAGCACTGGGAAACAAATCCCATATATATTATTGTGTTTCATTCTCTCGAAACGCACAATGATTATTGAGATATATCATTAAACCAAGAATCATCAAAACTGTTTGAATTATTAAAGTTTTTAGAGTATTTATATTGTAATTTATCTAATTTTTGTTTTAATTACTTATGATATGAGAAAATAATATTTCTATTTTAATATAAAAATCTATAGATTCGACTGAAAACATTTTAAATTGGAAAAATAGATCTCATCCTCTATCTTGAAATTTCACAAAAATTGAAAAATCACTCCTTTTCTAATAATTTATGTAATTTTTTAAATAATTTTTTATGAAAAGAAAAAAAATTGATATTGAATTGCATCAGATATAGCACGAGTCCGAAGTCTGTTATGGGCAAAATGAAAAATTTCCATTATTTCATTTTATTCATATTTGAAAGTAGTATGATATGACGGGTTTAGTGACTTTTTTTGTTACATCTATATATAGACGATGCATTAAAATATATTTATTTATAAATCATTAAAAAATTAACATTAATTTTAAAATAATTTATTTTTTTATCTTTTATAAAAGAAGCTATATATAGATAGGTCAGGTGTGTGGGGCTTCCAGGGGCTGCGCCCCTTCTAGCCCTGAAGATGTTTAGTATAACTTTGTCCGGACAAGTAAGGGTCTATCGTCGCTACAGGAAAAGTTACAGGCGTTCCAAGGAAGTATACTTTGAGAAGCCTTCTTCTGGGTCGAAAACATTATATAATGTGTCGCTTTTCACAAATTATATATGTTTTCATGTTTTGTCACTTTTCTGTCACTTTTCAGGAAAAAACATTTTTATTATTATATATAAATGAATTTTACAAAACCACCGTTACCGTTCTTTGGAAATAAGAGTAAATGTAAAGATATTCTATTGAGAGAACTTAAGAAACTACCGAATGGTCTAACATTTGTAGATTTGTTCGGTGGAAGTTTCTATATATCCCATTTGTGCCATACAATATTCCCAGACTCAAAGATTATATGCAATGACTTCGACAACTATATGGACCGTCTCAAACATATACCAGACACAAACAAT
This sequence comes from Trichomonas vaginalis G3, assembly GCF_026262505.1. NCBI lineage: Eukaryota > Parabasalia > Trichomonadida > Trichomonadidae > Trichomonas > Trichomonas vaginalis. The sequence goes on along the minus strand of NC_067206.1, from coordinate 20,484,127 downwards.
ATATTGAAAGAGTTAAAAGAAAAGATACCTATAGGTAAGATGGAACGTATACCATTAGATAACAAAAATATTGTGAGAGAGGTTTTGAAAAAAGCAGAATATATAGACTGGGATAGTATATCTGCTAGACTATTATATAGTGGTGCTATAAGAGTTCATGACATTGAAACACTTATGTCAAATGTTTTATATCTTAACTATACAAATGTTTTCAAAGAGGACATAGAAAAATATATTGAGGGTATAGAGTTTGTGAGATGTCGTTGGACAGAGTTGTATGAAAAATATAAAGACAAGGAAAATGTTTTCTTTATAGTGGACCCGCCGTTCTATAACACATGGGATTTTCAATACCAAGTAGACTGGACTTTGAGAGACTCTTTAGAAACTTTAGACGTTTTACATAACTGTCCATGCTTTTACTTTACATCCGATAAAAGTGGTTTGGAAACCGTTATGAGATGGTTAGAGGACATACATGACTATGAGTTTAGATATGACAAGATAGAATATGAGAGAGGTCCTATAAACTGGAGAAAGTGTCATAACAAAGAAATTTTACTAGTAAGTAAATGTGGTTTGAAATAGGACTACTTGTTTTAGGTTTTTTCCATTGTGTCATTTATTTCTTTGACGTGGCAGAAAGATATAGAGAATATGAAGATGAACCAATGCCTGCAAATGTCCAGTATATGTACTCGTAAGAGATATTTTTATCTAATATTAAATGGACGCACAGAACTTAGCGAATGCACAGCAACCTGGACAACCAAACCCAGAGAATATTCCAAATGAAGTTAGAATACAAACTGCAATGGCAAACTATGGTCAAGTGCCAACAGATGTACAAATGCAAACTGCCATGTCAAATGACGCTGCGTTAGGTTTGCCACCATGGTATGCAAATATGAGATGGAAAGAGTTTTATACAAACCCTGAAGTGGGATATAAACAACTTTATGCAGATGACGCGAACACAGGAGTTGACCCAGAATATGTTTTCTACCAGAGGAGAAACAGAATGTATGAGCTCCAGTTAAAGAATGCTATGGAACTCAACAGGAAACGTAAGAGACTAGGTGGACATTAGATTTTTACATATAGTAAAATGGGTTTCTTCAGTAGTATTGGAAACTTCTTCAGAAGAGTTGGAAGAGGTATATGGAATGGAATAAAAACCGTAGGAAGAGGAATTTGGAACGGAGTCAAAAATATTGGTAAAAGAGTAGGTCAGTTCGTTGGTATTATACCTAAAGACCCTGAACCAGAAGAACAAGCTCCTGTTATACAACAGCCTGAACCTGCACCACAGTCTAGTTGGCAACCAAATCCAACACCTCAACCGTATTAAAAAATTATATTTTTACCGTTCGATAGTAGTTGTATATGAAACTAAGTTCTAAGTAAAACGCATGGTATAATGGAACTATTCTCTTTCTTCCATCTGTTGTAAACCATACTTGAAAGTCTGAAATACTTCCACTTGGTGGTTCATATAGCTTTGTAGGTTTTTCGTAAAAGTCATTTGCCAAGCATAAGAAAGAGTTTTGTGCACCAGAAAATGAAGCATGAACTATAATAGCAGCTGGGTCGAAAACATCTTTAAATAAATATGGTTCATCTCTTGCATATCGACTGTAGATATTTGCTAAAGGAAGTTCGACTTTCTGATTTAACATTCTTTGCAAATAATACCATGACATTGCAGTGAATTCTGTATATATTTGTTCGTCTTTCTTTGGATTGTCTTCGTAGATTTGAAATGACACTTGTGAATTTTGTTTGTCATATACAATTCTCACATAAAGTGTGCTCTCGGTATTTGCATATTCATCAGCATATTTTGCATAACATGAATTTATTTTATCTTCTATATTTTTTAACGCAGTCTGTAGAGAAGATGAAAGGTCAACTTGTATTAGCTCAATTTCTTCCCACATTTTTCGTTTCCCTTCAGATATATAATCTATATGAAACCTTACAATAAATGGAAAACTTTTATCTTCTACAGACACAAACTTCATTCTACGAAAGCCAATAGCTTTTGTGACAGATGGGTCTCTTAACCATCTTAACGGGTAGTCAAAACGATAGCCTTCATGCTTTACGGTCTCTGTCTCAAACTTTTGACCGACATTCGTAAAAAGTTCATCTAATGGTTTAGTTGTAGCAACTCTTGAATTTTCTTTTTCTATTGAAAGCATATTTTATCTAGAATAAAAATGTCAAATGAAACAGCGTCTATGAGAGAAATACAACACAACCGACAACTCATTATACAAGCTCTAAATAAGAACACAACAAACTTTTCAAACTATTCTAAGATATCTGAGTCATTGAAAGAAGGAAACTTAAAACTGACATTAAACCCAATGACAAATGAGTTTCTATTTCAAGACAATAAGAACCATACTGTTTGTATAAATCCAACAAAAGGAACTTTAAACGAGAAACCTATAAAAGAACTTCTTTTGAAAGCAGATGTTGACAACAAAGCTGACAAAGAATATGTCATTGAAAAAGTTCAAGAAGAACATGACAGAGCAGATGCAACATATGCAACAAAAGAACATACTCATCCTGAACTAGCAGACAAAACATATGTTGACAATAAAATGTCAAGTGAAGTGACAAGAGCTGAAAACGAATATTCTAAAAAGACTCATACACATTCTATATCTGATATTACAAACTTACAAGAAACCTTAGAGACAAAAGCAAATAAGACTCATACACATACCATTGCAAATATTACAAACTTACAAGAAACCTTAAACAGTAAAAGTGACGTTGGACATACACATACAAGTTTTACAACTGTTGCTATAGAAAGTATTGAAGGAACGGTTGAAGAACCTGATGGGGATGTATTATATTGTAAACCTCCTAACTTTCCACAAGGTTTAACATCGGATGACGACATAACGACGATGAGAAACATTAGATGTAAAGATGTTTATGTCATGAAGGATGAACATAATATTAAATTCACTGCTCAAGATTTATATGACAAGAAAGCAGACAAGAACCATACACATACAAGTTTTACAACTTTTACAGCAGATGATATTACACTAAACACAACCTTGCCAAGTAAAGCTCCAACAATACCACCGGCAACAAGTCTTGTAGATACTTTGATATCTAATGACAATAGTATTATACATCTAAGACAGGAACTCAATGTGCTTAAACAAATTTTGCCGAATCTTATTTACCCGGTTGGCTCTATTTATACGTCAATGAACTCTACCAGACCAGAAGTAGTACTTGGTTTTGGAACTTGGACTCAAATAGTCGACAGGTTTTTGTATTGTGCAAACTCTTCAAAGGAAACAGGTGGAAGTAAAACGATTTCAGGTGAAAACTTACCTGCACACAGTCACTACATAGATTTAAGTACATCTCGAGATGGTTGGCATAAGCATAATTTTTGGGATTGGTCAGCAATGAAAAAAGGTAAAGGATATGATGTTAAAGACGACGTTCAGTTTGCTATAAATTGTTTCTGGGGTAACACTCAGGGAGATGGAAACCATACACATCGCGTTTCAGGGTATACGCAAACAACGGGACAAAGTAAAGACTACATGCCACCTTACATGACAGTTTACGCATGGTATAGAATTGCTTAGTCGTCATTTTCAACTTCTTTAGCATATTCGTCAGGAGTTGTCTTATATTGGTTAGGAACTGTCTTTGAAAGTATACCACCTTGAACTTTGACAAGTTTGAAAAGAGGTCTGACAATAGTAGTTTTATCTTCTGCTTGCAGTCTGTACATTTTGCCATGTTTGCCTAAAACTTCATAATATTCTCTTGTATACTTTCTTCTATTTTTACGAACACGAACGTGAGTACCTGTCGGGTTCCCATTGTTGTCATAGTCAATAGTATTTTCATATGGGTCGCGTTTAGGTATTTCTATTTTTACTTTGTCACCTTTCTGAAGTTTGAAGCCCGGCATTCTTTCTTGTTTGTCTCTTTGACTAAATTATTAAATATATAGTCTTTCTCTAAGTCAGGGTTGTTTTTCATTTCTTCGGGGAGTGGTTTCCCAAACCTTTTTGTTTACGGCTATTGTAAATATTTAAAACTTGTCTCATCTTTGCCATGGAGAAGTGTCTATATTTGTCGTCATATGACATTTCATTTGCTTCACCACCTTGTGGTTGGTTTAAGTCTCTTAACATTTTTATACAACCGTCAATGACACCAAGAGCAGAATGGTTTTGGTCGACAATGAAATATTGGTTTACATTTTTTGAACGCAGATAGTTTTTTACATCGTCTGATTTGAAAGAACTTTCACAGTCAGATGTCAGTTTTGTTGGATGGTATTTGTCAACAAATATTGTCAAAGCTGCTAAGATATCTAAAATATTTTTGGACTGTAATGGTATGGCTTCACAGTATCTTGTGTTTTGACCGACAAATATTAGCCAGTATGGTGGTCCATCTGTTCTATACCTCGGAATGTTTTCCAAGATATCCATAAACCAAGCATTTGGTGTTGAACTAAAGATTTTTACCATGAGTGCTTTCTTTGTCGCTTTAGAAACATAGGGGTCCTTGTTTGGATTCGTCATTTTTTAACCCATAAGAAATGGGTTTATTTGGCGCGTTAGCAGGAGTTGCATCCAGATTTTTGCCCGCAGTGGGAACAATAGCCAGAGGTGTATTTGGAGTTGGAAGTAGAGAGGTGATTTGGAGTTGGAAGGAAGATTTTGAGTACATTAGGTATACTTAAAGAGAAAGCACAACCTATTATACAAACTGTACAGAAAGGTTGGGATGTAGCACGAGATGCAACAAAATCTTATTCCAAATCCTGAAACAAGAGGAAAAGTTCAAGGATGGATGGACAATGTAGGAAGACAAGCAGGAAACTATTATAACAAGCAAATGACTACTATAACCAAGCAGGACACTATATGGACCAAGGTGAAAGATTCTTTAACAGAGGATATAACCATGCACAACAGTGGGTAAACAATAACCAACCGCAACCGCCTCAAACGTGGGGAATGTAAAGTTTTTTACTGAGATGAAATGAACAATACAGCATTGAGACAAATGGGTTCAAGATGGATTTGTCGGCTTCCAGCAGTTACACAACGTGTTTGTCAAGTTCTTCCTATACCTCAGGAAGTTTTAGACCGACTTAAAAAACCAAACAACCAGTTGAAAACAAACCAAACTAAAATTTTTTACTGAGATGAAATGACCGAAGAAGTTGAAACGGTAGATTTGACACCACAAACAAAAAGTTCAGAACCATTGTCAAAACCTGTCAAAGAACTTACAGATGAAGAGAAAAATTCAATAATAGAAAGTGCCAGGTCTGGAAATACAAACCCTAACTATAAAGTCACTTTTCATAAAAATGGAACGGCTAGTATCTCAAAAAAGAAACAGACTCTCACAAATAAAATATTGAAGTCTGAAGGAGCTTTCGAGACAACAGATGGAAAAGTTTACTTCACTGACCAACAGTTCATTATAGAACATCTCATTGACTTAGAGTCGAAATATTCTAAACTTTACAACAAACACAAAAAGTTGAAAGGAAAACAAAAACAAATGGCATATGATATTTATGAAGATGTTGACGACACAACTGTTCCTGCAAGTGAGGTAAAGTCAAGGAACGAAAAGTGACGAAAAACAGATAGAAGAAGAAAAACCAAAAACTGAAGATAAACCAAAACCAAAGTTTAGTTTCCAAACTAAACCAAGTCAACCTTCATTAGCTGGTATGGGTTGGCGTCAAAGACTTATGGCAGCAGGCGGTTATGTAAAGTAAAGAGAAAAAAAATATTTTTTTTATTTTTATAAAAATGCCCCCATATAGAATGGATAGAAAATCTGCTAGAATAAAAGCAGAGTTGCAAAGTTATGGTTGGAGAGTTTCGAAGAATTTAAATATAGGAAGGGAAGACCCATAAAAGTCTATGACAAATTGTCTGGTCTTCGCTACGAAATGGATTTGGAAACAGCACGTGCAAATTATCCAAACAGACTAGAGAGGTTAGAAGAAGAACGTCTTATGGACATGCCTTTCGATGTTAGTGAACCTCAAGTTGAAGGACACGACGGCTTTGCCAGATTCTATGGAAACATGACGAACAATTGCATCCTTTGAGAAGGAAAAAAGGTAGTGAAGACATGCTCCCATGGAAAGAACAAGATATGCATATGAAAGTACCGTGAAGTTAGAAGTCAAATTACATCTGGTCGAACCTTTACAGTAAACTTTGACGAAGGAAAGAACAAAGAAGGCTTCATGGGTGTACTTGCTGCCATACAAGACGGAAATAAGAAAGGACACAATCTCAGATTAACCATAACAGATTTGGATGGTCACATTTACTATGCACATGGCAATGAACAAACAGCCGCAAAACTTCTTGACGCTTTCAAGACTACAAAGAGAGAACAAATGGTTGACTCCGACTCAGACATTTTGAATGCAATTGAAGGAATTGCAAGTGTCAAGTTCGAATGGTACCAACCTAACCCTCAAGCAGTCAGACAACATGTTGTTAGATGAGAAATAAAAAATTGCATGAAGTAAAAACGTTTTTTTAAACCATATATTTTTACATATATTAAATGCTTCAGGTTGAAAAACAAAGAACAAAAGATAGCAGATACAAAACCGTTAGACTATATCTTTACAAATGGGTAGGACTATTTCAGATGAAGAAATTTCATCCCGTTCATACAGGTTTGACTATCCAATTCGTTGGCTTCAAAGTCCTTCAGATGCAAAGGCAATAGGATTTAGAAGAGTTTTTGTTTTCAAATAGAACTAACGCATTTATGTTCGCAGTATACTTTTCATGGCAGTATAAAGGTTCTGATGGTCTTATAGACAAATTTGATGAAATGAGGATCTTTACAGTTCGTTCAGACGAAAGTCTTGAGAAAACTCTAAATGACTTCAAACTCAAATGAACAAATACTATTGGGAATTTCAAGAAAATACGACTCTTTACTAAATGGAACATACTATCTGAAACTAGAATATGACAAGATGAACTCCACCGTTTCATTTCAAAAGATTGAAATTAACCCTCCAAGAGATACAGAGTTTTTATTTTGGAAAGTAGACAAACGTTCTGGGCACAATTTCTTCGGTTACTAAACCAGAACGAACCATTACCACCAGATGGTCCATTTAAATTATACTTCCACCAGCAGATTTGACAGTTTATAGAAACGTGTTTGACCCTCAAAATGTTATGTGCCATGCAAGTTTCAGTTCAAGCAACAATAGTTTTCTATGTATTGGTAAGGACGTTTATGACTTTGCTTCTAAATTCTACGAACCACCTAGTAACAGTTTCTCTGACTTTCAAGTTTGGTTCACAACAAATGGTGTGCAGCATATTATACCATTGTACTATGACTTTTATCTCGAATTGTCTTTCATATACAACTACGGAAAAGTGCTGAAAAAGTATTGAAAAATACTTTTAGGGTAGAAGGTTAGATCTAACCTGTTTTCTAACCTGTTTTCTACCCTCTTGAATTTTCATAAATTTCCTTAAGATAGAAAAAAAGTGAGTTAAAATGAGATGTTTACTGAGGGGGTCCCTCGGTCCCTCGGTCCCTCGGTCAACTAACATCTTTTTGAAAATGGTGACAACATGACATTTTGACAACAGTCGGGAAAATGTCAAGACTTCTTCATCGTAACGAGTGTAAATGAACCAAAAATATATTTTAGGTGAACAGGTGAGATCTCACCTGTTTTCTCACCTGTTGAATTTTGTATAAAAACCAACCGCCGGAATTCTGGCGGTTGCTATATTCTTCACAAAATGCTTGTTTTGAGGTCGAGCCACTTTTGGCTCCACCTGTTTTTTCAACCAAAATTCTTGAGTTTTGTTCTGAATTCAATAAAAATATATTTTATGTTAGCATGTTAGATCTCACCTGTTTTCTCACCTGTTTTCTAACATGGTCTAAAACTCATGAAATTTACACCAAAAATATAATTTAGGGTAGAAGGTTAGATCTAACCTGTTTTCTAACCTGTTTTCTAACCTCATTTCTAACCTCGTAGAAAACTCATGAAATTTACACCAAAAATATAATTTAGGGTAGAAGGTTAGATCTAACCTCATTTCTAACCTCATTTCTACCCTCTTGAATTTTCATGACTTCTTCATCGTAATGAGCGTAAAGGACCCAAAAATATATTTTAGGTGAAGAGGTGAGATCTAACCTCATTTCTAACCTCATTTCTAACCTCGTAGAAAACTCATGAAATTTACACCAAAAATATATTTTAGGGTAGAAGGTTAGATCTAACCTGTTTTCTAACCTGTTTTCTACCCTCTTGAAATTTCATGAATTTCCTTAAGATAGAAAAAGTATTGAAAAATAAAGTTTATGTTAGCATGTTAGATCTAACACGTTTTCTAACATTTTTTCTAACATCGTAGAAAACTCTTGAATTTTCATGAATGGCTCGATGTTGTCCATTGTTCTGTTTCAGAACTAGTCTTGTACTGTTTCAGAACAATATTTGTACTGTTTCAGAACAATATTTGTACTGTTTCAGAACAATATTTGTTCTGATTCAGAACAATATTTCCCGTCAAAGCTCTCAATTTGTGAGAAAAATTTTCTGATTCAGAACAATATTTGTTCTGATTCAGAACAATATTTGTACTGTTTCAGAACAATATTTGTACTGTTTCAGAACAATATTTGTACTGTTTCAGAACAATATTTGTACTGTTTCAGAACAATATTTGTACTGTTTCAGAACAATATTTGTACTGTTTCAGAACAATATTTGTACTGTTTCAGAACAATGTCCGACGTACCACCAAAAAATATATTTTATGTTAGCATGTTAGATCTAACACGTTTTCTAACATGTTTTCTAACCTCATTTCTAACATCGTAGAAAACTCTCGAAATTCATGAGTTTTGACACTTTCACAAAAAACATAAAAAATAAAGTTAGTTTTTTTAAAAAAATATTTTTTATTTTTATTGTAAGAACATGTTAGCAACAACTTCACCAAACTCTTTAGTCATGAACCCAACTTCAATGTTAGTAGAGATGAAAAGCTTCATTCCTTCTTCATATACTTTTGAGACAGAAATCCAGAAGATAAAGCAGGAACTTCTCCAAGGAGATTTAGATTGCACTGCGAAAGATGAAACAAATGAACAATATCTTTATGAAATGCAGGACCTCATCGACCATCTACCTAAACTTCCTGAAATCCAACAACAAAAGCTCACTATTCCTGAATTCGATGAAATTGAAGTCAAAGCAACTGACTCGGTAGAAATAAAGAAGTTCATACGTAAGGTAAACTATGAGTTTCTAGGATTTCATTGCAACCACAAAGTCATGGACAAAGATTGCGACATGGTATATAAGAACATCTCTGACATATATAAATCTGAAGAATTTAAGACCTACGACAACTTTGTTTCGTTAGTTGCTGAATGTGTATGGCAGATAAGAGATAAAGATAGAAGAGGTAAGGTATGGAACGAACAAATAAGACCCGCTATGTTTGAGATGAAGAGAGCAATTGACGCTTTAGTTGTACTTGCAGGACAAATTTCAATGTACAATGCTAAAATGAACCCACAATGTTCTAAATGTAAAGCGGCAATTAGGAAATATAACTACTCCGTCAAAGAGATAGAACGTATGCGAAACGACTATGCTGACTTAAAGAAAGAAGTAGAGAAGCCAGCAGAAGATAAAATGGACATGTTAGAATTTCTGAACAAAAACTATCCAACTGCAGAAGATTTCCTTCTATCTGACGTCAAGAAGAAATATAAAGAGACTTTCAATATTGTGAAAACTTTTGACATACTGACAGAAGAAATAGAAGCCACAAAATTGTTTAAAGTCTCACGAATTCATAACGTTTACCATGTAAAACGCTTATAAAATAACTGGGGTAGAAAAGAGGTTAGAAATGAGGTTAGATCTAACCTTCTAACATAAACTTTATTTTTATTGAATTCTGTATGAAATTTCATGAGTTTTGTGTGTTTTAGACCATGTTAGAAAAGAGGTTAGAAAAGAGGTTAGAAAAGAGGTTAGATCTCACCTTCTACCCTAAAATATATTTTTATTGAATTCTGTATGAAATTTCATGAGTTTTGTGTGTTTTAGACCATGTTAGAAAAGAGGTTAGAAAAGAGGTGAGAAAACAGGTGAGATCTCACCTCTTCACCTAAAATATATTTTTATTGAATTCTGTATGAAATTTCATGAGTTTTGTGTGTTTTAGACCATGTTAGAAAAGAGGTTAGAAATGAGGTTAGATCTAACCTTCTAACATAAAATATATTTTTGTCTGATTTACGCTCATTACGAAGAAGTCTTGACAAAACATTTACACTCATTTCGATGAAATCATGACAAAACATATACGAAGAAGTTTATTTCCTGTGTTGTTGTCAAAATGTCATGTTGTCACCATTTTCAAAAAGATGTTAGTTGACGAGGACGAGGGACCTGGTGACACCTAAAAACCATCTACCCTAAAATCGTGAAAAAATGACCAAATTTCATTATATAACTGTTATTTTTTTACCAAGTGAACTTTAACACTTCGTAAAAAAATCCCTGAAATCATATCTTTTATACATGAAAATCGTAAAAAATTGCGATTTAGACTTTTTTTGGTCTTGCATAAAACTCATGAAAATCGTGAAAAAATGACCAAATTTCATTATATAACTGTTATTTTTTTACCAAGTGAACTTTAACACTTCGTAAAAAAATCCCTGAAATCGTGAAAAAAATGACCAAATTTCATGAATTTCCTTAAGATACAAGATAGAAAAAATAAAGTTAGTTTTTTAAAAAAAATTTTTTTTATTTTGTATGTAAGAAACAGAAAATGACAAACATTGAGTTTGAAACAGTTAGAAAGATAGACAATGACACCAAAGTGGTTCGAATTGGTGATTTAAACGTAAGATACTCAAAGAAATACAAGAAATATTCTTTGTCAGACATTATATCTCCATCTGGAAAGAAAGCATTCGACTGGGTTAGAATTGCTTCTACTCAGAAAATTTTGACAAGAAATCCTGAGCTTATGATATCAGTAGCATTTCATGGAACAAGAGCATATCTTATAGACAAAAGTCTTATACCAATTTTTGTTATGGTTAGACCCAGTTGTTGGATATAACTTCATAACATATGGTTCATTCGATACGGAACGTTGCAGTGAAGGCTTACTTTACATCGTTCAGAAACGAAGGACTTCAATACAAAAAGATATAAGATAGGAAGAACATATAATATAACTAAAAGATATGACAGTATAGTCATAGAGTCAAGTGTGTTCGTTAACGATATGAGAGCTGCTGAAACAGAACTACTTGAAAAGTTGAGAAAATGTAGGTGCTCCACGAAAGGTAAAGAAACGTTTGAAGTAGATGAGATAGATAGTGCTATAAAATATTTGACGAAGTTTGCTGAAAAATACATGTAAAGCGTTTATTTTTACGCTTGACTTCAGATCTCAGGTAGCTCTATAAGGTAAATTGTTGTCAAATCCTTCTGGCATTCCGAGTCCTTCCATCCGACATTCCGAGTTCCTTCCATCCGACATTCCGAGTCCCTTCCATCGACAAGAAAAAAATTTCCCGACAACTGGAAAAAATTTCCCGACAACTGGAAAAAAATTTCCTGACAACTGGAAAAAATTTTCCTGTTGTTTCCGTAAACGAAAAAATTTTCCTGTTTGTTCGTCCGTAACCATTCAAATTTTCGAAAATTGAGAAGAACTTTTTGGTCGAACGACAGAAAATTTTTCCTTCCGACAGAAAAAGTTTCTTTTCCTTCCGACAGAAAAAGTTCTTCCTTCCGACAGGACACAAACGAATGTCCGACGTTCCTCCCTGAATGTCCATTCCAAAGCCAGAAGAACCGACAGCCCCAGCACCACAACAAGACTAAAGACTAAACACTTACATTTTTCAAGCTTGACTTTTTACAATTTGAACTTTGTTCGCGTAGATATGAATTCTGAAAGAAGTATGAGGGTCTTGTATGACTTTGTACTTCTCCCATAGTTCATGTCTGTCAAACTTACCTGCCATGGACTCTTTCATAAGTTCCATGAAATCGTCTTCGGACAATCCGGGGAAAAGTATAATGTCAGTAAGTATTCTCTTTACATCCTTACTTAAACTCTTTGCTGTCTGTACACAAATGACAACTGAGATGTTAAAGTGTCTGAGCTTCTTAAGAATTCGACACATATCTTGTTCTCTGTTTCTTTAACAAAGGATGAGAAGCAAAGTCATCTAAGATAAGAAGACATCTATGAGGGTAAGTCTTCCAATCGTAAGATTGCAATTTCTTCGAAATGTATTCTATCTCTTTCTGTTTGTTTCTGAAGTGTTTCTTTCTAATATTCTCTGCATTTCCTCATTTGGGTCTTTAAACTTCGAATTTATATACTCATTTATAGCATTGTACTTCAAAACTCTTCTTTGGTACTTCTTTATCCAATCTAACAACTCAGAGTCTTTATACATACTAACTTAGACTTCTTTATAATATCTTTGAACGAATTGACGGTTTGGTCAAATTGACCAGAAGTACTACAAATGACAACTAACTCATAGAATGGGTTCTTCTCATCTAGTTCTTGTTGTTGTGCAGCCATTTTAAGATAAGTGAAAGTCTTACCCGACCCAGGTGGTGCAATTAGACCTGTTATACCATTCTGAGCAAATAAGAACTTGTCATGTATGGTTTTATCTGAGCATTTTCCAACTTCCTCTTGTTCTTGTTTAAAACATTCTCAAATTTTTTGTCAATGTCAGCAAACTTTTTTTCTAACATATTTTTAGAAAAATTAAAATTTTTATCTTTTAGAAAATGTCTAGCGATTTCGCCATCTATATTCGAGACAAGCTTTTCGACAGCAAAACATCTGTCGACCATAAAATCTTACATAGTGTAAACAAGAAAGGTGAATTTGTTCTAAAGTTCTGTTTCTGGGAATATGACAAGAACCATAAAACATTAAGCAGAGAAGTCTTAAAATTTGTCAATGACAGACTTGTTGACAGAGATGACGCCTCTTGGAGAGATGAAGTCCAACAAAACTTCTTAGAATGCAAAGAAGACACATGCGCTGTTCTTGAAGATGAAATAGAAAACAGAATAGAAGAGCTATTAAAGGACAAAGAACTTTTACAAAAATATGGTTCTGAGAAATTTGACATAACTCCACCAGAAAAGAAGAAGAGAGAAAAGAAAGAAAAGAAAGTAGAAGAAGAGAAGAAAGAACCTGAACCAGAGAGAAAAAGAAATTTGACATGTAAAAATAAAATTTTATTTTTAGAACATTTCTGGGTCAATGTCAATGTTCTCTTCCTCTTTAGGAGCAAACACTGGCTTAGACTCTAAAATCTTTTTACCCAATTTACCTTGAACTTCTACAACTTTAGACTCATAATATTCATAGTCGTCTGCTTTCTTTGGTTCATAAGGTATAACAAGTTTGTATGCTTTGCCTTCTTTAGTTTTGAGAACCTTCTGTCAAAACTTTCTTTGACTGCTAACAAACCTTCTATGTCTAAGTCTTCAAATTTCGCACCATTTTTAGTCACAATAGCAAACTTAACTGGTTCGATGTTCCAAACTTTGCTGAATGAAGACTTTTCAAAATGGTAGAAGTAAACATTCAAATATGTGAATGGGTCTAGTTCTTCTTTAAGTCCTGACATGTACTTGTTTACTGAGATGAATTTTGCATCTTTTCTATCGGATAAAAAAATATTTTTTTTAAAATTTACTCAGAAAAATTTTTCTTTGTATATACACCATTCTGAACATCTAAAAGACTTTTGACATTTGCCAAGAATGTTCGTTTAGACGCTGTCATATAACCATATCTTGACAATATTGTTTATACGAATCGTACAATGACCTTTCATCTAAACACTCAAAGTCAGTTTCATCTATGAACAGTTCATATACACTCTTGTTTGCTTCTAACAATGTTTGTCTCTCTTCGGTATGTGGAATTTGTCTTGGATTGAACTTTGAAATATCTAATGTCATAAAATATGAGAACAAGTGGTTGTAAAAGTCAGATGTCAAAGTTTCTGCTAAGTCGTCAAAATATTCTGTATCTTGCATATGAGCTTCTGACGTTCTGACAACTACATATCTTCTGTCAGAACTTTCTAACTTCATCGGAACAGCATTGTTTGAAACCATAATGAAGTTTGCAACATTTTCACAAACTCTTTGGTCTTTATATTTCTTTCAACAACTCCAACTTTGTCTGTTATAAGACTCTTCAAAGCATCTGAGTTCAAAACTTTTGTTGTATCTATACTTTGAAGTTCGTTACATACTATAAGTTTCATATTCTCTATTGAAGAGTTAAATTTACCGCAGATGTTTTCTAAGTTTGTCATATTCGGTTCGAATAGCCCTCTAACAGTTTGCATAAATATCTGTAAAGAAAGTGTTCTTACCTGTTCCTTGTTTTCCAATTATAATGAGAGCAGTTTCATTTTTAGCACTTGGATGTTGTAAGATGTTTGCAAACCAACATAAGATATACTCATAGACTCTTTCGTTTCCATTGCATATAATTTCTTTGACATGGTCTAACCAAGCTTCTATAATATTTTCTTTCCATTCTACTTGTTCGTATTTATATCCAGTGAAGATAGAATAGAAGTTTGGAGAAGGTGTATAGAACTTTATACCTCGAACTGAAAAATCTTCTAACTTTGACAATAAGATATCCCAAGCATCTAACATCTTCATGCCAACTTGTACGACTTTTATTTTCTTAAGTTTCTGTTACATTCTTGTTCTGAAACTATTGTCGCTTTAGGTTTGTTAAAGACTACATCCCATTCTTTCATAACATAACATTCTGGGGCAGAGTCGACATAAATGACTAAACGTTTCAAATTCTCGACTGCTTTGTTATAGTCTCGAAATGGACACATATTTCTGAATGCTTGGAAGTCATAAAAATCTGAAACATCTATTCTGTACATTTTTATAAAAATAAAAAAAAATATTTTTTTTATTCTTGAGCTATTTTGTTGCATTTGTTGTTCTTGAGCTATTTGTTGTTCTTGAGCTATTTGTTGTTGAAGTTGTTCTTGTAATACAATACTTTCACCAGTTGCATCTTCCAATTCGAAACTTTCTGCCGTCATTGACAAATACATAGGACATAAAAGTTTTACAGGAACAAAGTTTGCGTCAACTAAGGTTAAGTTTACTTGCCAAAGTGTTTGAGTTCACTAAGCTGAAAATCTGCATTCGAATGAACAATAGGCAAACCAGCAGAGAAAGTGTTGTTTATACGCATAAGTATCTTTTGGTCATAGTAGTTTCTGTCGACATTCGAATAACACTTTGAACCTAAGTTTGAAACAATATATAAATAGGTGTGCTTAAAGTCAATGGAATAGACATTCCTTGTATGACACCTTTTCCTGTTATAGGAAACTGTTGGTAGTAAAAACCAGATATAAGTTTTGTATTATAGCTCATATTGTTTATAGTAAACTCAGTCGGACATCCAAACATAATGAAACCTGCTCTAGTTGCAGCACATGTTACACTCGTCCTTAAAGTATTAAATAAGTCAACAAAACCTGTTGGTGGTATATCTGAGTAAGTATCTTCAAAGGAGTATTTTTTACCATTCACAACAATAAAATCTTCTGGTGTCAAAAGAGCAAAACAGGCTTTAGTCGTCATTGTGTTTAAGGTTAGTTTACAATATCGTCCTTGAGGACTTTGTAAGTTTGTTGTTATAGAATTATATGACTCAGGGTTTTTAGTCGTAATAGTATAAACCATATGTCTTCTGCCATTTACTTAGCAAATAAATTTTAATGAAATGTTGTGGTCGTCAAATATTTTTATAACGTCTGGGAAACTATATTTTAAGTTCAACGTTTCACCTCCTTTCATAACGTATATCTTGTCAATGACATTATATGAAACACCACAGCAACTAATGTCGGGTTCTATTTCTTTGATGTTTATATCGTCTGCCTCTGTCAAAAGTTTCAATAGTTCTTTCAAAACTTCATGAGGTGCAATGACATATGAGTTCACTTTTACAGGGTTGTGTTCGACCAAGTTTAACATTATACCTAAAGCTTGACAAATCTTCTCCTGAGTTTGAAGTTTGTCTTTCAGTTGTTGGTAGTCGTTTCGAATATCTGCAACAGAACTTAAGTCTCTGCTAACTTCAGGATATGTTGGTTGTTCTTTTACAGGAACAATTGTTATACCATCTTCGTCTTCGTATGGTTTCCCCACTTCAACATCTCTTCTTTGACATTGACAACAACACTTTGACTGTTTGTTTGAGTTGGTGAATTTAACTTCACATCTGCCACCGCCATTAAACCTTTTGAAACACTTACGCTTCTATTTTTCGGAAATGACATTTTACTTAGAATAAAAAGATGGACGTATTCGAGTATCTCTTCGAATTGAAGCAGAAAAAGTTTACACACACAAACAATACAAATACATTGACAGAATAGTTCTTTACACAAACAATGGAAAATGTTATAGAATAGCAGTCTTTGCTGAACCAAAATATTTTCATAAAGCAAAGAAAGTTGGTATAACTGAAATGGTGAAAGTTCTTGAAGCAGACAAAAATATAACTTCAAAACTTACAGATATTTCTAAAGGAAAGTTTATAATACAATATTATGTCAAAACTGGCGTACTGTCAATATTTGACGGAGAGAAGTCAGTTCAAGAACAACTTACTGACCTGCTGCCAAAATCTGCTCGATGGAAGCTGTCGTTATGCCAATCTGAGGAGCCCCAGCAGGTTTCATCGAACGAATCTTCAAAAGAGCATCTTCCGTGAAAAGTGCTATTGGTTTTGTAAACTTCTTTGCTTCAATTCATCTGGACCGTCTCTGTCACCAGTATATTGTATTTGTACAGTACCAACAGTTGAAATACCACCCATAAAGTCTTCTGAGTCAGCAAATGGAATGCCAAGCCAAAAGTTTGAACGGTCTCCATTTGTATATTGAGTTTTTTGACCTCCTGTATGAGTCCATACTTTCACATATGGCATAATAGAACTTTGCATTTCAGGGTTAATGGTTGTTGTGAAGTTGTTGTTAAAGTTCATAGCATCTAATGTCAAGTTGTATGACCTCATATCCTCAACTGTAGAATATTCTTCTCTTGGATAATATTTGCCATCTATGTTTATATGATATTTAATACCGGGGTTGTAGAAACAAGAATAGTCATTTATAGTTCGTCTGAACAGTACAAACATAGTATCTGCATGTTTCATTGCAGTTGTTAAAGCAATATCTGTTCTTGCACCTGGGTCAGCACTTTGGTTTCCAACTTCACCTGCAAAGTCTTTGACAGATATTTGGTGTATAGGGAACATAAGTGGAACTGCAATATATTTGGCAGCTAAAGCATTTGAAATATCTGGGTCCAACATATAGACTGCAAGTCTGCTTTCTATTCTCTTGCATTCAAATTTTTCGCATGTGAACTTAACTGGGTCCCAAGCAGTTCCAGCAGCATTGAAATAATAGTTTACTTCAGTGTTGAGGTTTGAGAAACCAAAGTCTAAGTCAACTTTGTCTTTGCAAAATTCGGCGAATGACGTTTTATTTGTTCCCTACGTCTGTAAGAGTGAATGGGTCTTGTGTTGGTGCAATGACTAAGTTATTTTTGCTTGGAGTAAGTTCGATAGAAATTTTTCCTGCCCAGTTTGGCAAGTATCTTAAAAACCTGAAGATGAGGAAAGATGACAAAGGAACTCTAAGTTTCAGTTTTACTTTGGTTACTGCTGCTGCAGTTTGTCCAGAAAGGTCAACATAAACTCCTGGAACGTTAGGGTCAAGTCTTCTTATTTTCTCAATAGTTGCATACTGGTCTGTTTGTTCTCTAGCTTGTGGTTGTACTGAGTTTCTCAAAGCGAACCATTCATAGTTTGCCCATGTTACTGTTTGAACTAAGTCAGAGTTAGAATATATCTTATATCCCATGAAAACTTCTGGAGCATATTGGTATCCGACATAGAAAATTCCATTGCAACCTTTCTTGTCAGACAACTTGGCAGAAGGTTTTATTTCAATGTCTTGTTCCACGTATAAGAATGAGTTGTCAATAGAAATATATGAAACCTGTCGCAAGCAATATCTACTGTTGTTGAAGAACCTTCTCCAAACTCACCTACATTTCCATAAGAAACAGCAGTTGTATATTCGTAAGTTCCAGGAACTATTTCTGACCTTCTAATGGCATTGTCGCATTCGTTATACCATTCGGAAACATTTCCATTCATGGCATCCAAAACTGTTGGCGTTATATTCTGAGCGGCGTACATTTCATATGGGTAAAAATATAGAATAGTTGGATTTATTGTCATAATAGAACCCACGTGGACCAAGCTTTACTTTCTTCCTGACTGAGTTTTTAACTCTTCTTTTTCCTTCATTGCCACTACTTTCACTAGATGAAGTTACTTCTTCACTACTTTCACTTTGTTCTACTCTTCTCTTCTTCTTTGGTGTCGCTTTTGGTAACTTGCCCTCTGCTTCAAGTTGTTGCATCTTTGCCTCATGTTCACTAGTATGTTGTAAATTTCATGTCCTTTTTGCCTTTGGGCTCTGGTCGCCCATCTCAGGTAACCTATATCCTAGAAAGATTTTGTCATAGTTTGTATTTGAGTCTTCGCGTATTGTTTGCATGACTCTTTCCTGAGTTTCCGGTTCAAGCTCTTCAAACAGAGCTTGTCCATATGGAATAAGCTCGTTTCCAAATATATGTTTTTGTAGCCATTCTGGTTTTCTTTCCATGTTACCAAAATATCTTTTGTGAATGGGAAAGCTTTTACCCAATGTTTCAGTCTTGCGTCATTTATTTCTGTAGTTGGTTTTATTTTGTCAAGGAACATGTTTTTCAATACTAACATTTCATTTGGTACTGTCCATTTGAGTTTTCTTAAATATTCATCCCTTCTCATTCATTGTCTGCAAAGTAAGTTTTTATGACATTTTGTAAACTTTCGTTTGCAAGGTCATGTACAATAGGTTCTCTTCCTTCTCTCCCTAACTTTCTTTCTAAACTCTTCACCAAATATACCATCTCTATGGTTCTGTGTAGTTCTTTGAGATAAATGTTTAGAACGTCAGGTGTTATATTTCCATCAGCCATGTTCATTTCATACTGGTCCAAAATATCTGCATGTTTCATATCTTTCAATGGCATTAAAGCCGCGCTGAAAATACCAGCTATAAATCTGGTTCACCATTCATTCCATTGCGTCTACAACTTCTTGGAATTGTGGTTGTAAGTTTATGAACCACCTATCCGGGTTAGCTTTATGACCCCATCTCATTGTAGTTCCATAGTCTGCAGAAACAAAAGTAGGTTTGTTTCCATATTGGTTAGGTTCTGAATGAACTTTAAACAATGTTTCATTTCTATATGTTTTGTTGAAATTTAACCTTTTATTTTCACCGAGTTCAGCCAAAGATTGAACGTTATATGCTCGTAAGTAAAAAGGGTTGTTGTATTTGTGTACACTTTCTTTCAGTTTTCCATTCTATGCTGAATATTTTCATCTGGTGTTGGAGTCTTTTGTATGTCGGCAAACATTTTTCGATATTCTTCTACTATGTCAGCCGAATTTTTCTTAGACTCTTGGAAAGATTCCATATTCACCTCATACTCTTGTTGAGGGTCAAGATTTTTCGGCTGTTCCAAATCTTCATCTGTTCTGTGAAGTTAGTTTCCAAAGGAGGGACTTGTTCGTTTCCTTCAGGCTCTTCTAGCTGTTGTTGCTGAACTATTTCTTCCATGTCTGGTTGTATCTGAACTTCTTCCTGTGGAGTTTCTTGTACCTCATCTGCTGGCATTTCATATATTCCGAGACCGTTTTTAACAAGTTCCCTATCTAAGTCATCCGCATATAACCTTTCTTCTTTCGTTCCGTCTTTATTTTTTACGCGTTTCATGAAGAGAGTTGAATTGTCATTTAGCTCTGACACCAAATATCTCGGAGTAAATTCAGTCATGTCATTTGGATGATATGCTATTAAATCATATCCCTTAGCGAGCTTGTATTTTCCAGGTTTGAAATTATATCCCATTTGGTGCTGAACCATAAAGCTAAATAGGTTCGGGTCAGTATTTCCTTCCTTGAACTTTCTAATAGCTTCTTTATATCTGTCACTAAAGTCAAGAGTATCTGGGTAACCATAATTTTCCTTTAAGCATTTTTAAGAAATCTTGGTTTCCTTGTTCTCTACTTCTTTTATGTCCTTGCTCTGTTTGTGGTTGTTGTGTGCAGTGTTTTGAACTGTTGGTTGTGGTGCAGGTTTTGAACTGTTGGTTGTTGTGTTGGTTTTGGTGCAGGGTTTTGAACTGTTGGTTGTTGTGTTGGTTTGGTGCAGGGTTTTGAACTGTTGGTTGTTGTGTTGGTTTTGGTGCAGGTTTTGAACTGTTGGTTGTTGTGTTGGTTTTGGTGCATGCCTGTGTCTGTGTCCATGTGACGATGTAAATGTTTAGGTAGTCCTGGTGCAGGTGCTTCTCTTGGAGGGTTTGGTGGTATATAAGTTCCACTAGCTAGTATATAAGTTCCACCAGCTGGTATATAAGTTCCACCAGCTGGCACATATGTTCCATCTGCAGCATAATGTCCTACCTGACTTTTCGTTTTTAAGAAAGCATTTACTAGGTCTGTTTTGGTCTGTTGTAACTCTTTTTCTTGACTTTCCACAACAGTTGCTCTAACGGCGTCATAGGCACTTTGAACTGCCTGTCTCGTTGCTGCATCTGTTATTTTCGTCATATTTTGTGCTACTTCTCTTAACTCTTTGTCGAAACCTTCAGACTTCAGTTTCTTTCCAGATGAGAAGTCGTTCACTAGTTTCACCTTACTATGAAGAGCTTCGAAGGCGTTCTTAAAGTCAGCATTTTTAAAGCTTCATTTGAACTGTCTTCATCCGCTTGTATTTTTGTCCTTATTGACCCTATAAGTTGGGCTGCTTTAGCGTTGGCTTGGGCATCTAACCAGTCATTGTTAGCTTTTATATATTCTGCGCTTTTCATTGCCTTTTGCATGGCTGCGTCGTTATTTTTACTTTCTTGTGCTAAGTTTTCATACTGTACGGTTTGGTTTTGCAACTGTAAAAGTTTTTCTGCCTTTACATTTGCTTCAACTTCTTTTTTATACTCATCGCTATCCATATATGTCTTCAGGCTTTTTGTTTTATCTCTTCATCTTTCAGTACTTTATATTGAGTAGTATGGTTTTTCAAATTTATAACATCTTGTTCCATTTTTGCTACTTCTGCTGCTTTTTCTGACACTTTTTTCGCATATTCCTCTGTACTTAGTTCTTTCAGTTGTTCTTCTTTCTTCTTTTTCTCTACGTTTAACTCATTGAGTTTCTTTGTGTGTCTGTCATATTCTAGTTTCTTTTCGTTTTCACTTATTTGTTCTGTATGTCTATGTTTGACTTTTTGACATCTGTTATTTGATTTTTGAGTGAACTCAAATTCATTTGACTTTGAGGGTTATAGCTGTTCCGTCTGCAGCTCCACCATAGCCTGCCATTTTCGCTAAAAGTGCCGCTCTTAAACCTCCACTCTGTGCACCAAGAACTCGGTTTAAAGCATAGGGTTGCTTGACATTTGTTGCAACATAGTGGGGTCATTCAGCATTTGTTGTTGCAACTGTTGTTGTGGTGTCAGTTTTACTATTGGATGTTTCAATGCTCTCTTCCTCTTACGTATATTCTTACGTAGCTTACGTGGCATTTTAAGTGAAGTTAAAAAGCGGTTTTTGACAGATGTTTATATGACACTTTTGTTCAGCACAAAAAACTACTCGGTCAAAGTGTTGTCAGTTTTGTAAAATAACCGTCCTATCTCATTCTATAAGGGGAAAGGCTTCTCAAAGTATACTTCCTTGGAACGCCTGTAACTTTTCCTGTAGCGACGATAGACCCTTACTTGTCCGGACAAAGTTATACTATTTTGAGTGCTCTACAAAAAAGTCAACGGCGACGACTCTCAAAAACCGTTGTGTAAAAAGTTTTACCGTTGGACAAAAAAGTATATATAGAAAACAAAAAACGTTTATAGTTCATTCAATATTTGAGATGGAACGGTTTGCCAACGGAGACTTTTCAATAAAATAAAAAAATAGAGGGGGTTACCGTTGACAAAAACCGTTTATTTTAAACTCTATATTTGAGTTTATTTTTCATAATGGAAGGAAGAAAAAGTGTCGCAAACAATTCGTCGACTACCTCTGCAGTTAAAGTTCCTACAACTTATGTCTCACCATTTCAAAACCCTTACGACCTCCTATAATACCAAAGCAACTTCCTCATACAATTCAAGACAATTTGTCCAACAATTTGAGTTCTTCTTCTCAAAACACAACAGATACAGTTGTCCAAACAGCACCAGAACAAGTTTCACATAGTTCTACAATTCAAGACAAATTGTCCAACAATTTGAGTTCTTCTTCTTCTCAAAACACAACAGAAACATCTGAAACAGATTTACAACCAGCACCAGAACAAGTTTCACATAGTTCTACAAGTATGTTAACAAGAGCACAATTTCAAGATTTAATTTCTCTTGAACAATATTCGAGTAACGAAACACAAACCGACGACTGTAACCTCTCGCTACCCGAATCCATTCAAAGAAAATACGCCATGAAAAGACTGAAATTGTTGTATAAACTTCTTAACAATTGGGGGGTCGAAGACAACTCAGACTATAGTGAAATGTTTAACAAAGTCATAGAATCTGTTAAACCAATTGAAAACGACATAAAAAATCCCGGTGTTCTTGTAGACCTTTTCGCCTCAAAATTACCAGTTACAACCAATCTAATAGCAACACAAGCTATAGAACAATTTATTTTATGTTTTCCCAAGCAATATAGACAACACCTGAGGGAAACAAGAATAGGAAAATTTCAATTGGTGTATCCTACAACATACAACTATTACGAAGAAGCAAATGAATATGGAGAACTCTCATTCCATTTCACACTTTCAGTTCCTGAGGGAGAAGAAAAAGCAATCTATCATGTACAATCTCTTGCAGGATGTGAAGGAAAACCACACATTATAACTACTGTTGCAATTGACAAACCTGCAAGAGTCGAAGACGATGTTTTGTTCGCGTCCATTGCTGGTTTTGGCATGGGAGAACCAATTCCAATTTCCCATTTCACAGAATACTCAGCACAACATTTTCAAAATGTAGAATTCGTGTTCTACGACCAGCAAAAGTTCCTGCTCACAAAACCAAAGAAACAATTTGTCTCAATATTTGTTGCTGGTCATGTGGCTGACAAAGAGCCATCAGATACTGACTATGAAGAAGAGGAGGAGGAAGAAGAAAACGATAGCGATGTCGTTCTTATCGAATAAAAACTTTAATTTCTTACTATATAATTTTTTTAGTTCTCCTCTAGGTTTTTTTAGGGGCTAGAAGGGGCGCAGCCCCTGGAAGCCCCACTCACCTGACCTTAGATGATGTCAGATATTCCGCGATTAATTAAACATTGTTTAAATCCTGAATGGGTTAAACTTCAATTTAAAAATGAAGATTGTGAATTATTAAATGAATATGAAAGCCAAAATAAGCTAATGAGGTATAAATATAATGATAAAGAATATTTAATTTCATGGAATCAATGGAGTCATAATCAAAGACCTCATAAACGAGAAGAAGAAATTGAAAATAATGAAATGGAAATCATTGATGACATTAAAGAGGATGGAATTCCTAAATTTTGTAGAAAAACCTTTAGAACTAAGTTAGGAGCATATAAACATAGAGTATTAAATCCTGAATATCTTAAACATCAATTTAAAAAGGAAGACTGTGAATTATTAAACGCTAATGAATATGAAAATGCTAAATCAAAACTGAGATATAAATATATTGGAAGTGATGAAAGGTGTAAAGATAAAGATAAAGTTTATTCAGTTTCATATAA
This sequence comes from Trichomonas vaginalis G3, assembly GCF_026262505.1. NCBI lineage: Eukaryota > Parabasalia > Trichomonadida > Trichomonadidae > Trichomonas > Trichomonas vaginalis. The sequence goes on along the minus strand of NC_067206.1, from coordinate 20,460,078 downwards.
TAACTGGCACACGTTAGGGATAAGAAAACATTTAGGAGATTATGGGAAATGTTCTGAATTCTTTAAATCTAGTATGTACGAGAGAGTAAAAGAAATTAGAAATAATTATTTTCATGAATGAAAGATTCACTACCATAATGAAATAAAAAATAATTTTTTTAAAAATAAACTTTAAAAATTTATGTCTTACGAAAAATTAAAACTTAGTTATGTTTATTATTTTATTTTTTTATTTTGTATGAAATGAGCGTCAAAACTAACGATGTGAAAAATTCAGGATTCACAAATGAGGAAATAAAGGATATATTAGAGGAGGCGGGTTATGAAGTTGATAGATATTATTTAAGAAATTGTAAAAAATTCGCGGAGTTTTTAAATGAATTTGATTATGATGGAAAAATGAATAAAGATGATGTTATAAATTTCTTATATCCCACATCTAAAAAAGAAAAACCTAAAGAACCTGATGTTTTCTCTGAATATTATGAAGAACGGATTAAAGATGATGAATATAATGAAATTGAAAGGCTGGAAAAAATAAGAGATGAAATAGATGAAAAAATTAAGGAATTAAGAGAAGTTGAAAATGAAGTAGAGGGTGTAATGAATATCCCAGCTTCAGAATCAGAAGTTCAGAAATCTCATGAAGAAAGATATAAAAATTATGTCTTAGAATCAACACAAAATTTATTAGATGGTGAAATAGATGAAACACTTTCAGAAGAAGGAACTAAATTTATTCGTAAACATAAGTTACAATTTATTAATAATGAAGAATACCCTTGTATATTACTTTCACCACCTTTAGATTCTGAGAAATTCAAAAAAGCTCTTAAAAACGTGACATATGCAACTAATACGATTAAAAAAGAAGATCATGATATTTACACAAATTATTATTTAAATAAATGCACAGGTGTTGATAAAGTTTTTGATTTATTAGATAAAATATCAAAAGAAACCATTGGAACCTATAAAATTTTGTGTGATTGTGGTTTCATTATTGAAGATACCAATAATGTTTCATATGAAAGAACAGCACCGAAGGAAGACGAAGTGGAAAGGTCTATACCATTCGTTATTAAGAACATAAAAGATATGAAAACGTATAAGCATTATATTTATTCATTTATTTCAGAAAAAATGGAAGCAACCCATAAAACATCTTCTCATCATTTTATAGCTATTCATACATTCCTTTTCAAAGTTGTGAAATTAAATAAGACAGGAATTAGATTTAATGTATCAGGGTATGCATTCTTGAGTAAATTAAAATGTATTCGTCACGTCGCAGATGATAAAAATTTATGTGTTCTTAATTCATTTTATGGGCTTTAAAAAATAAACTTTATCTTTATTTATTTTTATTTATTTTTTATTCTTACATAAATGAACAAAAACGGAACCGCTAAAATGAATGATAATCAAATTAGAGCAGACGGTAGAAGGTTATTTAAACGCTTCTATAACATTCCTGATGGTGTTAATCCTAAAACTCGTAGAAGCTATTTAAATGAAGCAATAGATGCATATGACGGGTTTGACATTTCATCAGAAAGTGAGAGATTAGCGAGAATGTTAAATGTTAATATTGATTTCTATTATTGTGATCCTCAACCAGAAGATGTGGATATAAATAAGGTAGACTTTCCATTAGTGGAATCAATAATGATAGATCCAGAATTTGAAACAGTAAATATTTTATTAACACAGAGTCCATGTGGAAAACTTCACGCTGACAGAATAACAGACGTTGAAGCACTCACCGGCTATAAAGTTTGTCCATTTTGTAAAGAAGAGGTTTATTCTATCCGTGATGATCCAGAAAGGAAAAACCAAAGAAGATTTTTAAAGCATTGTGAGAAATGTAAAGAAAATAATGGAAGATTAATTCAAGACGTTCAATTGCAAAAGACACAGCAACCATATGCACCACATATTACGAAACAGAAGATATATCAGTGGTTATTAGCTCATAATTTGCAGGAATATTATCAACCGACAAGATATTATATTACTTTTGACTTTGAAACATTAGAGACTAAAGAAGAATTACAACTTTCTGAGTGTGCAACTTTGAATGCTTACTTAAAACCATTCATGGTATCATCAACGGTTAAATTAAACGATAAAACATATACGAGGAATTTTTGTTTAACTTCGAGTGATTCTTTTATTTCTGATTGGATTGAGTTTTTATTTTCAACCTGTTCATTAGTTGCCAAATCAAATATTGAACAATATGAAGAATTAATGAAGCCGCAAACGGTGAGGACTTTGTCTCATACATTAAATGAAAAACAGAAGGAAGCATTTAAAGAACTTCTAGATGAAGAATTTAATAAAGTGAATATCATAGGTTTTAATTCGGGAAAGTTTGATTTAAATTTAATTCTTCGTGATTTAAACACTGCAAAATGGAAAATAAAATCAATGCTGGGTTCTTCTTCTCAATTTAAGCAAATCATTGTAAAGAAAACAAACGTTCCATATGAATTGAGATTTATTGACATCAGAAATTATATAGCGGGTGGGACATTAGACCAATTCACTCAAGATTTCGGAAACAATAAATCACGTGTTAAATCCTTTTTCCCTTATCAATTCATCACATGGGAGAATTACGAAGAAGAATTATATAAAGTGGAACCATTCACGAAAGATTCATTTTATTCAGCATTAACTCAAGAAACTATATCAGATAGTGATTATCAAATATATCTCAATGATGCTAAAAATTTTAAGAATAGATTAGAATATTTTATTCATTATTGCAATAAAGATGTTGAAATTATGATTGACCCAATCGATAAAATTATTGAAGAAACATTTGTTTATAAAATTGATATGCTTCATAATCTTTCTTTATCATCGAATGCTTCAATGATTCGTTACGCTTTAGCATATAAAGACTTTAATCATAATGAAAAATATCCTGAGGAAGAGATAGAATCAAGTTTTGAATTAACGAAAAAGTATTGGAAATATAAAATTGAATCATATAAGAAACAAGATGAAAAAGCAGAAAGGGATACTAAAAATAATGTTTCAATGGATGATTTTCAATACTATCACGATTTAATCCTTTCATCTAAATGCAAAATGTGTGGTAAAGCGTTTACATATGCAAATAAACCAACATTAGATAGAATCGATAATGAAAAACCACATACCAAAGAAAATTGTCAGTTAATGTGTTGTTATTGCAATGTCGTAAAATCAAATAAAGATGAAGATGTTCAACGTTTAAGAATCAATTTAAGAAATTATGCATTAAAAAATAATTTACCAATGACTTTAGATTCAGTTGAAGCTTATCACATTCTCCGTAATGGAATTACTGGTGGTTTATCAAATGTTCAACATCGTGTTAATCTTAAAGGAATCACACACATTAATAAACTTTCATATAATCCAGAAACTAAAACTGTATCAAATGAGGACACCACCAACATCATGACTCATTTCGTTGGTGTTGACTTTAATTCATTATATCCTTCATCATTTTCATCTAATCCTCATGATTTCATTCAATATACTGACCATAAAATGTATATGCCGGGAAGATTGAATGGTGTTATCATTTGTGATACAGCAACAAAGAAAGCAAAAGCACTGGGAATTATTAGAAAGAAAAATACTTTATTCGTGGCTGAAGTAAAGGGTCACATTGATGAAAAATACATTAATGATTACATAAACTTTTTACCAATAATAAAAAACTTAGATATTATCACAGATGAAAAAACAATTGGTAATTTTATGTATAATTACATGAAATCAAACAATCTACCAGTTGACCAGAAACAGAGAAAATTAACTCAGTTAGCATCAACAAACAACCAATATCAACCATTTTCTTCTTATTATCTTTGGTATCTAATAGACAAGTTTAATTTTATCATTGATGACATTCAATCAATTTTAACATTTACGAAAAACACTTGTTTTAATGAATTTGCGAACGAATTTATGAACGAAAGACAAAAGGCTGAATTAGAAGGAAATAAAGGAAAAAGTTTATTTTGCAAGATTTCACTTAATGGATCATATGGTTACGATGCAATGAATACACAAAATTACGCAAAGACTAAAATAATGAATGCACAGAAGGCACACGTTGCATGTATGTCAAATAAGTTTAAAAACATAAGAGAAATAGGAGAGGATACGTATCAAGTGATGCTCAAAGATAGATTTTATAGATGTGATACATGTTTACAAGAGGCATTCTTTACTTTAGATAATGCTAAATACTGGTATTTGGTTTTCATTTATGATTTTATGTATAAATGTATGGATGTTAATCGTTTTCATTTCATTGAAGGTGATACTGATTCATCTTATTGGGCTATTGCTGGCGATCCAAATCTTCCTAACACTCAAGCATTTCAAGCAATTGTTACCGATAAACAATTTTATGATAAAAACATTTTCAAATTCGCACCATTTGATTTCTTCTGTTTTGATGAGAAATTTAAACCTAAATTAAAGAATAAAGTTGAAGAAAAAGCACATGAGAAGAAGTTATTGGGTTTAGCAATTGAGAAACAAGGTGATAACATGGTTGCTTTATGCCCCAAGTGTTATACATCATTCAACGGTTCAATTGATGGAAGTGATTTTAAAAAGATTGCGCAAAAAATGAAAGGAGTTAGTTTACGACAAAATAAACAATTAACACCTAAAAATTATTTAGATATAATAAATGATAAAGTGATATTTGATGGTCAGAATATTAATTTACAACTTAAAAACGGGTTAATGACTCGCTTAACAATCGGTAAGACTGCATTAACAGGAGCACACACTAAGGCTGTATGTTGTGAAAATGGATGTTGTATGCCATTTATTTAATACAATGCCACAGAAGTAATGAAAGGAACCGTTAATGATGGTTATCTGCTTTCTTATCATATAAATCTTGAGCAGTGAATTTAACATTATTTTCACTACTCATGACATAAACATTTTTACAGCTAATTTTTTTATTCGTTGTTATGTTTTCATCCGATGTTAAACCTTGTGGAAAGTTAGGAGGTTTATAATATAATGCATCCCCATCACTTCCCTCAACCGTTCCTTCAATACTTTCTATAGCAACAGTTGAGAAGAAGTTATGTGTATGTTCTTTATCCGCTTTCTTCATTAACTCACTATCCACATAAGTTTTATCCGCTTTCTTCATTATGTCGTTTAGGAAACCATCAATGAATTCCTCATTTAAATTAAATCTTCCAATCTTCAAAACTTTAGGAAATGCATTTAATGCGTAATATCTCTGTTCTTCTGGTGGAATTGATGTTATATCATCCGTTATTCCTTTAATTTTTGAATTCATAAATAAAATTTCTTTTATATTTGATATCACTGCACCACCTTTGCAAACGAATTCGAAATGGTCATTTTTCAATACTATCTCCAAATCTCCATATTTCAACCTTTGCGTTTGTTCTGCCATCTTTGAATTATATGCATATGTGGCGTATGTAATGGTCTGAAGGACCTGGGTGCTTTGCGCCTTAAGTTGTTGTGGTTGCTGTTGTTTAATCATTTATTACAATTTAAAAATAAATATTTAATCTGTTATCTCATCAGCTATTTTTTCTATTTGAAATTGCCATAATATTTCATTCATAAATTCTAAATCACAATCAAATAGGTCAGTTATTCTAAATTTAATATTTGATAAATCTTTTGAATGAAGAATAAATGAATTCCCGGATAATTGAAACGGATATGATAAAGAAAATGTGTTTAAGTTGATGGATAAAATGTTTTGTATTGATGGGTAAGAGTTAGGGTCTAATGTTTGATGTGAAAATCTCATTGGGGTATTAACTTTATCACATTTGATTAAAATGAAATTGGAACCAGTGTCAGAATACAAAACATCCCCAACATCTTTTTCAAAATTTAATATCCCCAACAATGAACGAAGATGAGGAGTACAAAATTTAATTTTCAGCGGGAATTTAATAAGGTTATTTATTTCATCAAGTTCAAAAAGTTTATCAGGTTTTGATTTAAAATTTTCTTCATACCATACGATAAATGATTCATTTAAATAACTTAAAATCGTGTTAATATCCCATTTCGCGATCACATTATTTATATACATATCATACGTTTTTTCATGGTCATCTTTAATAAATGATATATAATCTGAAGGGTCTAAAAGAATGGGATTAAATTTACCACTCACAGAAACGAGAGTAACATTATAAATTCCGCTAACTGTTAAATTTAATTCACAGCTATTATTCGAAATAATATTGATAATTGACATTTTTATTACGATTAAAAATATGGTAAAGCGTTATTTTCCAGTGATAAATAAAACTAGAATAAGATTACCTCAAGAATTCATAAATTCAACGAATAAGAAATTCATTCATGTTATAAATTTTAGTGTTTTCAGAAAATATGAGTCGATGTCATATTCATCAACGGGTTATATTTCACTTCATTCAAATTTAGTTCAATCAAACCCATATAATGACCATTTCATAAGATTTTCAGATGGTATTAAAAATGTAATTGATAGATTAAAATATGAACAGATTGACAATATCGAATTTTTGGAATTTTGGTTTAAATATCCCGATGGAAAAAAGATTGAAGTTAAAGATAAAGCTGATACTATAACAAAAACAATTACAATAACTGATCCAGATAGTGGGGAAAAAAAAGAAATAAAACAAACGATAGAAACTGGTGAAAGGTCAATTATTATTGATTATGATTCAAAGGATTATTATTCGATAATGTTAATGCTTGAATATTAAATAGCCTTAACAAAGAATTTTTCAAGTGATATTTTATATTCATCAACTATTTTATTATAAATATCATTATATGTTAAATGAAGTTCAGTTGTTGTCCCATTCTTTGATATCTTAATTGTGCTAATATCCTTTATAGGATTTATTTTTGCAACTATTCCACAGCATGAAACCTCATCATCTATGAAAAATTGAATCTTAACGTCTGAATCTTGAACATCACAAAGAATGGCGATAATGTGAATTAATGATTCATAAGGTAAAATAATTAAACCGGATTGATCAATTAAATTTATTATTGAATCATAATTATTAATTATTATATCACGGTAAATTTTCATTAATTCAAAATTAATGTCTATTTTATATGGGTTCTCGATGTTTGATGAAAGAGGTGCTGGGTATGTTGGATAAGTGGGAATTTCAACAGGTTCTTTACCAGGTTCAGATAAAATGATTGGGTCTTCATTCTCCTCATTCTTCGGTAAGTCACGAGTTAATAAATTTGGTTGAGTTGCTGACCTTGTTAATTCAGGGCTAACATTAACTTTAACATTTTGAATAATTCGTGATTTATCATCATTTACGTTATAACCAACCGTAATCTCTGCTTTTGCGTTAGTGTTCTTTTGACTAGTGAAACGTCTTCTCATTTATATTCGAATAAAAAAAATATATTTAAACTTTTATTTTGCCGGAACTTTTGAATCTATTATTCCCTGTATTTGTTCATGAAGTTGATTTTTAGCTGTTTCATCAAAATTAATAGACCGAATATATTCATTAATTGCATTCTTATAATCAACTGATTTCTCAAATTTTCTTTTATCTGATTCCTTAACTAAATCATAAGTTAAACCTCGTTGCTGATATAATGGTTTCTTAATTAAATCTTTGAATGCTTGAGATAAAGCACCTGATGCAATTCTTGCTACTATAATTGGTTGGAATTGCTGTTTAAGTTCATCTTTAACATTTGCGAAAACTGGATCGAATAAAGCAACTTTAAAGAATTTCTTAGCTGAAATTTCAGGTCTAATGTTTGCATATTGACTATCAAACTGGTTTGAATATCGTGGTAATCCATCCGGTCCCTCTTCAATAGCATTTAATTCCTCATTGAAATAAGAATATGGATTATGACGGTATGAATTAATTGGACCATTTTCACCTTCTCCAATGTATTGTTTAACAGCTTTTCCATTTTCATCAAATTGCATAGGATAACGTTCATTATATGCTTTACGTTTAGGATAATCAGATACAGTTAATTTATAACCATTTATGACTTTAATATTACCTTGACCATCAGTAACGAAAACTTCATTTATACCATCAGGTTTTCCATTTGGACCCGTAATGTCTGCTTCGTGTGCTTCCCAATTTGGACCATGACGTTTGGCATATACTTGAGCTTCTGGTAATTTAAAACATTTCTCATTTGTTTAACATCTTTTGAAGACCAGCAACAATATGAACTAATTCTTTCATTCCATCAGGAACTTTCATAGTTCTATTATATACCCCCTTTTGTTTGTCCCTTGTTTTAATGGAACCTGCATAAGATTTGCTATTTCTGTCATGTTTAATTATAAATAAAAAATAAAAATTAATTATAAAAAGTTAATCAAATTTAACACCCCCTTTATTTAAATCAACTATTATTTTTCCATGTTCACCTAATTGCTGATATTGTGTGTAAAGTTCATTAATGCTCATTGGTAAATTCACTTGATAAAGCATAACGTTCAACTGTTGACGACTAAACCTACTGAAAATGAAAAGTGTTGATAGATTTGATTTAATGTTTGTGCTTAATGCTTTGAAATATTGAACAGCCATAAAAAATGAACACTGAATGTGTCGACATTGAGTTAATAACTGATTAAAATATGATTTCTCATTTGTTATTAGTTTTGATTTCACTGCATCATCTAGAAAAATGAGTGAATGCAAAAATTCTTTATCAAAATTTGAAATGGAAAGTGTTTCAAATAATTCATCCCGTTGTTTATCAATAATTTTATCCTCTAATCCTTGCTTCTCGATTGTATTATATAATTCTTTATACATTAAAAAGTTTTTTAAATAATCTTCTGCTTCTTCTTGTGATAAATAAATAATTGGAATTTTGATTAAATGCTTTAAAGATTCAAATGTATCATCTGAAGGTGAACCTGAACGGTTGATATAAATTAACACATGTGAATGGGGGGAAGTGTTAGCAATAATGATAATTTGTTTTAATATCGTTAATGCTTTACCTTTATTTTGTTTACCAATTGCTGCAGTGATTGAATTTAAGTAACATTCAGAATATGGAATTTTCATTAATTTTTCCTTAGATAGAGCATTTCTATTATCACTCAATGCTTCATTAATCATATCATCTACGTATGTATTATATACTCCCGCTAATTCTTCATAAGGGGTGGATGAATTTAAATCCATTTAATCAAAAATAAATTTATAATTTTAAACATTTCTATTCATCAATATTTCATCATATGAACTTCTATACTGTGGTGGTGTACCTGTTGGATGATATTTCAAACCTTCATCCGGTGTCCATGTCCAATATGTAGTCCTAGTAAACCAAACCTGAGGAGGATTTGTCACCTTTGAACAGTAAGTGTCATTTTCACCCTGAATGATTGGATAAGCTTTCACTTGTACTGTAACTTGTGAGTTGAAAGTTTCTAATCCATCAAAGAATATACCCGCTCCATCACGTTGAACTGGAATAGTGCATAAGAATGAAGTTTGGTCTTTCCATGTTCTAGCTAATGGCGCGCCATTATCATCATTCAGTGGTCTAGTTAATGAGTCCTCATATTCTTCCGTGCATTCATTCACTCCATCTAAATCAGAAGCTTGAAGCATACGTGTAAAGAATATGTCACCCACTGTGGTCATCGCTTGATCGGGGAAGTTTCTGGAATCTATAGTGACCTGAAGACCTCGAAGCATTGGATTTTCTAAAACTGTTCTTTGCATTGCATTTTTCGGAAATGTTAACACAACATCTGTAACATTATGAAGAGCATATGAGAAATCTGAGCTAATACCTTCAGGAATGATGCAACCTCCATTTAGTGAACGAACGTCAATATGTTGAGCTGGAATCATGAATGGATCTTCCTTACTGAATAAACGTGGTATTGCTTTAACTGATTCTTCAATTAAACCGTATCCTGGTGTAATACATTTATCCTCTAAAACCTCCATCTTTGTGCATGAAATAATAACGTCATCAACTGTTGCGTCAGCAGATGTAGCGGCTAAGCTTGTGATTAATTTGGCAGGAAGTCCGATTTGTTGGAATTTGCGATCATATTTATAAACATGATTCATAATCTTTTCATAATTTTCATCAGTTATCTTTTCATAAACGTAATTTTGTAAATCAGCAACTCTTAACGGGTCAACCTGACAAAATACTAAAGTATCCCTGTAAACATAATATTTAAGAATGATATCACCAAATGATTTAGGATAATCATCGAACGCCTGAAATGCTAACAAATCATTTACCGGAATAATCATATCAAAAGTGACATCAACTTCTTCATTTGCTTTCTTGAAAACTTCTGAAGGGTCAATATATTTACCACATACTGAGTTATCATATTTTTGAACATTATTATATAACGAATGAACAAACTTTTTAACTTTCCTTTCTGATTTCGGTTTATATGTTGCAAATGCGAAAGATTCACGGGCGCAATCCATTTGAAGATAACCGGCATCACCTCTTTCAGTTTCTACTTCTAATTGTTTAAAGCTTTGATTTGATGATTTGTAACCAACGAATAAACGCATACATTTAAAAGCGGCATCACATGTGAAAGCTTTATTTGAAACAAGAGTTGCTTTAACTTTGCGTTTAATATATGTGTCACCTAATTGGTTCACATCATGAGCCGGATTTGTAATTCTTAAATGAGTTTGTTTATCATCAAAATATGGAGTATCAGAGTCATAGCATGAACTTTCAAGTTCTCTATAATATCTTCTACCGTCATTCTTTGCGAATATTTCATTTATCTTTTCGAATGAATGAAACACATTTCCATTAATTGGTTTAGTGTTTGGCACTAAATAGTTAGTCGTCATTTATTAATAAATAAAAAAATCAAAATTAAAAGATGGAAATGAATTTTTAATTTTAATGAAATAATCAACTATGGCTGCAGGTATATTTAAGAAACTGTGGGATAGAGTAAAAAGAGGGGCGAGTAAAGTTTGGGAAACATTGAAGAAGGGAGCAAATTGGATATTTAAGAATAAAGAAGCAATTAGTGACGTAGCTGAATCAATAACACCAAAAGCTGCCCCAATAAGAGAAATATTAAATAAAGGAGAAAAAGTTTATCAAAGACTTCAACCGATACTAAGATAAAAATAATATTTATTTATTTTTTCCACTATCTACCTCCTATTTTATTAAGTATTCCTTCAGCAATTCCACCAATTGCGTTACCTGCTTGTGCTCCCATCGCTGGATTACCTGCTTTAGTACCTAATACTCCACCTATGATAGTTCCTGCCGTTTTCGCTACTGGTGCCAAAAAGTTTGCAACAGGTTTAATAACCTTTTTATAAACCCAACCCGCAGCTTTCTTAATTCCATCCCATAATTTTTTAAAGAATCCTGCAGCCATTTCTGATTTAATATTAATTAAAAAATATATTTCATCACTTATATTCTAATTTTTATTTAATGATAAATGAAACCGATTTTAAAAATAAATGAAACAGAGGAGGAAGAAATAAATGAAAGTGAAAATGTTCAACAAAAAATAAACGTTGTTAAACCAATTACTGAAATAAAAATTTTTTCATCTATTGAAGAATTTAATGACTATTATGCTAATAATAAAAAATTATTTGAAAAATTGACAACATGTAAATTGAATAAAATGTTTAAAGTTGATGGATTCAAAATTTCAAAAATAAAAGGAGTGGTTAGTTTGAAATCTATTCCTCAATCAAGAATCACCTCATTAATGAAAATTGATGATTTAACAAAAAGAATGGAAGAGATTGAAGAAAGAATGAATCAAATAATTGATTTCATAAATTCAAATAATCATTAGTTTCTTAAAGTTCAATGTTGAACTCATCAAATTCTTCATCATCATTATCTTTAGCGAGTTTAATTACTCTTTCAACTCTATCTTTTGATAGTCTTGCGTTTAATTTTTTCTGAAGTTTTTCGTTACCAAGTTCTAAAATTTTACATGGATGATATTTAAACTTGTTAAATTCTTTTTCCTCAGTTTTAATCATTAATCTACAAAGAACTTTAGTGACGTGGTTTTGTTGTTTAAACCACTTATCCTTAATATTTGTTATAAATTCAATATTCGGAATTAATTCCCAAATTTTTGAATTTTCGATTAATTTACCATCAAATGCAAAAGCAATGGGTTTAATATTAAACTTACCTTTATAAAATAAACTTTCTATGCAATCATCAAAATAAACGTCTACTTGTTTAACCTGGGTGAGAATTGGTGAAAGTTTATCCATTAATTGATTCACAGTCATGAATTTTGTTCCGTTCATTTCATACAAAATAAAAAAATAAAATAATAAACATAACTAAGTTTTAATTTTTCGTAAGACATAAATTTTTAAAGTTTATTTTTAAAAAAATTATTTTTTATTTCATTATGGTAGTGAATCTTTCATTCATGAAAATAATTATTTCTAATTTCTTTTACTCTCTCGTACATACTAGATTTAAAGAATTCAGAACATTTCCCATAATCTCCTAAATGTTTTCTTATCCCTAACGTGTGCCAGTTATTATATGAAACTGAATAAACTTTATCTTTATCTTTACACCTTTCATCACTTCCAATATATTTATATCTCAGTTTTGATTTAGCATTTTCATATTCATTAGCGTTTAATAATTCACAGTCTTCCTTTTTAAATTGATGTTTAAGATATTCAGGATTTAATACTCTATGTTTATATGCTCCTAACTTAGTTCTAAAGGTTTTTCTACAAAATTTAGGAATTCCATCCTCTTTAATGTCATCAATGATTTCCATTTCATTATTTTCAATTTCTTCTTCTCGTTTATGAGGTCTTTGATTATGACTCCATTGATTCCATGAAATTAAATATTCTTTATCATTATATTTATACCTCATTAGCTTATTTTGGCTTTCATATTCATTTAATAATTCACAATCTTCATTTTTAAATTGAAGTTTAACCCATTCAGGATTTAAACAATGTTTAATTAATCGCGGAATATCTGACATCATCTATATATAGCTTCTTTTATAAAAGATAAAAAAATAAATTATTTTAAAATTAATGTTAATTTTTTAATGATTTATAAATAAATATATTTTAATGCATCGTCTATATATAGATGTAACAAAAAAAGTCACTAAACCCGTCATATCATACTACTTTTGAATAAAGATGGTTTCATCTTCATTATTTAACTCATCTTGCTCTTGATCAGGTTTTGGATATTTTCCAGCTATATTTGCACTATCTTTTTCTTGGACAATTTCCTCAATATGATTCTTCAACGAGATTATCATACTAAGAAATAGAGATGAATCATAAAAACTTCAGTAAATTTGAATATTATCATTAAATGGCATTTATGACATTAAAATCAAATTTATTGTAAAAAAAAAGAAGATGTATATATAAGTAAGCTTATAAATAAATATTTTATTGTCTTTATTCTTCTGTTGGCTCTGGGTTGTTAAGAGCGTTAATCTCGGAAACAATTTCATCATATTTTGCTTTTGTATCAGCATCTTTTGGTTCTCTGATAACTACACAAGCAACGGCTGATGTTCTCTGGGCAGCAGCACTAATTTCTTCCTTTGTTGAAAGGAAAACATATGGTTGTTTCTTATTCTCGCACATAGCTGGGAGATGGGTGATGACATCCATTGGTGTAACATTACCACCAAAAACGGCAAGACCCTTTTCATTCTTTTGAAGTAATTTCTTTGTATCTTTAACACCATAAACTAAATTCTTTGATTCGCAGCTTGTTGATATCAATTCTTTGATCTTTTTTGTAAGACGATGGCCAGCAACTGGTGATGCTATAGGAATAAGCGGCACTGTGCGTGTGTGATGCTTACCCATGTTTTTTCTTTGTATTGGTCAGGTAAGGCTAAATTTTTACCCTTAGCTCCAAAAAGCATTTCTCCAAAGAACCATAATGACCATAAAATGAGAGTGATTGTGTTGAGGTATATCAATTTTATTATAGCATATAGCGAAAATTCAATTCCGTTCTTTCCAAAGATTTATCATTGGCTTTTTTTGTATTGTTTCCTGAATATATTGCCAGGAATTTTTTACAGGTTACCGATGAAAATTAAAAATCATTGACACATTCTGTAAAACAACTATATTTAACATCAATTCTTCAATTTTAAATTTAAGCTTACCAATATATTGAAAAAGACTTTAACTTTATTGTTTGATGAGAGCTGGAACACATTGATGCTGAAATCATGTGATGAGGGTTCAATTTACTTTAATAAAGAAGATTTTCGTTGTTGACGAATGAAAAGCATTATTAATATCGATAATAATGATGACCAAATGCTTGATCATTGATAATTTATATTTTGTCTTCAAATTCTAATGGAATATACTAATATTCTAAATATACGATGCTACATTATGCCTTTTACTAGATATCAGACTAAATAATCCAGGATTTTTAAGATTTTTAACAACGACTACTTTTTTTTTTGAAAATTTTTTGAAAATTTTTTGAATTTTTTTTGAAATTTTTTATCATTTTCATGAGTGAATTCCCTTATGACGTACTTATGAATTCTGCAAAAGAATACAATAATACTTTGTGCAGATTATTTAGGTTACAAATATCAAGTGATAGCGATATCAATGCTTTTTTCAAAGAATTAGATAATCAAATTTCGAAGTATATTGAAGGTTATTATGGATATGATTTTCTTCGTATAATTTCAAATGCTATCAAAGGGAATAATCGATATATTAAGTCTTATTTGAAATTAATGGGTAGATTTGTTCAAAAATATCCTCAGTATCATTGGAAAAATATTTCATCAATTGGTGAATACATTTTAGATAAATATTTTTGGATTAGATTAACTAAACCAAATCAAACAAAAATCAGTCACTTATTAAAATCACTTATTTATGATGATGTGAAATTACTTGCTCCTCTCACAGAAGAAGACAGTTTTTCTCATACTGATAGCATCAAATTTAATGACTTTCCATGTGTGGAAAGACAATTATCTCTACTTGAAACATGTTGTTATTACGGCTCAGTTAATTGTTTCAAGTTTTTGAGAACAAAATTCTCATCAGAAATCACAGAATTATGTCTTCAACTTTCATTTTTAGGAGGAAATCCTGACATTATGAGTGAATGTTTGAAACATCACAAGCCAGATAAGAAATGCATGCAATATGCAATCATGTCTCACAACATAGATTTCGTTACATTTCTCATGAACGAACATGAAATTCCAATTGATGTAGACTATTGCATAAGATATGATAATATCCAAGCATTTTTAATTCACTATGATCAAACAAATGATATCGCAGGATTCATAGCTAAAACTATTGAATACCCTTTTGTTTGTGAATTCATTCTTTCCGCATTGCCTGAAATCGATAAAAAATACCAAGGAATTCTTTACTGTGCTAAAACAATTTTAACTAACCGCTATCACTACACTAACGAAGAATATTATGATTTCAAAGATGATTCCGGAAAAACAATTTTACATTATGCTGCCATATATTTTCGTGATGTTGATTTTGTTTATTGTGATGATTTTGATTATTGTGATGATTTTGATTATTGTGATGATTTTGATTTTTTATCCAATTCATCTCTCTTCGACATGCAAGACAATGAAGGGAAAACTGCTCTTTATTATGCAGCAATTAATGGTAACAAGAATTTTGTAAAGTGGATGGCTGATAGAGCAAATTTTGAAATAAGTGATAATGAAGGGAAGATACCTCTTCATTATGCAGTAATAAGTGGTAATGTGAAAACGACATTAGAAGTCATAGAAAATACCTATTGTATAAGAAAAAGAGATAACAATTCGAAGTTTCCTCTTCAGTATGCCGTCAATGATACAAGAATGTTCGAATCCCTTGTTTTTGATTATAATACACGAGAGAAGTATTACGAACTAGAAGATGCTTTGGAATGCTACCAAGATGCAAATACAGACATACGAAATTTCATTTCGAATTGGTAAAATGGCCTTTGGGTTCCTGGGGATGACTAAATCTATTTAGAATATTAAGGATCTCGTTTGGAGAAATTCCAGCCGTTATTTCTCCAAAATATAAGCTTCTCCATTTTTGTAATTATTAATGTAAAACAAGACTGTAACACAATCTCACTTGAGTTTTTTTTTGGATTTAGATGGTAAATAAATTGACATATTGCAGCAGCATGTTATAACTATTCGATTCTTAGTAATAATTATAAAATTTTATGATTATATAATAAATGTGAATTTGGCATCGGCGCTACGCATCATTTAGCATTCTGGGACTTATGTGCCTTGCTGTTATGTAAAAAGTTTTTTTGTAGGCGGGGATTGAATGTGAAAATAAAATTTAGTTTTTTTTTTGTGATATATGGATTTTTTAAGAAGACATTAGAGATGTCAGTCTCAATTTTAAAAAATTAGAAATGAATGATAAAGATATGCCACTTTTTCGTAAATTTCCAAATATGAGTTTCTACAAAAGATTTGATGAAATTTCCGCAAAATTAACAAAACTCTTCCGCACTAAAAATTCACTCAAAGAAACAGCAGCCGAATTTGACGAACTTTCAAGGACGCAAGATGAAGAAAATCCATTCGAATGCGGACTTGTTGCCCTTGCCAAGTTTGGAGAAATGCAATGCTGGCAAAAAATTGAAGACAAGCAGAAGACAGTTAGAACGGCTGTCAAAGCAGCTCGTTTATTCATCAAATCTGCTAATTTCAATTTCAGCATTTCAAGAAATCTTCGTGATACATGGTCTGATCCTCTTGCTGATGGTCTTCATTGCTACCGTGTAGCAGCTGATGTTCTTAAAGGCGATTCAAAGCCAAATCTTGCTGTCGTTCTTCTCCTTGAATTAGGAAAGACAGAAGCCCAATTTGACCTTCTCCACTATGCTGGAAACACATACGAAGAAGCAGCTAACTTATGCCTCGATCAACACCTTTCTCCGCCATTATTATTTGATTCAGTTTTCAACTGCGTTGATTGCTACAGCCGTGCTGACCGTCTCGATCTTGCTCTCCTCGTTGTTGATAACGTCCAAAACAAGCTCGGAGAAAGCGCAAATGACCAAATCAGCTCCAGCCAATTAATGAAGGCTCAGCTTACAAATATCAAGATACTCAAGGCCCAATTACTTCTTTCAGCCTTCAAATACGCTGATTGCATTGCTTATGCAGAGAAAAATCTTGAAGAAGGCGTTGCTCAATTATTCAAGCAATTATGTGACGCTACAAAGTCGAACCAGATTGCTGTTATCGATTCTATCGTCAACCAGGCAAGAAGTTCTAACTATTTCACCGATTTGCAGATTTCTCTTTTCGAGAGGCACCACTTCTTACTCTCTAAGAGTATCGAGGCTGCTTATGCAGAACTTGCTCAGTAATTTATATATATAATTATTTTATGCTTTCAAAATGTTAAAACAATAATATTTTTATTCCTTTTCTTACAATTTCTCGTATTCACATATATTTCAATATGATTTTGTCATAATTTTACTAAATTTTAATGATTTGTTGGGTGTTTTTCAATGTTTAGGATTTGATATATCACACCCAGCACCATATCGTCTAATTTGAAAAATTCTTAAGTTAAAGCATTGTTTGATGTAAGGAATTATAGTACTTTCAAAAAGAAATTCTGAGTCTATTGAAAAGTCAATTGAATAATTTTTTAAAGAATAAATATATACTTAATTGCAAGTAAGATTTAGTAATTTTGAAATTTTGAGATTTACAACACAGAAAAATAAAATACAGAGATGTTCATTCAGTAGCTTCTAATATTCATAATAATGGCCAATTTCACCCTTGTTTCGTTTGATGTTCAGAATATTATTTTGATTATTGATAATTTTGGATAAACTAGTACAGTATACATTGTGCGTCGCCTGTAGCCTACAGCTACAGTCACCGACACAATGAAAAAAGTGACAGAAAACTGACACCATACGGGCGCGCATATGTACGCATATATGTGTAAAAATAAACGTTCATATGTAAACTAACCTTTATTCACTAGCAGGAGCTGTGTTGTTCGCTTCCATTAAAATGTAAACTTTACGTGTCAAAAAAATTCTGTCACGTAAACTATTTATGTTGAGATTGAGTACCAGACTCTAATATAAGTTCAACCATTATATTAGAGTCTTTAGGAATTTCATATGGTTCTTTTACATAATATTCCTTTTTTTGACCATCAGTTGATTCTTCAACTCTTTTGAATGAAAAGCGCTTATAAAACTCAAACACGAGTGCATCTTTATAACCAGTGATATCGTAAAATTTTGGTGGCACAAGCTGTTCATTCACATTACATATAAATTGTTTGTTATCATGAGCAATATTACTCAACGTTACTAAAGGCTCAAGGAGAGGATTTATTCTTATCTGATAACCGACAAATTTATATGTTGGTTTGCCCTTTCGCTCAAGGATAAACCTGATATTCGCTATAGTTATGAAAAGCTCATCAAAGTACTTATATGTTTTTTTATCTTTATCATTTTCGTCAGTGAAATCTGCTATGGTAAAACTATAATATACATGCATTCGCGAGATATATTTTTTTTCCCATAAGTCTAAAAATTTTGCTTTCGATGGAATTACTTTTTGCGTGAATGTTCTACCATGGTCATCTTCCCAAACAAGCTCTGGTTTTCTTGATGTTGTGTCTGTTTCAGTGGTTTCTAATAACGCAGTGATGAAATCCAACACATCTCCTAGGGACATGTCATATTTATAATTCAAGGCATTTTTTTCTATACTACTGTATGAAGGTAATGTTATGATTGGTGATGTACCTTTTCTTAATACATTCAATTTATTTTCATTTGAATCATAGTAACAATCAACAAATTCTCTACTTGCCTCAGTCATTTTTTCCATAAGACCTTCATTCAACTCCTGTGTAGTCATGTTGGGTTTTATGTAATATCTCATGTCAAACCTTTTTTTCACTGATTTTGATGAATCTGTCATTTCTAATGGAATAGCAAGAAACTCAAAGTCTGGATGCTCAAGACTTATCTTTCTTATCTCAAGAGCTTTTGACGCAGGATATTCAATGAAGTCTCTCGGTAATTTATATGAGACTGTATTACCACTTATCGTGCCATCATTCATAACATGTTCATAGTATAATCCATCATATTTAGACATTTTATATGTAACTAAAAGATGGAGAAAGTTATTAATCAAGTAGATAAGATTCTTCATGATGGAGCACGTAAGAATAGTAAAGAACTAAACAATGCACTCATTATGCCATTTTCTGATGATTATCCATTTTGTACTAATGGTGTTTATTTCTACTGCGGTAAGATGGGTTCAGGTAAGACATATGGTGTTATTCGTCATATAATGATAACAGACCGCTTCACTAATACTCCATATTATGACTCAATAGTTATCTCAGCAACATCAGGAACAATGGATAAAACAGCGAAGACATTTATGAGTCAAGTTAAAGCACCAGTACTGAAAAAGGATGATAAAGAACTTATGCCTTATTTAATGAAGAACGTTAAGATGAAAGCAAAGTATTACGCTATTGTTGAGTTCGTTCAAAGTAAGTTCGAAAAAATTTCAGAGGAGATGGAACACATCTTAACAAAGCATCAACTAAGGAAACCTGATGGAAAGTTTGAGTATAAGAAGATTGCAATATATGTTGTAAAGAAGTTGAACAAATATCCTTTCACAAAGTATCCCAGTAATTCTCTATTAGTGTTAGACGATTATGGTGGTCATGACTTATTGAATGACCCACGTTCACCATTAGCGAACTTCATCACTAAGGTCAGACATTATAACTATACTGTTGTCATCATGTGTCAAACATGGAGACATATATGTTTAAACATTAAGAGACTATGCACTGACTTCGTTATCTTTCAAGGTTATTCTATGAGAGACTTTCAGTCAATGATTGAACAGTCAGGAGCAACAGAAGATTGGGAAGAGTTATGGAACAAATACAAAGAGCTACCAACACCTCGTTCATATATGGAAGTTCATATAGTTGCAGGAAAGACGGACTTTAAAGAAGTTAAGCAACAAAAGATGACATTATTTTAAGAAGAAATAAATGGGTTTTGGCGATTATGTTAAAGCTGGATGGGGTATGGTGAAAAAAAATCCTGGTCTTGTAATAGGTGCTGGATTTAACATTGCTAACAAACTTTTCCCTCAAGTTGGTCAAGTCGGTGGTGTTATCGGTAGTCTTGGTGAAAGAATTGCAAAAACTACATTAGGTGAAGATAATGCATTAACGAAGAATCTTAAAGCATTCAATAAAGCTCTTGGTGGTGACTTCAGTAGAGACAAGCCTGTTGAAACACCTATAGTTCAACCTCAACAAACTATTGACAACAATAAGTATAACGCATACATTGGAGGAGCTATTTGGAACAATCATAAGCCATTAGTTCAGTCAGTACGTGTACTATCAGACATGCCATGGATTAATGCTATTAGTGGCACTATACGCAGATAATATATTTTTATGAGGTTTAAATGAGTGAACAAGAGAGGAAACTCATTGATGAACGAGTTAAGAAATGGGAGAATGAACGTCCGATAATTCGTACCATAATTAGCGATCAAAAGTTCAAGCAGCATACATTTGATTTTTTGCGCGATATATATAATGATCTTGCTTTTGATTACAATGCTAGGCAATACTTTGAGAAAGAATATGTTCAAAAAGGTCGTATTAATTTCCCAATGAGAAGAGAAGGCTTTTTGATTACATCAACATATACAGCACGTGGTAGAGACCCTTTTACAGACGCGGTTCGTAACTTTAAAGCACGTTCTTCTATTAATGATGATCCAGATTTCTACATACCTTATTTTCGTCCACCTTCGCATCCTTTACGAACCAGTGATCCTGGATATGACGCTAAACGAAGATATATAGAGACGAAATTAGCTAAATACAAGGAACCTAAGGATCCAAGGACTGGAGAAGTAAAGGAATCACATGTCAAGATAAATAAGCTTTACAAAGTAGTTGAAGAATTGGAGAAACGATCTAATGAGATTAACGCTGAGAAGAAAAAGGAAGTACCAAATATGAACAAACTAGATAAGATGATTAAGGAATATAGAGGATTGGCGAATACATCGAGCGTTCTAATAAAGGAAGTAGAAAACACGACAAAGCTGCAGAAAATGATTCATGATGAATTACTGTTAGGTGAATTTTCTATAAAACAAAGACAGAGTAACTTAATGGGTGAGGCTTATTATTTGGAGAATTGGTATAATGAGAGGTTAAAACAAATGTCGACTCCAACACCAACTCCTACACCTACTCCTACAGTAGCTCCAACACCAACTCCCACTCCTGAACCAACAGTAGCTCCAACGCCAACTCCTACAGTAGCTCCAACGCCAACTCTGACACCAACTGCTCACGCAGGTCCTCCACCAATGTCGAGTAGTCATGGTATAACATTAAATAAACCAACACCTACACCAAAAATAACTCCTGTATCACATCCTAGTACAACTAACCCAGTATCTGATTCAAATCAAGCGGAAAGATCACAGGTTCTTAAAAGAGCTAATACACCAACTGCTTCCCCTATTAGAACACCAGAGCCAACTCCAAGAATCACAAAGGCGCCAACACCTTCACCGACTGTTGAACCAACTCCAGAACCAACAGTACCTCCAACTCCATCTCCAACTCCATCACGACACCTACAAAAGCACCTACTCCATCTCCAACTCCGACTAAAGCTCCGACACCGTCTCCAACACCAACTAAAGCTCCAACACCGTCTCCAACTCCAGCTGAACCAACTGATGCAGAATCTATTCAAAATTGGTTAGACGAAGAAAAGCGAAAAGAAAAGGCTGCAATTGATGCTGCACTAGATAAAAACACACCACCACAGACACTTGGTGGTTACATGTTAAAGAAAGACAACATTCAAAGACAAGAACGTGCATTGAGTGTTGCCAGAGAACATGCACAAGAAGAGAAGAAAATAGTTGAAGGAGAAGCTTCAAATAGAGGTGGTCCAGGAACTTACAAAGGATCAAACTATCCAGCAGAGAAAGCCTCGAGTGATAATGTTGTCTCAAGAGCTACTGATTTAGTTACCCATGGTATTCTAACTGGTGCAACAGCTGTTGGTAGTGCTATTGGAACCAGTGTTGACACTGTTGTTGATACTGTAAGAACTGTTACAAATCCTACACCTGAAGATAGGAAGGAAGAATTTCTTACTCTTAATACAAAGGCAAAACCAGGGATATGGATTGGTCGTGGAATTTTAAATGCTGGTAGTGCTATTGGCAATGGTGCTTCAGCGGTAGGGGGATGGCTCGGAAGAACAGCAACATCAACCGCAAATGGAATACTAACAGGTGCCAAATCACTTGGTAATTGGGCTGATGATAAGTATACAAAATATTATGAAGAAAAAGCTCGTAAGGCTAAGGAAGAAGCTGAACGAAAGGCGAAAGAAGAAGCTGAACGTAAAGAACTAGAGGAGCTTAAGAAGAAAGAAAAAGCTCGTAAGGCTAAGGAAGAAGCTGAACGAAAGGCGAAAGAAGAAGCTGAACGTAAAGAACTAGAGGAGCTTAAGAAGAAAGAAAAAGCTCGTAAGGCTAAGGAAGAAGCTGAACGAAAGGCGAAAGAAGAAGCTGAACGTAAAGAACTAGAGGAACTTAAGAAGAAAGAAAAAGCTCGTAAGGCTAAGGAAGAAGCAGATAGAAAGGCTAAGGAAGAAGCTGAACGAAAGGCGAAAGCAGCAACACCATCGCCAACTCCATCTCCTTCACCATCTCCATCTCCTTCACCATCTCCATCTCCTTCACCATCAATAGCGGCTCCTGTGAGACAATTTGGTGCATGGGGTGCTGATTTAGTCAAAGATGCTGCACAAGGAATTGGAAAGGAACTGAAGAACACAACATTAGGTACAATAGAGCGTTTTGGTAATCTTACGGATTACACAATTAGATCAGCTGCTAATCTTTTATATAACCAGACTACTGATAACGGTACTGATGAATTGGCTGTAAACGGACTAGCATCAATTAAGAAATCAGCAGAAGATAAATACGATGAATGGAAAAAGAATATTAAGGGTGAATATAATAAGTATGCATATCCTGAAGAACATATGAAGTTAGGGCTTACCAGACTAAGATCAAAATATGGTAATGAAACAACAAATACTACAACGCAAACGACGAAAGCTGACAGAAAGATTGATGACACTCCTACTCCAACTCCTGCAATGGCGAACATCACAACAATTGCTCCAAGAGTTCCAACAGGAGAAGGTATATCAGGAAATGTTTCAACTACTCATAACATTACTGAAGCAGCTAATGTTTCAGCAGTTGAGCAACCTGTTGTTAATGTAACTCAGGAAAACGCTACTGAAACATCAACACCAAGACAGGATGTAAATAATGAACGTCCAGAAGTTAAGGAGGTTGCAAAAGCATACCTGGAGAAAAATACTACACAAGTTCTTGAAGCAGAAAAGCATCTCAATTCAGACAAAACACCATCTCCAACTCCTGAAGCATCAGTTCCTCCAGCAATTGGTGGAAATATACCTTCAGTATCACCATGGCAGAAATTTTATGGATTGTTTAAAGGAGCGAATAAGGTAATGGATGCTGCTGAGAATCTCCAAAAGTTCAAGAATGAAGTCGCAACTGGTGCAAAGGAAATAGAAGAGAATGATAAACAAGCTGCTGAATTAGCTAAACAACAAGCTGAAGCAACTAAACAAGCAGCAGCTCCTAAACAATCTATATCTAAGTCTCAAAGACAAGGTCCTGACCCAAGTGCTAAAGTCAAACAGAATCCAACACCACCTGCAGCAGAGAAGTCCAAGAAGGACAAGGACAAGAAGAAGGATAAATCAAAGAAGGACAAGGACAAGAAGAAAGATAAGGATAAGAAAAAATCGTCAAAAGATAAAAAACATAAAAATTTATCCAGTAAGAAATGAGTCAAGTCATTAAAGCATCAACTAAACAAAAGTGGTTAACTGAATATATAAAAGATGGTAAGGTTCCTGATGGATATTATGTACATACAATGAAAGACGGACGTGTACAGTTCCGTAAAGTCAAGCAACCTCTCAATGATGAACAGATCAGAAGGAAGATCTCATTGTATGAAACAAAAATAAAGGACTTACAAGCTAAACTCGAAACCCACGATACTTCTCAAGAAAACTAGGCATATCTTTAACATGACCTTCATTAATATTTTTCCTCCAATACTGTACTTCCATTTGTGACAACCTGTTTGGATTACCTTCACGCATACCTCTACCTGTCACTTTTCCTGTATTTTCGTTCTCAAACGTAACATCATACTTTACATCATTACCGACAAGTTCATGACCATCAATACTTTTAACAGCACCGTGTCTTCCTTGATCTAAAGTTTCTCCTTGCTTTAATCCATGCTCTATTTTTGTCCATATCTGATAACGTGGATATCTTGCAACACTTCCATCTTTTGCTCTTAACAAGTATGCACTTGTATCAACTGAATCAACTGTATAATAAGAAGGATCAAGATGTCTTCTTTGTTGGTTACCTTTACCCCATGTTCTTGGTTCAACTATGACTTGAACTTTTTGACCAGGTCTTAAGTTATAAAGGTTATTTTTTCTGACATACTCTTCTTTCAATCTTTGCTTCTTTATATATTCCTCATTATCCTTTTCTGTGAAATCATCAGGCTTTTGTTGTGTGCTTGAATGATATTCAGTGTTGTAGTCATTAATAATTTGTCTCATTGTATCTGCAGTGAAAGGTGGTGTTTTATCACCTTCTTTGAGGTTTAACTTCATATGTAACATAGTTCTAATAGTTCTACAGAACCTATTAATAATACCTAGTATTTATGATTGTATTTCTGTGTCGTCATGTGCTCAATGTTATGACTGACCAACAGATCTCGAACATTTTGTGTCGTATAAGCTGGGTCTTCATCACTAGTAAGTATTGTAGGCTTCATTTCACCTGTAGCTTGTGAAATGAACTTCTGCATTGCACTTAGAACATTGTTTGAGTTCTTTTCACTCATTGGGAACGCATAACCTTTTCTACTGTTACATTGATGAACAAAAAAAATATGGTGGTGTTCCACCAGGATTCTCAAATGTATCGAATTGATAAGCTCCCATATCAGTTGAATATATTGGTAGCATCAAATCCTCTTGTATTAAAGTTTTTTCTTGTTTACCAACAGTCATTTTTTTATTAACGTTAAAGTCTTACAGGCATTGAGTAATCGCTATAACCATCATGGTCTGCGAATTCATGTAATCTTGATGCATCAGGTTCTTTCTTCGTTGGTGCATGAAACCTTGCTTCATCATAAAGGTTCATATAATGGTTTGTCACGTTTGGGGTAGACCCAATTTTTGCATATTGAGGATATGAGTAATGATACACTAAGTTGAACCCATTACTACCATCATCAACATATATCTTTGGTGGAGGTTGTCTTATTAAATTCCTTCCTCTTGGGGCTTTGAGTTGGACGATCTGATCTAGATCATTGTAAACAACTCCTGTTGCAGTATATTCTGTGTTGTTCTCTGGGTTAATGTTCGTCATTTATATGAGAATAAAACAATTTTTACTCATAACAAATGAGATCGAAGTCAATTCTTTATGGTGCAGCTAATCTTCCAATTGAACCAACAAGCAATGTTGATTCAAGAACAACTAATAACATTGTGATAAAGAACTATCCATCTGGTACAGTAAGTGATGCTCCAACAGAGATAAAAAAAGAGGAAACAACTACGAACTCAGAAGCACCAATGTATCCTCCTCCTTTAAGTCCATTAACTTCCAACCTGACCTCATCGAGATCTGTGGAGACTTCATCGAGGATTGGTGTAGAAGAGTATTTACTTAGTATATACCAGAAGATATTGTTAGATCAAGACAAAGAGCTCTTTTCTAACTTAGTGAGCAAAGATCAGATCTTACTACCTAAGCCAGACTTGGAAGAAGTTGTTCACAGAATGACTGGGTTCAAGTGTGAAATAGATTTATTGGACCCAGACATCACATGTTGTGGTATTCCACCACCTTTCTCAAAAATAGCTCAGATCAGAATCATTGATGAGAACAATATTGCTCAAGAGTTTAAGTATGCATATAATGCTCAATATACTGAGTTAATAAGTAGGTATAATTTATGTCTTAAGTATGTTATTGTATGAGTTAGGAAAATATAACGTCAAGATGAAAGAATATCTTGAAAAGATAAACAATGAATAAAACTTATTGTTTACTCAAGTAATTATTTTAGAACGTTTCGACGTACTCCTTGATCTTATCAAGAGCTTCGAGCATCCGCTTCTTTGCATTGTACTTGGCGAGGATGGCTTGCTCAATGGTGAGCTCGAAGGCTTCTTTACCGATCGGACGGTGATCGCGAAGATTTGAGTGCATCAAGAGCTGCAATGTACTCTGATGGTAAATGGGAGCCATCTAGTAATGGGTACAAATGAGCATGTACTCCTGCAGTAAGTTCTCCTGTTTCAAGCGGGACTTGAACTCTTCGCGGAGATCTTGAAGCTTTTGGAGCTTCTCAGTGGCTTGAAGGTATTCAATGATGACCTTCTCTTGTTCCTCAAGTGTTGGGAGGAAGTGGACATAAGCTGTTGGCTTCATCAAAAATGAAGTGGTCATGACACTTTTTAAGTTAATGTCCGAGCCATACAGTGATGTCGAAGCAGCACATGAACCAAAGAAGAAGTCTTGCTGGGAAAAGACAAAGATTGTTGGTAACGCAATCCTAGCCATTTGTGTTGTTTTGAACTTGATCGTACTTCTGATCTTGTTCTACAAACTCAACAGAGGTTATTGTCTCAAGTAAACACTTATTTTTATTACCATATAAATGATTTTTACCAAACCTCCTTTACCTTTCATAGGTAATAAGTCGAAGATCAGGAAAGATCTTATCGACATACTCAAAGACATCAAAGGGGATTATGTCTTCGTTGACCTCTTTGGTGGTTCTCTCTATATCTCTCATCTGTTGCATATTATGTTCCCAAAAGCAACGATCATAGCTAACGACTATGATAACTACGTTGATAGACTGAAACACATTCATGACACGAATGAAATACTTAAGGAACTTAAGGAGAGAATAAATGTTAAGCCAGATGAGAAAATTCCTACTGATCAGAAAGAGATCGTCAGAGAAGTTATAAGTAAAGCTCCATACATAGACTGGGATACATTATGTTCACGTCTTCTCTATTCTGGAGCATACAAATACTATGATCTTGACACATTAATGAAGAAAGTGTTATACCTCAGATATACTAACTTATGAAAACATAGATGACTATCTTGAAGGTTTAACTATTGTTCATAAAGATTGGAGAATACTCTTCAATGAGTATAAAGATCTTCCCAATGTTTTCTTTATATGTGATCCTCCATACTTCCATACTTATTCTATACAGTATGGAGATGAATGGACTCTTAAAGATACTGTAGAAACCTTTGATGTCCTTAATTATCCATCTATTTACTTCAGTAGTGATAAATCTTATACAGAAGAACTTATAGAGATATTGACAAAAAGATATGGAGAGAAATTTCTATGAGAAAGCATGTTATAGATAGAGGTTTAATTAATCCTAACACTCAGAAAAATAATGAAGTAATATATGTCACTTTTTCTGTTAATGGAGAAGAGAAAGATCAAGAAGATAATAGTTGATGAGGGAACTGAAGAAGCGACGACATTCATCTTTGACGACGGAAAGCTCACATTCGTTGTCGATAAAAATGGACAACACTTACACAAAAGAAAGAGACCAAGAAAATTTTTAGATCTCCCAAAAGCTAGGAAACCAAAGGAACCATTTCCAGTACCAGCCGTCCAAGAACCAGAGAGACTTTTGATACCAAAACCTGTGGTTGACAAATATGATCCAGATCAGTTCTTCCCAAAAATACCAAAGTTAGAATAAAAACTCCTTTATTTCTTTAGTATTATATAATAAGTCTATTAGTAAGCTCTGTTCTCGTTCTGTTCTGGTTTTGACGTCTTTTCATGGTCTCGCATAATAAGATCATGAACTTTTTCTTGAGATACTCGAAGAGCTGAGGTAAGTTATCATATTCTGGATATGTAGGAAGCATCCCTGCTATCGTAAGTGTTGTATCAATAAGGATTGGACTTATATCGGAAAAGTCGAGATCTGGAGTAGAATAAGAAGGTAAGTCTCTTACATGTAGGTAGTCATTATATGCTTTACGCATGAGACTGAGTTTCTGGAGCACAACTATGAGACTTTGGTTCTGACGTTCAAGTTTGCTTAAAGTTCTCTCCAAGCTTCTGTAATAAACGTCAACCTCTGTAAGAGCAGATATTTTTGCATTGATCTCGGAGATCTTTTCTTGAACTTCACCAAGTTTGACCTTAACTGACGTTTGAGCTCCCATCATGTTTTCATCAAGGTCATTCTCTATGTCATCAATGATATCTTCCCATGAAGTCATGTTTTCATCATTGATCTTAACGTGAACACTCATGAAAAAAATGTCATGTAAAGTATAAATGTCAGATTTTTACTCTTGAGCTTCTTCTCTCTGGATTGACTCGTCTGTAGGGCTTAATGTGCCATCACGTTCGACCAGAAGGTTCTGCTCAGGTCTGTCAAGGAGCTGTCTGTAGGTCGTGAAGGTTTCAACGAGTCCTTGGTAAGGAGTTTGGAGATCAACATCGACCCATGGGTGTTTGCGTAAGAAAGCAGCAAGGCTTTCACGCTTGGAGTCAATGACATCTTTCTTATTGGTTAATCCTTCTTCAAAGCTTAGGATTACTCCTGCAGTTGATTCAAGTCTTTGGATCTGGCGTCTGGAAACCTTGGTGAGTTGTCTTATCCTCTCGTTTCCAAATACATGCAGGAGATATGCAGAAATTACTTCATTAAGTTCGATTAAACAAATTGGATGAAGATCAGTCATGGCTTTTGTAAAGCAATCTTTTGTAAAGCTGTCTTTTGTAAAGCAGACTTTTGTAAAGCAATCTTTTGTAAAGCAGACTTTTGTAAAGCAATCTTTTGTCAAGACGTCTTTTGTAAAGCAGACTTTTGTAAAGCAATCTTTTGTCAAGACGTCTTTTGTAAAGCAAAAGTATTCAATTTTGTGAGAAAATGCTTTTGTAAAGCAGTCTTTTGTAAAGCTGTCTTTTGTCAAGACGTCTTTTGTAAAGCTGTCTTTTGTAAAGCAGTCTTTTGTAAAGCTGTCTTTTGTAAAGCTGTTTGTAAAGCTGTCTTTTGTAAAGCTGTCTTTTGTAAAGCTGTCTTTTGTAAAGCAGTCTTTTGTAAAGACATAACCGACGACCGAATGTCCCAAGATGGTACAACACCAGCTCCAGCATCACCAACACTAGATATGATGGCAATGATGATGCAGATGATGCAACAGCAAACCCAGCTTATACAGCAAATGCAGGAAAAGAAAACTTTCAATAAACCTGCAAAGAACTCACAAGATCTTGAAGCTGGACTCAATGCTCTCAGGAACGACTACAAGAGAGAGCAGATGACGTTTAGGAAGAAGGGTGATGAAGATTATGAGAATGATCCGATCGAGGAAGACGAGATCAAGTCCACTGCATCCACAAAGACCCTCCAGGATGAAAGAGATGATGAGGGATTCCTTACCAAGTCTCAAAGACTCTTTGTCCTTGAGTTCTTCACGATCTCTGCCTTGAGATCTATGAGGAATTGGAAGGGTCGCGTTCCAAGTGGCTCAAACAAGCGCGAACTACTCATGACCGCAGTACCGCTCACTAAGACAAAAGTCCAGCTCATGGACTTTATCCTTTCCGCTTGTCCCGACGAGATCTAAGATCTGATCAGAGTAAAAACTTACATTTATGAGCTAAGCTCAGTAATAATTAGTTGTTTATTCTTTCTTCTCATACTTCTGTGCAAGGTTTCCACGGAAGAACTCAAGCAACATTTGGATCTTTCCAAGCTTTCGACCTTCTTTTTCGAGGTCATCCTGGTAAGTTCGGAATGCGTCAACGTGTGAGCTCGCATAGAATGCAGCAACAACAACCTCTTCTGCACCTTCTTTGCTGTCAAGTGGCATGAACTCGAATCCTTCCATTCGACCAAATAAAAGTGACAAAAATGTCAATGAGACCCACTCGTTGCATAGATGCTAAACCTGGTCCGAAGATGCAAAAGTTCTTCTTAACACTCATGTCTGACCAGAGGGAGTACGGTCATGAAGAGGTCATACAGATCTTCGATCAGTGTGTACCAAAGCCTGAGAATCCAGACGAACTCTTCATGTAAATTTACTTGCTTCAATGGAGAGATGAGAGACCAGTATGAAACTCAGACCAATAACAATCTTTCCAGGTTTCTGCAATTACCTAGAACAAGCATGCCAGATCAAATGGTCTGACACCATCTTCCTCCAAAAATAAACTTTATCGTTTATAACACTTCAGGATCTACATCTATTTCTTCTGCTTCATCCTCAATGTCGATCTCTTCGACAGGTTTGATAGCAGCTTTGAGTAAGTTCTTACCCATTGTCTTAAGTTCAACTGGGTTATATTCTTTGTCTTTACTCTTTGTTGATTTCGTGAGATCTACATATAAACAATAACTTTTAGTCTTGTCAAGGTTTATTCTCGCTGAGAAATGGTCAGGAATGTTTATAGCTATCTTTTCAAACTTGAGTAAATTAGCTAAACCTTCATTTGTGTATTTCTGCTTATCGACAAAGATCATGATCGGACTTGCACTATAACCATACTTTCCTTGACATAATGTTTGTGGTAAGCATATAAGTAGTCTCTTTGCTGTTTTATTTTGCTTCTTCACTTCATCTACAAACTGTTGGATCTTAAAGAACTTTATATGATGTTCAGACATCTTTATATACCCGATAAAAAGTTCAGATAAAAAAATAATTAGCTATATTTTTATTAGTGCATAAATGAGTCTTTCTTTGAGATTTTCTGATGAAGATCTAACTTTGGTAAGATCTTTAAAAGATGATGAAAACATTCTTTCTGTCATTGATGAAGAAAAGAAATACTTCAGTAATGATGTAAAAATAGAGCTACTCATTCATACTGAGAAACAGTTTGTGATCGTGATCTTGAGTTAAGCAGCTCTGAACCAAGCGAATACAGTCATAAATGGTGGTAAGAAGTCTTGACCTTTTCCTGTTGCATCTGTGATTCCAGCTACTGTGTGAGTATGGTTTCCTGCAGATCCGCAGAAAATACCTGTACTAACATCTCTAGGGTCATCTGTGATATCATATCTATTCATACCTTGTCTATCAGAACCTGCTGCAAGATTTGTATAACCTCTTTTTGTCATTGAATGTGAATGCTCTCCATTAGTAGATGTTGTTGCACTGAACCTATGGGAGTGTGGTGGAAGGTTTTCAACTCTGATAGTCTTTGAACCACCAAAGTCCATTGATGAGTTAGAACAGTAAAGAAACTGATCAACAATCGGTTGCCAAACACCTCCATAAAGGGTTTGCGGGCTTGTTGAGCTCATTGATGTAAATATAGAACCAATTGGATACATCATGTCAAACATGTTAGAAGGTCTATAAGTATAATCTACTGTGGTGACATCGTTCAAATAAAACTCAAACGTATCTCCAGGATGAATAGTTAAGTTTGTTCCATCTTTTTTGTGGAACACAAGTTCAATAGATTTACCATGACTCAATGTATAGTAACTTGGACCTTTTTCTGATGGACCAATGTTATAATTTATAAATATTGCAACTTTACCCATATCATTATTACCAAAGCTAACTGTAATGCTTTCAGGTATTCCATTGTTTACAGATGCATTAGAGATCTTTGAGATCTGTTCATTAACATAAGTTTTGTCTGCTTTGTTGTCTAACAGAACTGGTAACTCATGTGCTTTAAAGTTGTTATAACTCATAGACATATTATATGCAGTACCATTCAAATTTTGCAAGGTCTCTGTTAAACTCATATGAGGATCTTCTTGTGGAGCACTTGAGCCTAAAGTATAGTTCAAGATAATGTCATCAGCTCTTATTTTCTTGATTTGAACTGGTTGGTCATTATCAGCTCCTATTTTATTGATTATAACAGGTTTGTCTTCTCTTGAACGAATTGATTTAACTGTCAAAGGTTCAGTGAACTCATTATTTTTCAAAGGAATCAATGTTGTATTGATGTTTTCACCATTAATATATACTTCTTTTGCATCAATACCAGATGGGAATGAAACTCTTTCATTAACTTTAACTGTTGTACCATCACCTGGGTACATATCTTTCTCTGGACCTTTGATTGTCTTAAGTATGACAGACTGTGATAAAGTATATTCTTTAGATGCAACTTTACGTATCTCTTCGTCAACATAACTTTTGTCAGCTTTGTCTGCAATCTTAAGTGCAGTTCTTCCTCCATTATTTTTGTTCTCCTCAACTTTCTTCGCTAATTCAGCAAGAATGAGATAAAGATAATCAGTAAGGTCATCAGTACCAGACATATAATATTATTGTTCTTTCTTGATGTATTAGCAACTTTCACTAAGGTCACAAAATCAGGGTACAAAGTACTTAACGTAGAAATGATTGTTTTTGGTCCAGGATCTTTCTCTTCTTCATCATTAGCATCACGTGGCATTGGAATTGGTTCCAAAGGTCCAGTCACATCAAAACTCTCAAGTTCCATATAACCTTCATTTCTGAATCTTTCTATATGAGTTATCTTCTGGAAACTTGTTTTAGTCTTTTCAACTAAATTTTTTATTCCATCCACAAAACCTCCTTTATGATTTGGACCAAGATTACCCAGAGTGTCAAGAACAGTATCTATACCTTCTTGACTTTCAACAAAAGCCCAAAGAGCATTTATTTGACTCTGGAGTGATATCCATGAGGCTGCAGTAGCACCGGCGTTTGCTATGGCAAAGATGAATGATAAAGGGTTGAACTTAAGACCAGATTCTTTATCTTTGACAATTTCAACGAAGTCATTGATATTTTTCTTCAAGTATTCCTTAGTCAGAAGAACTCCATCGCCAGCTATACCAGTTGCTTTTGTCTTTCCTTTAACATCAAATGTGATTGGTTTCTTCAATAAAATAACTTCTGGTGTTGTACTGATGCTATCATTAGTGGAGAAAAATTCTCCGACATGACTTGCTAAGTATTCTTTCGTCAATAATGTTCCATCACCAACAATACCAGTTGCTTTTGGACCATCTTCTGTGAATGTCAATGGTTTCTTTAACATAACTTTATCTAAGTATATTGCAATACCACTATTTTGTACTTGTTCATGACCTAATATATAAGCAAATGCTGCGTTTAAAGCATTATACAATGTATCTTCTTTAAATGTTAATTGACTGTTTTCAATCATTGGTATATTGAACAGTGTAGACCTTGGGTCAAAATGAACTCCATGGTCAATCGATAATAACCGTTTAACATGATATATTATAGTCTCTAATGCTTCATTAATATTTACCTCACGAGTTTCTTGCAAACCATTACTCGCCATACATGAAAACATATAATCTCTATCAGTTGTGAAGAATGGAGCATCTAAGTAATTATTCTCTACTTTTGTCACACGATTCTGTAACGCTTGAAGGTATTGATTTAAGTCTGTTTCAACAATTGTACCATCTGGTTGCTCGATAGGTAATATACCAGGACCGATGGTAATGTCTTCATCAGCACCTTCTTTATGTATGACTAAAGCATTATCAGTAATTCTGAGAGTATATTCTTTATATTGAAGTACGCTAGACTTATAACATTCATATGCATATGGAACAACACTCATTCTTTTACTACATATAAAAATGATGTATTATCTACAATCGACTGATCCTAATAACTACGGGACAATACAGTTTCAAGCAGATCCTAACATGGGGCATCCAAGTAAGATAAAGATGAGAGTAAAAAGTGTCAGTACTATGGCGAACTTTATTGTTTGTGACGAAACAGATTATTTTGTCTTACAGTTAGACGAAGATGGAGAAGAAAAGGTGTGTACATTTAAGTCAGCTCTTTCATTTGATATGGATACTATTGTATCAAAACTACAAGAGATTGTAACAAAACAGTTTGATTATTATAACAAGAAAAAAGGTCAACATAATGTAACAGTTTCACTGAGTGCTACGAATCAACTTATATTTACGTCACAGGACAAAGGACATAAAGTCTATTTAAAAGATGCTTCACATAGAGCAAATCTTATTTTAGGTGCATATGGAATAGAACTACCTATTGTACATAATTATTATCTACAAATGCCAAAACCACCTATGCTCAACTTCGGGTATCAGTTATACCTTCGTTCATCAATGTCTGTCATCTCTGGGTTCAATAATATTGACCAAGTTGATGATCGAAGAAAGATCATGTACAGATCTACATGTTATAACATCAATGAGTTCTGGATATCTGGTAAACCACTTATATGTAAGGAATCCTCACCATGGATAGATGCATTTCCATGGGAACTAACTAATGTTACGTTTACCTTAGTTGACTTCCAAGATCAGCCTGTTCGATTATTGTCACCAATGTTTATGGTGATAGAGATTAAACCAGATAAGCCAGAAGTTAGAGAAACCAATGATGTCAGTGATGATGATACAGAATCTTCGTACGATTATGATTACGATGACGATTAAAAAAAATAACGTATATTTTTTTATCGGTTATAAAAGACCAACATGCTCAATGCTATAAAAGGATTAGTTAATAACCTTTCACCAGAAGATAAGAAAGGTATGCTTGATATGTTTGGGATCAAAATGCCTAAGAAAGCTAAAGACATTACCAATAAATTAGCTCTGGCAATTAAGAATCAAGGAGGTACAGGAAGTGTAGCAGATATTTTCAAGAATGCTAAGAGCTTCTATGATGACTACAATGGTATCATGAATGTTCCAGCTTCAAATTCCCCAGTTGCTTTAGATCACGATCAGAGATCTCATAATAGAGCGTTAATGGAGATGCAACCAATATACTCAGACCCTCCACCAAAGATTGATGAGAGCGAATTAGCATACAAAGAAATACAGAATGCCTTTTACGTTGTTAAGAACATTAATGGTCAAAAACTTCCTGATGAGAAATGGTTAGACCCAATAACTAAAGCAGGAGAAAGATTCATTATGTTTAACATTGACCAATACAGTCCAAGAGGAAAAGATTACTTCAACAAGATGTTTCCAAGAGTTATGGCAAAGTTCATTGGACAGATAGACCTTTTCAAACAGAAGTGGACATTCTATTACGACTTTGATGAGAAGAGAAACATTTTGCGTCATTTGAACATCAATACAATGGGATCATTAGTTCATCAGTTACTTAATGAAGCTCCAATAGCAGAAGTACAAGAATTAGCATCTAAAGTCCTTGAATCAAACTATGACTTCTTCCTTTGTAGTATTCCTTCGTTAAGGAAGATCGAGATCTTTGACTATACAGCTTATTCAGATGTTGATGCTTCTGCTTTGAGAAAAGGAACGTACACACCATATAAACTCACAGCTGAAGAACAAGTTATGTTAGATACGATGAGAGCAGCAGGTCAAGAAAAGATCGCACTCAAGATCATCAAACAAAACCATTCAAAGAAGAGAAACAGGTCACGTAATGGTCAGCTTTGGACATGGACATGCAAATTACCTATTAACTTAGAGAGGTATCAGATCTTCAACGAACTTAATGCAGAGACAGCAAAGAAGATGATGAAAGATTCATGTTTCATCTACGCTTGTATTCAAGCTGGTGTTGACGAAGCAACAATTAATCATATGAGGGAAATCATTCGTGTCAAAGATTTTCCAATGTCAAAGATTAAGGTTATTGCCAAAGAAACAGGAATAAGGTTCCATGTCATCAAATACAACGAGAAGTATTCAAATCATTCATATACTTATGAACCAGATGAAGAACCAAAGATGACAGTAGAACTTTTATTAATGTATGACCACTACATGTTGAACGAAAAGCTTCCAATAAGTTCAATGTTCATCAAGAACTATGAAGATGTTTGTAAGTTGTGCAAGGATTGGACTTTAGAGAAGAAGATGTTAGTTAACAGAAGATATGAAACAAGGTATGCAATTAACTCAAAGTTAGTTACACCACTTGCAAAAGTCATTGAACTCTTGTTTGCTAACAATTATTTCGAACCAATTAGAACAGGAGAACTTTGCACATACTTCACAACGATGTATAATGAGAACCTTGAAGAAATGATTGACCTCACATACAATGAGCGTTATTGCGCAAGGATGAAGAAAGATTGGAGTTCAGAGACGAAGAAAGACATGAAGTTCCCAAGAGAACATGTTTTCTTTGCTGACTTCGAAGCATCAACTGATGGAAACATTCACAAAGCATACAACATTTGTTTCATGGAAGATGACGATGATGGTTATACATCAATTTGGGGAAGTGACTGTGCGTCAAAATTCCTCGAAGCTTTACCAGATAAGAGTTTAGTTTATTTCCACAACTTATCGTACGATGTCACTTTTCTCATGTCTCAGTTAGAAGAGATTACAGGAACTCCAATCATCAAAGGTTCACAAACGATGCAGATACAAGGAAAGTACAAAGGAAAACTTCTCTGCTTCAAAGACTCTTATGCAATCATCTCAACTAAGTTGGAAAGATTCCCTGAAATGTTTCACCTCACTAGTGGTGAAAAAGAAGTTTTCCCATATAATTACTACACGGAAGA
Source organism: Trichomonas vaginalis G3 (assembly GCF_026262505.1). NCBI lineage: Eukaryota > Parabasalia > Trichomonadida > Trichomonadidae > Trichomonas > Trichomonas vaginalis. The sequence continues at coordinate 20,423,197 of NC_067206.1, read as the reverse complement.
GTTAGTTAATACAACTAAAGTTGGTAACATCGATGATGCCATGAATCATGTCAAAGATATTGAAGCTTTTAATGAGAACATTGAGAAGATTGAAGATTGCAAGATTGATGATGAACACTTTGACATGGAAGTTTATTCGTCATTCTATTGCGGTCAAGATGTACGCATTTTACGAGATGGCTTTCTTAAGTTCCGCAATGACCTCATGACTGAGTTTGAAATAGATGCTTATGATTATGTTTCAATAAGTTCTATCTCAAACAAACTCTTTGAGAAGAGAGTATATTGGAAGAACGGTAATCTCTTTGATCTTGCAGGAAAACCTCGTGAATATATTTCCAAGTGTATTCAAGGAGGAAGATGCATGCTAGCTGAGAACAAGAAGCAATACAATGAAGGAGAACTCATCACTGACTTCGATGCTGTATCATTGTATCCATCAGCAATTGCTAGACTTTACTGTTTAGAAGGAATTCCAAAAGTTATGACAGAAGAGATGAAGAGCAGTGAATACTTGTTGGAGCATCTCTTTGATGATGACCAAGCTGAACCAACAAAGGAAAAGTTCATCTCAGGATTTTACTGTCAGATCGAGATCTTGTCGATCGGTAAGAACTCAGCATTCCCATTGATTGTCGTCAATCCTGACATCAACCCTGACTTACATGTTGCCAGAAGTTCCAATACATGCTGCAAGATGTTCGTAGACCACATTACGCTTCAAGATCTGATCAAGTTCCAAGAGATCTCATGCAAAGTCATTGATGGATACTATTATGATGGAAAAAGGGACATGACAATAAGGAATGAAGTTAAGAAGCTCTTCGAATTACGTGCTAAGTATAAGAAGGAAGGTAATCCGATACAAGAGATCATCAAACTTCTTTTGAACAGTATCTATGGTAAGACGATATTAAAGCCCATTGACAAAAAGATTCGTTTCATCAAGGACAATAAGCTCACTGACTATATCATTAAGAACTATAATGACATACAGACAATAGAGTTCATCCCCGATTCCGAACTTTCATGTGTAAAGTCATTTAAACCTATCGTTCGTCACTTTAACTATTGTCCATTAGGTGTTTCAATCCTTTCTATGTCCAAACGAATCATGAATGAAGTATTCTTCACAGCAGAAGATTTGGGCTTGAAGTTGTTCTATCAGGATACAGATAGTTTACACTTGTATGAGAAGGACTTAGATAAGTTAGCAGAAGAATACAAGAGAAGGTATAACAGAGAACTCATTGGAAAAGCACTGGGTCAATTTCATTCAGACTTTGCAGAGATTACTGCAGGACATATGTCTAAGGCACAAAGATCTATATTCGTTGGAAAGAAGACTTACCTCGACGAATTAACCAATGACCTCAAGGAAATTGCTTTCCACTGTCGAATGAAGGGAATCACACAGGACGTAATTGCACTTACTGCAAACCAAATGTTCCCAGATGCGATACAAGTACATTATGACGAGAAGAAAGGTTTGTTCTTCCCTGAGAAAGTTGGGGAAAAATATAGCATCGTGGAATTGTACAAATCTCTTTATGAAGGTGATGAGATAACCTTTGACTTGTGCATTGGTTCGAAACCATGCTTCAACAAAAATAAGGACTTCACTATTTCAACGAAGTCATCTTTTGAACGTAAGTTAAAGTTCTAAACACTTACTTATTATTTTTCTTAGCTTCTTCCTCTTCTCTCAATTTCTTTGCAATCATTCGTGGATTCTTTGCGCGTCCAGCTGCTAATGCAGCTAATTGTTTCTCTGTGAGTTTACGCTTTGGTTTAGCTGGTTTCTCTTCTTGTGTTTGTTCTTTTGGTTTGAGTTCATTAAGTATTTCTTCACGAAGTTCATTCTTGAGTGCTTCTCTGTCGAAAGTATTCTCAGTCATTTTGTTAGGAGTAAAAAATTTTATTAGGATAGAAATGACGTCAAAACTTTCACCAAGTGAAAAGCAATCAATCATATTGAATGAAGCTAAAGGAATACAACATCCATTATATTATGTTTGTCATATGAAGAATGGTTCAGTTCAAGTTAGAAAGAGAAAGGCACCATTGAATTCACCAGCTCCTGCCCCAGCTCCTGTTGTTCAAGAAGCTCCTAAAGTTGATGAGAAGAAAGAAGAAGAACAAGCATATACTAATAAAATGTTGTTAGAGATGATGACAAAGATATTAGAACGTAACAGTGTAGTTAATGAACCAAACATGGACCCAATTGAACGTGAGAAGGAAACTAAAGAGAATCAAGAATATGTTCAATCAATGGAAGAGAAAAGAATACACTTCGATGATGAACCAGAGCCTGAACCAGAACCTCCTAAACCTCAGCCACAAATAAGACGAATAATCCCAAGAATAAGAAGATTGTAAATTTTTTATAGCTGAGAAAGATGTTGAACGATAACCTCAATACATACAGTATTGCTGATTCCATCAGACAAGTAAGATATTATTTCGATCAAGTTGATGGGGCAGTTCCTATTGGAGATACTAACCATAGATATGTCCCAACAAAAGTGCCAGCTATGCCGACAAATACTATTGATAACGGTTATATTACATTTAACATATCACCACCTGGTGAGAACATGATTGACTTATATAATACGTTCATTAGTGGTTATGTCGATGGTGAGTGCATAATTACAACAGAAACTGAACCAGCTGATGAAAAAGTTCCTAAATATGATGGTGAAGTATATAAAGAAAGAGCTGTTGAGACAGCTCCTACAGGATCAAATGTTACAGCAATTAAAGCAATTGATACTAAATATGCTGGTGGCAAATCATGTGCACATCTTCCAGCAATTTGGTTGGGATACATTGATTCATTCTATGCTGTTGAATCATATCAATTAATCGCTAATGGTAAAAGTGTTTATACACAAGATAATGCTAGAGAAGAAGGTTACATTACTTCTACTGCATCTACAACAGAAGCTATTAAGAAAGTTGATGTATTTAGTAAGGCTAGACATAAAGATGTTTTCAATAGATGTGATACAGTTCGTTCTGGACAGATTATTGAGTTCAATAAACCAATTAGTGGTGCAACTACATTAAAGTTCCACATACCAATCAAGATTGACCTAAGAAGATTCCTAATACTTAATAACATTAGATTCCTTCCAGCGTTTGCTGGTAACTTACAACTTAAGGTTAAGTTCAGTATTGCTGGTATGGTTTGGACACCATTAAGTTATCAGGATATTCTACCATTACCGAACATGCAAGCCAATGTTACAAGCTATATTCCAATCACTAATCACTTCACTCCTATCTATGAAGGTATCAAAGTTATTGATACTGTAACTTGGAATGCCGATAAGAGTACGATATCATTTGGTACCAAGTTTATTAAGTTCACTAAGAAGAATGCAAACTTCTTTGAAATGATTACATACTGTAACTCATTCTCTTTGGACCCTAACATCTATAGTGATTTGGTGGCAAGATATTCGGCAAAGACTCTAAACTTCCCAATCAAAAGAATTGACTGCATTACTATGGATGGTTCAATGGCTAAAGGTGAAGGAACTCCTTGTACATTCACGGCAGCATTTACTCCATTATATGTGAACACCATTTATACACTATTTAAGAAAACACCTAATTATAACACTACCTATGAAAATCCATTGTTTGAACAAATTCAATTGAACTGTGGAGCATATGGTAACATACCCGCTGAGGCTCAAGCATCTAATGATCCAATCTTCTATGAGATGCAGGCAAATGCCACTAACAATAATAACGATACTGTTGGCTTCAACTATGATGTCATGAGGTCTATCACAACCACATCAGTCCCTCAATTTGGAATCGAGTCAAATGACTTAGGTCATTACCTATGTGGATTCCCTTGCGAAACTGATTATACATTCCAACAGGGTCAGTTATCTAATTCACCTATTACATATAAGCTTACAGTTAAGCCAACAGCAGAGTCTATTAAATATACTGAGAAACCAGTGTTATGCTTCTTACGTCACGTTTGCCTCTCCATACAGATTAAACCTGTGGGACCACCTATCGTACTTCTCGACGATTATGATTTATCAGCCCCTGCTAGTGAATAAAGGTTAGTTTACATATGAACGTTTATTTTTACACATATATGCGTACATATGCGCGCCCGTATGGTGTCAGTTTTCTGTCACTTTTTTCATTGTGTCGGTGACTGTAGCTGTAGGCTACAGGCGACGCACAATGTATACTGTACTTAAACTGTTAGCATAAGCTCATCAATGCACATGCATGGGGTCATAGTGCATTGGGTTTAGCTGCTTTATGAGTTCTATATAAATTTGAATAGGATTGCATCAATTCACATTGAAAAATTGCTTTATGTTAAATACACTCTTAGGTTAAAGTCACATCATCTTATGTGCGCATTGTTTACTACAAATGAAACGAATTTTAATCGATAATTTTAAAAAATAAAAAAAATTCAAAATTTGTTCCCGAAAAACATATTATTTTGTTACATGTATGAATAACAATATAAAAATACATTTAAAACAAACAGGCATTAATATTAATGCACGTTTAAAAATTCACATGATACCAAGATCGACTTGAAACCTTGGCAAAAAAAGGAAGTTTGCATCAGAAATATCACAATTTACATAGGGTCAATAAAGAAGATTGCTCGACTTGCCTTAAATGAAGTTTTTCATAAAAAATTTCAAATATATACCAGCATGTAACAGTAGAGGTCAAAAAGATAGCACGGAACATTAATAATTATCAATTTACCAAGCACTTCTCTGCTCCAAAGCGATGATTTTACCTTATTTTGTTTTGATAAAATTGCGTAATGCGTAATTTTGGAGAAAATTTCAATGTAGTATCAAGCTAGATAAAATACTAAATCTGATTTCCAACTCGAAATCCAACAATCTCTATATTTTATAACCTTGTTGTCAGATTGTAAACTATTCAATGTCTTAAAAAACGTATATTTTTTTGAATGTCGTGACGATAATTTGAGAAGACCGAAAACTAGTTCGGCGGTTACCCACAAAAAGTTAGTTTACATACTCTGCACGGGCGTGATCCCTCAATTTTTTCTCAGACCCTAGATTTTTTTTCCGGTAGTACTACAAACTCGTTTTCATTACCTTCGCGCCAATTCATAATATCAACATATCTTTATTTCAATTACAGCAAAGTAGAACTTCATATGAAGTACTAGGTAGTGAATTATAATGACTTATCCCTGAACATAGAAAAAATTGAGAGATTGTCAGAAAGTGGTAATTGCACCCTTAAGTTTAAAGCAAATAAAAAAAAAAAAAAAAAAAAAAAAAAAGGGAGTGGGGCTTCCAGGCACTTCGTGCCCTCTAGCCCTGAAGATGTTTAGTATAAATGAAGTTTTTATTCGGAAAATTGTTAGTCTTCTTGGTCGAAAACATTATATAATGTTTCACTTTTCACAAATTATATATGTTTTCATGTTTTGTCAAGACTTCTTCTTCGTAAATGTTTTGTCAAGACTTCTTCGTAAATGTTTTGTCAAGACTTCTTCGTAAATGTTTTGTCAAGACTTCTTCGTAAATGTTTTGTCAAGACTTCTTCTTCGTAAATGTTTTGTCAAGACTTCTTCGTAAATGTTTTGTCAAGACTTCTTCTTCGTAAATGTTTTGTCAAGACTTCTTCGTAAATGTTTTGTCAAGACTTCTTCGTAAATGTTTTGTCAAGACTTCTTCGTAAATGTTTTGTCAAGACTTCTTCGTAAATGTTTTGTCAAGACTTCTTCGTAAATGTTTGTCAAGACTTCTTCGTAAATGTTTTGTCAAGACTTCTTCGTAAAATCAGACAAAAATAATGTTTAGGTGAAGAGGTGAGATTTCACCTGTTTTTTCACCTCATTTCTCACCTCTTGAATTTTCATGAAATTTACACCAAAAATATATTTTAGGTGAAGAGGTGAGATTTCACCTGTTTTTTCACCTCATTTCTCACCTCTTGAATTTTCATGAAATTTACACCAAAATATATTTAGGTGAAGAGGTGAGATTTCACCTGTTTTTTCACCTAATTTTTCACCCGTTGAATTTTCATGAAATTTACACCAAAATATACTACTAGGGTCATTTACGAAGAAATCTCAACAAAGTCTTTACGAAGAAATCTCAACAAAACATAGACAAGAAAGTTCATGAGAAATTAGATGAAGAATCTCAACAAAGTCTTTACGAAGAAATCTCAACAAAACATAGACAAGAAAGTTCATGAGAAATTAGATGAAGAAGTCTTAACAAAGTCTTTACGAAGAAATTCATGAAAATTCAAGAGGTGAGAAATGAGGTGAAAAAAGAGGTGAAATCTCACCTCTTCACCTAAAATATATTTTTGGGTCATTTACGAAGAAATCTCAACAAAGTCTTTACGAAGAAATCTCAACAAAGTCTTTACGAAGAAGTCACAATAAAGTCTTTACGAAGAAGTCACAATAAACATCTGTCAAAAACCGCTTTTTAACTTCACTTAAAATGCCACGTAAGCTACGTAAGAATATACGTAAGAGGAAGAGAGCATTGAAACATCCAATAGTAAGACTAACACCACAACAACAGTTGCAACAACAAATGCTGAATGACCCCACTATGTTGCAACAAATGTCAAGCAATCCTATGCTTTTAAACCGAGTTGTTGGTGCACAGAGTGGAGGTTTAAGAGGGCCTTTTAGCGAAAATGGCAGGCTATGGTGAGAGCTGCAGACGGAACAGCATATAACCCTCAAAGTCAAATGAATTTGAGTTCACTCAAAATCAAATAGCAGATGTCAAAAAGTCAAACATAGACATACAGAAGCAAATAGGTGAAAACGAAAAGAAACTAGAATATGACAGACACACAAAGAAACTCAATGAGTTAAACGTAGAGAAAAGAAGAAAGAAGAACAACTGAAAGAACTAAGTACAGAGGAATATGCGAAAAAAGTGTCAGAAAAAGCAGCAGAAGTAGCAAAAATGGAACAAGATGTCATAAATTTGAAAAACCATACTACTCGATATAAAGTACTGAAAGATGAAGAGATAAAACAAAAAGCCCTGAAGACATATATGGATAGCGATGAGTATAAAAAAGAAGTTGAAGCAAATGTAAAGGCAGAAAAACTTTTACAGTTGCAAAACCAAACCGTACAGTATGAAAACTTAGCACAAGAAAGTAAAAATAACGACGCAGCCATGCAAAAGGCAATGAAAAGCGCAGAATATATAAAAGCTAACAATGACTGGTTAGATGCCCAAGCCAACGCTAAAGCAGCCCAACTCATAGGGTCAATAAGGACAAAAATACAAGCGGATGAAGACAGTTCAAATGAAGCTTTAACAAATGCTGACTTTAAGAACGCCTTCGAAGCTCTTCATAGTAAGGTGAAACAAGTGAACGACTTCTCATCTGGAAAGAAACTGAAGTCTGAAGGTTTCGACAAAGAGTTAAAAGAAGTAGCACAAAATATGACGAAAATAACAGATGCAGCAACGAGACAGGCAGTTCAAAGTGCCTATGACGCCGTTAGAGCAACTGTTGTGGAAAGTCAAGAAAAAGAGTTACAACAGACCAAAAACAGACCTAGTAAATGCTTTCTTAAAAACGAAAAGTCAGGTAGGACACTATGCTGCAGATGGAACATATGTGCCAGCTGGTGGAACTTATATACCACCAAACCCTCCAAGAGAAGCACCTGCACCAGGACTACCTAAAACATTTACATCGTCACATGGACACAGACACAGGCATGCACCAAAACCAACACAACAACCAGCACAACAACCAACAGTTCAAAATCCAGCACAACAAAAACCAGAAACAGAGCAAGGACATAAAAGAAGTAGAGAACAAGGAAACCAAGATTCTTAAAAATGCTTAAAGAAGAGTGTGGTTTCCCAGATAGTATTGACTTTAGTGACAGATATAAAGAAGCTATTAGAAAGTTCAAGGATGGAAATACTGACCCGGACCTATTTAGCTTTATGGCTCAGCACCAAAACGGATATAATCTCAAACCTGGAAAATACAAGCTCGCTAAGGGATATGATTTAATAGCATATCATCCAAATGACATGGATGAATTTACTCCGAGATATTTGATGTCAGAGCTAAATGACAATTCAACTTTCGTCATGAAACGCGTAAAAAATAGAGACGGAACGAAAGAACAAAAGCTTATGAATGCGGATGACGTAGATAGGGAAATTGTTGAAAACGGTCTCGGAATATATGAAATGCCAGCAGATGAGGTACAAGAACTCCACAGGAAGAAGTTCAGATACAACCAGACATGGAAGAAATAGTTCAGCAACAACAGCTAGAAGAGCCTGAAGGAAACGAACAAGTCCCTCCTTTGGAAACTAACTTCACAGAACTAGATGAAGATTTGGAACAGCCGAAAAATCTTGACCCTCAACAAGAGTATGCGGAGAATATGGAATATTCCAAGAGTCTAAAAAAAATTCGGCTGACATAGTAGAAGAATATCGAAAAATGTTTGCCGACATACAAAAGACTCCAACACCAGATGAAAATATTCAGCATAGAATGGAAGTACTGAAAGAAAATGTACACAAATACAACAACCCTTTTTACTTACGAGCATTTAACGTTCAATCTTCGGATGAACTCGGTGAAAATAAAAGGTTAAATTTCAAGAAAACATATAGAAATGAAACATTGTTTAAAGTTCATTCAGAACCTAACCAAGATGGAAACAAACCTACTTTTGTTTCTGCAGACGATGGAACTACAATGAGATGGGGTCATAAAGCTAACCCGGATAGGTGGTTCATAAACTTACAACCACAATTCCAAGAAGTTGTAGACGCAATGGAAGTCAATGGTGAACCAGATATAGCTGGTATTTTAAGCGCGGCTTTAATGCCATTGAAAGATATGAAACATGCAGATATTTTGGACCAGTATGAAATGAACATGGCTGATGGAAATATAACACCTGACGTTCTAGAACATTTATCTCAAAGAACTACACAGAACCATAGAGATGGTATATTTGGTGAAGAGTTTAGAAAGAAAGTTAGGGAGAGAGAAGGAAGAGAACCTATTGTACATGACCTTGCAAACGAAAGTTTACAAAATGTCATAAAAACTTACTTTGCAGACAATGAAATGAGAAGGGATGAATATTTAAGAAAACTCAAATGGACAGTACAAATGAAATGTTAGTATTGAAAACATGTTCCTTGACAAAATAAAACCAACTACAGAAATAAACGACGCAAGACTGAAAGATTGGGTAAAAGCTTTCCCATTCACAAAAGATATAGTTGGTAACATGGAAAGAAAACCAGAATGGCTACAAAAACATATATTTGGAAACGAGCTTATTCCATATGGACAGGCACTGTTTGAAGCGCTTGAACCGGAAACTCAGGAAAGAGTCATGCAAACAATACGCGAAGACTCAAATACAAACTATGACAAACTCTTTCTAGGATATAGGTTACCTGAGATGGGCGACCAGAGCCCAAAGGCAAAAAGGACATGGGAAATTTGCAACATACTAGGTGAACATGATGCAAAGATGCAACAACTTCAAGCAGAGGGCAATGAAGGAAAAGAAGAGTTAAAAACTCAGTCAGGAAGAAAGTAAAGCTTGTCGGAGTGGGTTCTATTATGACATATAAATCCAACTATTCTATATTTTTACTCATATGAAATGTACGCCGCTCAGAATATAACGCCAACAGTTTTGGATGCCATGAACGGAAATGTTTCCGAATGGTATAACGAATGCGACAATGCCATTAGAAGGTCAGAAAATAGTTCCTGGAACTTACGAATATACAACTGCTGTTTCTTATGGAAACGTAGGTGAGTTTGGAGAAGGTTCTTCAACAACAGTAGATATTGCTTGCGACAGGTTTCATATAATTTCTATTGACAACTCTTTCTTATAACGTGGAACAAGACATTGAAATAAAACCTTCTGCCAAGTTGTCTGACAAGAAAGGTTGCAATGGAATTTTCTATGTCGGATACCAAATATGCTCCAGAAGTTTTCATGGGATATAAGATATATTCTAACTCTGACTTAGTTCAAACAGTAACATGGGCAAACTATGAATGGTTCGCTTTGAGAAACTCAGTACAACCACAAGCTAGAGAACAAACAGACCAGTATGCAACTATTGAGAAAATAAGAAGACTTGACCCTAACGTTCCAGGAGTTTATGTTAACCTTTCTGGACAAACTGCAGCAGCAGTAACCAAAGTAAAACTGAAACTTAGAGTTCCTTTGTCATCTTTCCTCATCTTCAGGTTTTTAAGATACTTGCCAAACTGGGCAGGAAAAATTTCTATCGAACTTACTCCAAGCAAAAATAACTTAGTCATTGCACCAACACAAGACCCATTCACTCTTACTGTAGCTGGAACTGGTGGAGCCAAGTTCTGTGACTTTTGCAAAGACAAAAAGTTGACTTAGACTTTGGTTTCTCAAACCTCAACACTGAAGTAAACTACTACTTCAATGCTGCTGGAACTGCTTGGGACCCAGTTAAGTTCACATGCGAAAAGTTTGAATGCAAGAGAATAGAAAGCAGACTTGCAGTCTATATGTTGGACCCAGATATTTCAAATGCTTTAGCTGCCAAATATATTGCAGTTCCACTTATGTTCCCTATACACCAAATATCTGTCAAAGACTTTGCAGGTGAAGTTGGAAACCAAAGTGCTGACCCAGGTGCAAGAACAGATATTGCCTTAACAACTGCAATGAAACATGCAGATACTATGTTTGTACTGTTCAGACGAACTATAAATGACTATTCTTGTTTCTACAACAACCTGGTATTAAATACCATATAAACATAGATGGCAAATATTATCCAAGAGAAGAATATTCTACAGTTGAGGATATGAGGTCATACAACTTGACATTAGATGCTATGAACTTTAACAACAACTTCACAACAACCATTAACCCTGAAATGCAAAGTTCTATTATGCCATATGTGAAAGTATGGACTCATACAGGAGGTCAAAAAACTCAATATACAAATGGAGACCGTTCAAACTTTTGGCTTGGCATTCCATTTGCTGACTCAGAAGACTTTATGGGTGGTATTTCAAACTGTTGGTACTGTACAAATACAATATACTGGTGACAGAGACGGTCCAGATGAATTGAAAGCAAAGAAGTTTACAAAACCAATAGCACTTTTCACGGAAGATGCTCTTTTGAAGATTCGTTCGATGAAACCTGCTGGGGCTCCTCAGATTGGCATAACGACAGCTTCCATCGAGCAGATTTTGGCAGCAGGTCAGTAAGTTGTTCTTGAACTGACTTCTCTCCGTCAAATATTGACAGTACGCCAGTTTTGACATAAAATTGTATTATAAACTTACCTTTAGAAATATCGGTCAGTTTTGTGTTATATTTTTGTCTGCTTCAAGAACTTTCACCATCTCGGTTATACCAACTTTCTTTGCTTTATGAAAATATTTTGGTTCAGCAAATATTGCTATTCTATAACATTTTCCATTGTTTGTGTAAAGAACTACTCTGTCAATGAACTTGTATTGTTTGTGTGTGTAAACTTTGTTTTGCTTCAATTCGAAGAGATACTCAAATACGTCCATCTTTTTATTCTAAGTAAAATGTCATTTCCGAAAAATAGAAGCGTAAGTGTTTCAAAAGGTTTAATGGCGATGGCAGATGTGAAGTTAAATTCACCAACTCAAACAAACAGTCAAAGTGTTGTTGTCAATGTCAAAGAAAGAGATGTTGAAGTGGGGAAACCATACGAAGACCAAGATGGTATAACAATAGTTCCTGTAAAAGAACAACCAACATACCCTGAAGTTAGCAGAGACTTAAGTTCTGTTGCAGATATTCGAAACGACTACCAACAACTGAAAGACAAACTTCAAACTCAGGAGAAGATTTGTCAAGCTTTAGGTATAATGTTAAACTTGGTCGAACACAACCCTGTAAAAGTGAACTCATATGTCATTGCACCTCATGAAGTTTTGAAAGAACTATTGAAACTTTTGACAGAGGCAGACGATATAAACATCAAAGAAATAGAACCCGACGTTAGTTGCTGTGGTGTTTCATATAATGTCATTGACAAGATATACGTTATGAAAGGAGGTGAAACGTTGAACTTAAAATATAGTTTCCCAGACGTTATAAAAATATTTGACGACCACAACATTTCATTAAAATTTATTTGCTAAGTAAATGGCAGAAGACATAGTGGTTTATACTATTACGACTAAAAACCCTGAGTCATATAATTCTATAACAACAAACTTACAAAGTCCTCAAGGACGGTATTGTAAAACTAACCTTAAACACAATGACGACTAAAGCCTGTTTTGCTCTTTTGACACCAGAAGACTTTATTGTTGTGAATGGTAAAAAATACTTCTTTGAAGATACTTACTCAGATATACCACCAACAGGTTTTTGTTGACTTATTTAATACTTTAAGGACGAGTGTAACATGTGCTGCAACTAGAGCAGGTTTCATTATGTTTGGATGTCCGACTGAGTTTACTATAAACAATATGAGCTATAATACAAAACTTATTTCTGGTTTTTACTACCAACAGTTTCCTATAACAGGAAAAGGTGTCATACAAGGAATGTCTGTTCCATTGACTTTAAGTACACCCATTTTATATATTGTTTCAAACTTAGGTTCAAAGTGCTATTCGAATGTTGACAGAAACTACTATGACCAAAAGATAACTCATGCGTATAAACAACACTTTCTCTGCTGGTTTGCCATTGTTCATTCGAATGCAGAGTTTTCAGCTTTAGTAAACTCAAACACTTTAGCAAACATAAACTTAACCTTAGTTGACGCAAACTTTGTTCCTGTAAAAACTTTTATGTCCTATGTATTTGTCAATGACGGCAGAAAGTTTCGAATTGGAAGATGCAACTGGTGAAAGTATTGTACTACAAGAACAAACTTCAACAACAAATAGCTCAAGAACAACAAATGCAACAAATAGCTCAAGAATAAAAAAAATATTTTTTTTATTTTTATAAAAATGTACAGAATAGATGTTTCAGATTTTTATGACTTCCAAGCCTTCAGAAATATGTGTCCATTTAGAGACTATAACAAAGCAGTCGAGAATTTGAAACGTTTAGTCATTTATGTCGACTCTGCCCCAGAATGTTATGTTATGAAAGAATGGGATGTTGTCTTTAACAAACCAAGAGCAACCATAGTTTCAGAACAAGAATGTAAACAGAAACTTAAGAAAATAAAAGTTGTACAAGTTGGTATGAAGATGTAGATGCTTGGGATATCTTATTCAAAGTTAGAAGAATTTTTTCAGTTCGTGGTATAAAGTTTTATACACCATCTCCAAACTTCTATTCTATCTTCACTGGATATAAATACGAACAAAGTAGAATGGAAAGAAAAATGTTATAGAAGCTTGGTTAGACCATGTCAAAGAAAAATTATATGCAATGGAAACGAAAGATCTATGAGTATATCTTATGTTGGTTTGCAACATCTTACAACATCCAAGTGCTAAAAATGAAACTGCTCTCATTATAATTGGAAAACAAGGAACTGGTAAGAACACATTCTTTACAGATATCTTATGCAAACTGTTAGAGGGCTATTCGAACCGAATATGACAAACATAGAAAACATCTGCGGTAAATTTAACTCTTCAATAGAGAATATGAAACTTATAGTATGTAACGAACTTCAAAGTAATAGATACAACAAAAGTTTTAAACTCAGATGCTTTGAAGAGTCTTATAACAGACAAAGTTGGAGTTGTTGAAAGAAAATATAAAGACCAAAGAGTTTGTGAAAATGTTGCAAACTTCGTCATGGTTTCAAACAATGTTGTTCCGATGAAGTTAGAAAGTTCTGACAGAAGATATGTAGTTGTCAGAACGTCAGAAGCTCATATGCAAGATACAGAATATTTTGACGACTTAGCAGAAACTTTGACATCTGACTTTTACAACCACTTGTTCTCATATTTCATGACATTAGATATTTCTAAGTTCAATCCAAGACCAAATTCCACATACCGAAGAAGACAAACATTGTTAGAAGCAAACAAGAGTGTTTATGAACTGTTCATAGAAGAAAATGACTTTGAGTGTTTAGATGAAAGGTCATTGTACGATTCGTATAAACAGTATTGTCAAGAGTATGGTTATATGGCAGCGTCTAAACGAACATTCTTGGCAAATGTCAAAAATCTTTTAGATGTTCAGAACGGCGTATATAAAAAGAAAAATTTTTCTGAGTAAATTTTAAAAAAATATTTTTTTATCCGATAGAAAAGATGGCAAAATTCATCTCAGTAAACAAGTACATGACAGAAGTCAAAGAAGAACTAGACCCATTCGCATATTTGAATGTTTACTTCTACCATTTTGAAAAGTCTACATTTGACAAAGTTTGGAACATCGAACCAGTTAAGTTTTGCTATTGTGACTAAAAATGGTGCGAAATTTGAAGACTTAGACATTGACGGTATGTTGACAGTCAAAGAAAATTTGACAGAAAGTTCTCAAAACTCGAAGAAGGCAAAGCATACAAACTTGTTATACCTTATGAACCAAAGAAAGCAGACGACTATGAATATTATGAGCTAAGATAGTTGAAGTTCAAGGTAAATTGGGTAAAAAGATTTTAGAGTCTAAACCAGTGTTGCTCCTAAAGAGGAAGAGAACATTGACATTGACCCAGAAATGTTCTAAAAATAAAATTTATTTTTACATGTCAAATTTCTTCTTCTTGCTCTGGTTCAGGTTCTTTCTTCTCTTCTTCTACTTTCTTTTCTTCTTCTCCTCTTCTTCTTCTTCTCTGGTGGAGTTATGTCAAACTTCTCAGAACCATATTTTGTAAAAGGTCTTTGTCCTTTAATAGCTCTTCTATTCTGTTTTCTATTTCATCTTCAAGAACAGCGCATGTGTCTTCTTTGCATTCTAAGAACTTTTGTTGGACTTCAGCTTTCCAATCGGCGTCATCTCTGTCAACAAGTCTGTCATTGACAAATTTTAAGACTTCTCTGCTTAATGTTTTATGGTTCTTGTCATATTCCCAGAAACAGAACTTTAGAACAAATTCACCTTTCTTGTTTACACTATGTAAGATTTTATGGCTACAGATGTTTTGCTGTCGAAAAGCTTGTCTCGAATATAGATAGCGAAATCGCTAGACATTTCCTAAAAGATAAAATTTTTAATTTTTCTAAAAAAATATGTTAGAAAAAAAAGTTTGCTGACATTGACAAGAAATTTGAGAATGTTTTAAACAAGAACAAGAGGAAGTTAGAAATGCTCAGATAAAGCCTATACATGACAAGTTCTTATTTGCTCAGAATGGTATAACAGGTCTAATTGCACCACCTGGGTCGGGTAAGACTTTCACTTATCTTAAAATGGCTGCACAACAACAAGAACTAGTGAGAAGAAACCCATTCTATGAGTTAGTTGTTATTTGTAGTACTTCTGGTCAATTTGACCAAACCGTCAATTCGTTCAAAGATATTATAAAAAAGTCTAAGTATGTATGTATAAAAGACTCTGAGTTGTTAGATTGGATAAAGAAGTACCAAAGAAGAGTTTTGAAGTACAATGCTATAAATGAGTATATAAATTCTAAGTTTAAAGACCCAAATGAGGAAATGCAGAGAATATTAGAGAAGAAACACTTCAGAAACAAACAGAAAGAGATAGAATACATTTCGAAGAAATTGCAATCTTACGATTGGAAGACTTACCCTCACAGATGTCTTCTTATCTTAGATGATTTCGCCTCTCATCCTTTGTTAAAGAACAGAGAACAAGATATGTGTCGAATTCTTAAGAAGCTCAGACACTTTAACATCTCAGTTGTCATTTGTGTACAGACAGCAAAGAGTTTAAGTAAGGATGTTAAAAGAATACTTACTGACATTGTACTTTTCCCCGGATTGTCCGAAGACGATTTCATGGAACTTATGAAAGAGTCCATGGCAGGTAAGTTTGACAGACATGAACTATGGGAGAAGTACAAAGTCATACAAGACCCTCATACTTCTTTCAGAATTCATATCTACGCAAACAAAGTTCAAATTGTAAAAAGTCAAGCGTAAAAAATAAAGAGTTCATTTACTCTACTTGTTTGAAGTTGTCAAAATACTCTGTTATTTTTCACGATTTTCATACGGAATCTCTTCTCTCAGTTTTTTCGAGGGTAGCAAGCATATGAGGAAATTCATGAAATTTGGTCATTTTTCAGCAAAAATAATGTTTCGGTGAAGAGGTGAGATTTCACCTGTTTTTTCACCTCTTTTTTCACCTCTTGAATTTTGTATAAAAGATATGATTTCAGGGATTTTTTTTACGAAGTGTCAAAGTTCTCTTCGTCACTCATAACAGTTATATAATGAAATTTGGTCATTTTACTCAGAATTCAGCAAAAATATAATTGAGGTGAAGAGGTGAGATTTCACCCATTTTCTCACCTCTTTTCTCACCTGTTTTTTCACAAGCGTTTTACATGAATTGTACGATGTATATTTGAAATCCTGAACAGTTTTGTAGCTTCTATTTCTTCACGAAGGATATCAAAAGTTTTAACAATGCCGAATGTTTCTTTATATTTCTTCTTGACGTCAGATAGAAGGAAATCGTCAGCAGTTGGATAGTTTTTGTTCAGAAATGTCAACATGTCCATTTTATCTTCTGCTGGTTTCTCTACTTCTTTCTTTAAATCTGCATAGTCGTTTCGCATACGTTCTATCTCTTTGACGGAGTAGTTATATTTCCTAATTGCTGCTTTACATTTAGAACATTGCGGGTTCATTTTTGCGTTATATTCTGAAACCTTACCTGCTAAAACAACTAAGGCGTCAATTGCTCTCTTCATCTCAAACATAGCGGGTCTTATTTGTTCGTTCCATACCTTACCTCTTCTATCTTTATCTCTTATCTGCCATACACATTCAGCAACTAACGAAACAAAGTTGTCGTAGGTCTTAAACTCCCCAGATTTATATATGTCAGAGATGTTCTTATATACCATGTCGCAATCTTTGTCCATGACTTTGTGGTTGCAATGAAATCCAAGAAACTCATAGTTTACCTTACGAATGAACTTCTTTATTTCTACCGAGTCAGTTGCTTTGACTTCTATTTCATCGAATTCTGGAATAGTAAGCTTTTGTTGTTGTATTTCAGGAAGTTTAGGTAGATGGTCAATAATATCCTGCATTTCATAAAGATATTGTTCATCTGTTTCATCTTTTGCAGTGCAATCTAAATCTCCTTGGAGAAGTTCTTGCTTTATCTTCTGGATTGTTGTTTCGAAAGTATATGAAGAAGGAATGAAGCTTTTCATCTCTACTAACATTGAAGTTGGGTTCATGACTAACGAGTTTGGTGAAGTTGTTGCTAACATGTTCTTACAATAAAAATAAAAAAAAATATTTTATAAAAAACTAAAATATATTTTTTATCTTAAGGAAATTCATGAAAATCCAACGGGTGAGAAAACAGGTGAGAAAACGGGTGACATCTCACCTCTTCACCTAAAATATATTTTTGTCGAAAAAAATGGTTCATTTACTCACAATATTTTTGTACAAAACGACCCCAAACTTTTAACTTCTTTTCTGCAGCTTCTAATGCTATCTTGGCGAGTTCATATTCTCTAAATTCTCTCTTTAAATCTTCTTGTTCCCATTGGTCTAGTTCGTATGGCGAGTCTCTATAACCAGAACATATCTCACGTTCATGTTCTAATTGTTTTTCGCACATTTTTCTAACTTCTTCTTCGAACAAAGGTTTAGCATTCTCTACTGTATCTTCAAGTTCTTCTTCATCTAATTTCTCATGAACTTTCTTGTCTATGGAGTCCAGAATTTTTCCAACTGCTATACAATATTTTGGAGAAGCCCACATTGCTATATAGTTTACAAGTCTTGGGTCTACATACATTCCTCTAACCTGTTTGATTTCATCAGGAATTCCTGCATGAATTTTGTATAAAAAGCAACCCGCTGTTTTCCGCGGGTTGGTATATTCTTCACAAAATGCCTCAAAATACTCTTCCCAGGACTTATTTTCCAACAACCTTCTAAAGTCCTTCCTAAACTGCTGACACATATTTGTTGCATTTATATAACCATCCTTGTCTCTACGTAAGACTTCAATACCGTTGTAAGTGCCTTTTGTGAATGTTTCGCCATTAGATTTGTTCGTGAACGTTTTTGCTTCGACTGTCATTTCAGTTCTTACAATAAAAATAAAAAATATTTTTTTAAAAAAACCAACCCGCTGTTTTCCGGCGGTTGCTTTTTATACAAAATTCAAGAGGGTAGAAAAGAGGTTAGAAAAGAGGTTAGATATACCCATCTACCCTAAAATATATTTTTCAGTACTTTTTCAGCACTTTTCCGTAGTTGTATATGAAAGACAATTCGAGATAAAAGTCATAGTACAATGGTATAATATGCTGCACACCGTTTGTTGTGAACCAAACTTGAAAGTCAGAGAAACTGTTACTAGGTGGTTCGTAGAATTTAGAAGCAAAGTCATAAAAGTCCTTACCAATACAAAGAAAACTATTGTTGCTTGAACTGAAACTTGCATGACACATAACATTTTGAGGGTCAAACACGTTTCTATAAACTGTCAAATCTGCTGGTGGACGTATAAATTTAAACGGACCGTCAGGTGGCAATGGTTCGTTCTGGTTTAGTAACCGAAGAAATTGTGCCCAAGAACGTTTGTCTACTTCCCAAAATAAAAACTGTGTATCTCTTGGAGGGTTATTTTCAATCCTTTGAAATGAAACTGTGGAGTTCATCTTGTCATATTCTAGTTTCAGATAGTATGTTCCATTTAGTAAAGAGTCGTATTTTTCTTGAAATTCCCAATAGTATTTGTTTATTTGAGTTTGAAAGTCATTTAGAGTTTTCTCAAGACTTTCGTCTGAACGAATTGTAAAGATTCTCATTTCGTCAAATTTGTCTATTAGACCATTAGGACCTTTATATTGCCCATGAAAATATACTGCGAACATAAACGCGTTAGTTCTATTTGAAAACAAAACTCTTCTAAATCCTATTGCCTTTGCATCTGAAGGACTTTGAAGCCAGCGAATTGGATAGTTAAATCTATATGCTCCGGATGAAATTTCTTCATCTGATATATTCCTACCAGCGTTTGTAAAGATATAGTCTAACGGTTTTGTATCTGCTACTTTTGTTCTTTGTTTTTCAACCTGAAGCATTTAATATATGTAAAAATATACTGTTTTAAAAACGTTTTAAAATGGTATGCCATATAGCTTCTTGAATTTGTTGAGAAATATATGAACGTGTTTTCCATCTGTATCTCTAGCGTTTACATGAGCACAGCCATCCTTAGTAAAATATACTTGTAATTTTCTATAGTTTACGCCGGTATAAAGGTAGAAAGAGTCCTGTTCTTCGCTATAGTAGTAAAACTCAAACGTATGCTTGCCATAGTCTGTAATTTCAATTGTTTCATCTTCTAGTTCGTCGACAAATTCGAATACAATATCTCTAAATTTGCTTTTGTTCTTATTGTTTTCAGAACAAGTGACCCAACGTAAGTTTTCAAGTCTATTGTCGTTTCTTATACGGTTTATATGGTCTACAAAAGGTAAATTGTTAGGGTTTGGTATAAAATGAGTTGCAATGACAACATGTTTAAGATAGTGTTTTCCACCAATCCTCATCCTAGCATATCCGTCATTTTGCTCCCATTCGCTTAAAACTCTTTTTGTCTTTTTGTTTCTAACTTCAAAAGGCTCAGAACAGTGAATTTCATATTTCTCATCTAACAAACAAGTTTCCCAACGGTCTTCTCCAACAAACTCAGCGTACATTTCAAATAAAATAAAAAAATATTTTTTTGAAAAAATGTTTTGTTTTAAATGGTATGCCATTTCATACTCTTCATCTAACAAACAAGTTTCCCAACGGTCTTCTCCAACAAACTCAGCGTACATTTCAAATAAAATAAAAAAATATTTTTTTTTCTTTACTTTACGTAACCACCAGCTACCATAAGTCTTTGACGCCAACCCATACCAGCTAATGAAGGTTGACTTGGTTTAGTTTGGAAACTAAACTTTGGTTTTGGTTTATCTTCAGTTTTTGGCTCCCCTTCTTCTATCGGTCTTTCGTCACTTTTCGGTTCACCTGACTTTACTTCACTTGCAGGTATGGTTGTGTCGTCAACATCTTCGTAAATATCATATGCCATTTGTTTTTGTTTTCCTTTCAACTTTTTGTGTTTGTTGTAAAGTTTAGAATATTTCGACTCTAAGTCAATGAGATGTTCTATAATGAACTGTTTGTCAGTGAAGTAAACTTTTCCATCTGTTGTCTCGAAAGCTCCTTCAGACTTCAATATTTTATTTGTGAGAGTCTGTTTCTTTTTTGAGATACTAGCCGTTCCATTTCTATGAAAAGTGACTTTATAGTTAGGGTTTGTATTTCCAGACCTGGCACTTTCTATTATTGAATTTTTCTCTTCATCTGTAAGTTCTTTGACAGGTTTTGACAATGGTTCTGAACTTTTTGTTTGTGGTGTCAAATCTACCGTTTCAACTTCTTCGGTCATTTCATCTCAGTAAAAAATTTTAGTTTGGTTTGTTTTCAACTGGTTGTTGTTGTTTTTTAAGTCGGTCTAAAACTTCCTGAGGTATAGGAAGAACTTGACAAACACGTTGTGTAACTGCTGGAAGTCGACAAATCCATCTTGAACCCATTTGTCTCAATGCTGTATTGTTCATTTCATCTCAGTAAAAAAATTTACATTCCCCAAGTTTGAGGCGGTTGCGGTTGGTTGTTGTTTACCCACTGTTGTGCATGGTTATATCCTCTGTTAAAGAATCTTTCACCTTGGTCCATGTAGTGTCCTGCTTGGTTATAGTAGTCATTTGCTTTGTTATAGTAGTTTCCTGCTTGTCTTCCTACATTGTCCATCCATCCTTGAACTTTTCCTCTTGTTTCAGGATTTGGAATAAGATTTGCTGCATCTCGTGCTACATCCCAACCTTTCTGTACAGTTTGTATAATAGGTTGTGCTTTCTCTTTAAGTATACCTAATGTACTCAAAATCTTCCTTCCAATTCCAAATGCACCTCTGGCTATTGTTCCCACTGCGGGCAAAAATCTGGATGCAACTCCTGCTAATGCGCCAAATAAACCCATTTCTTATGGGGTAAAAATGACGAATCCAAACAAGGACCCGTATGTTTCTAAAGCAACAAAGAAAGCACTCATGGTAAAAATCTTTAGTTCAACACCAAATGCTTGGTTTATGGATATCTTGGAAAACATTCCGAGGTATAGAGAAGATGGACCACCATACTGGCTAATATTTGTCGGTCAAAACACAAGATACTGTGAAGCCATACCATTACAGTCCAAAAATATTTTAGATGTGAAAACTGCTTTGACAATCTTCGTTGACAAATACATCCAACAAAACTGACATCTGACTGTGAACGTTCTTTCAAATCAGACGATATTAAAAACTATCTGCGTTCAAAAAATGTAACCAATATTTCATTGTCGACCAAAACCATTCTGCTCTTGGTGTCATTGACAGTTGTATAAAAATCTTAAGAGACTTAAACCAACCACAAAGTGGTGAAGCAAATGAAATGTCATATGACGACAAATATAGACATTTCTCCATGGCAAAGATGAGACAAGTTTTAAATATTTACAATAACCGTAAACAAAAAGGTTTGGGAAAACTCCCCCGAAGAAATGAAAAACAACCCGACTTAGAGAAAGACTATATATTTAATAGTTTAGTCAAAAGAGACAAACAAGAAAGAATGCCAGGCTTCAAACTTAAGAAAGGTGACAAAGTAAAAATAGAAATACCTAAACGCGACCCATATGAAAATACTATTGACTATGACAACAATGGGAACTCGACAGGTACTCACATTCGTGTTCGTAAAAATAGAAGAAAGTATACAAGAGAATATTATGAAGTTTTAGGCAAACATGGCAAAATGTACACACTGCAAGCAGAAGATAAAACTACTATTGTCAGACCTCGTTTCAAACTTGTCAAAGTTCAAGGTGGTATACTTTCAAAGACAGTTCCTAACAAATATAAGACAACTCCTGACGAATATGCTAAAGAAGTTGAAAATGACGACTAAGCAATTCTATACCATGCGTAAACTGTCATGTAAGGTGGCATGTAGTCTTTACTTTGTCCCGTTGTTTGTGTATACCCTGAAACGCGATGTGTATGGTTTCCTTCTCCCTGTGTGCTACCCCAGAAACAATTTATAGCAAACTGAACGTCGTCTTTAACATCATATCCTTTACCTTTTTTCATTGCTGACCAATCCCAAAATCTATGCTTATGCCAACCTGCTTCAGATGTACTTAAATCTATGTAGTGACTGTGCGCAGGTAAATTTGCACCTGAAATCGTTTTACTTCCACCTGTTTCCTTTGAAGAGTTTGCACAATACAAAAACCTGTCGACTATTTGAGTCCAAGTTCCAAAACCAAGTACTACTTCTGGTTTGGTAGAGTTCATTGACGTGTAAATAGAACCTATAGGATATACTGTTTGAAGTATTTCTGTCTTTAACGTTTGAAGCTCTGTTTTGTCAGCTTTTTTATCATATAAATCTTGAGCAGTGAATTTAACATTGTTTTCATCCTCCATGACATAGACATTTCTACATCTAGTGTATTTCATCGTTGTTATGTCATCCTCCGATGTTAAACCTTGTGGAAAGTTAGGAGGTTTCCAATTTAATACATCCCCACCAGTTTCTTCAACCGTTCCTTCAATATTTTCTATACCAACAGTTGCGAAGAAATCGTGTGTATGGTTCTTATCTGCCTTCTTTTCAAGGCTAACGTTTAAGTCTGTTATTTCAGAAGATGTATGTGTATGTCCAACGTCACTTTTCCTGTTTAAGGTTTCTTGTAAGTTTGTAATATTTGCAATGGTATGTGTATGTCCAACGTCACTTTTCCTGTTTAAGGTTTCTTGTAAGTTTGTAATATTTGCAATGGTATGTGTATGTCCAACGTCACTTTTCCTGTTTAAGGTTTCTTGTAAGTTTGTAATATTTGCAATGGTATGTGTATGAGTCTTTTTAGAATATTCTTTGTCAGCTCTTGTCACTTCACTTGACATTTTATTGTCAACATATGTTTTGTCCGCTAGTTCAGGATGAGTATGTTCTTTCGTTGCATATGTTGCATCTGCTCTGTCATGTTCTTCTTGAACTTTTTCAATGACATACTCTTTGTCAGCTTTGTTGTCAACATCTGCTTTCAAAAGAAGTTCTTTTATAGGCTTCTCGTTTAAAGTTCCTTTTGTTGGATTTACACAAACAGTATGGTTCTTACTGTCTTGAAACAGAAACTCGTCTGTCAATGGGTTTATCGTCAGTTTTAAGTTTCCTTCTTTCAATGACTCAGATATCTTAGAATAGTTTGAAAAGTTTGTTGTGTTCTTATTTAGAGCTTGCAAAATGAGTTGTCGGTTGTGTTGTATTTCTCTCATAGACGCTGTTTCTTTTCGACATTTTTATTCTAGATAAAATATGCTTTCAATAGAAAAAGAAAATTCTAGAGTTGCTACAACTAAACCATTAGATGAACTTTTTACGAATGTCGGTCAAAAGTTTGAGACAGAGACCGTAAAGCATGAAGGCTATCGTTTTGACTACCCGTTAAGATGGCTAAGAGACCCATCCGTCACAAAAGCTATTGGCTTTCGTAGAATGAAATTCATTTCAGAAGCCATACATGGTTTCCCATTTACGGTCGCTTTTGAAATTCGATACTATAACAAAGAGAAACGTACGTATGAGAAATTTGAACAGGGAAAACTTTTACAAGTGAATTTGCTTGTAAACTTAGAAACAACTCTTCAAGCTTTTCAAGAAAAAATAAACGATATCTATCTCGAATATGCAAAACAGTACAACATTGACGAAGGAGAGTACCATCTCGATATTATATATGACAGGAAAAATGCAACTGTTAAAATCAATAGAATAGAAGACCTTGGAGAAGACGTTTATATTTCTACAAAATATAACAACTTGGCATGGTATAGGTTTCTGAGGATGTTAAATCAGCCTGCAGAATATCCAGTACACCCGGACTTTTATGAAGTCGAAAACCCTAATGGAACATATGAAAATGTTTTCGACTCAGATGCTATTATAGTTCATGCTTCATTTTCTGGCGCCCAAAACTCTTTTTTATGCTTGGCAAATGACTTTTACGAAAAACCTACAAAGCTATATGAACCACCGAGTGGAAGTATTTCAGACTTTCAAGTATGGTTTACAACAGATGGAAGAAAGAGAATAGTTCCATTATACCACGCGTTTTACTTAGAACTTAGTTTCATATACAACTACTATCGAACGGTAAAAAATATAATTTTAATACGGTTGAGGTGTTGGATTTGGTTGCCAACTAGACTGTGGTGCAGGTTCAGGCTGTTGTATAACAGGAGCTTGTTCTTCTGGTTCAGGGTCTTTAGGTATAATACCAACGAACTGACCTACTCTTTTACCAATATTTTTGACTCCGTTCCAAATTCCTCTTCCTACGGTTTTTATTCCATTCCATATACCTCTTCCAACATTTCGAAAGAAGTTTCCAATACTACTGAAGAAACCCATTTTACTATATGTAAAAATCTAATGTCCACCTAGTCTCTTACGTTTCCTTCTGAGTTCCATTGCATTCTTTAACTGGAGCTCATACATTCTATTTCTCCTCTGGTAGAAAACATATTCTGGGTCAACTCCTGTGTTCGCGTCATCTGCATAGAGTTGTTTATATCCCACTTCAGGGTTTGTATAAAACTCTTTCCATCTCATATTTGCATACCATGGTGGTAAGCCTAACGCAGCGTCATTTGACATGGCAGTTTGCATTTGTACATCTGTTGGCACTTGACCATAGTTTGCCATTGCAGTTTGTATTCTAACTTCATTTGGAATATTCTCTGGGTTTGGTTGTCCAGGTTGCTGTGCATTCGCTAAGTTCTGTGCGTCCATTTAATATTAGATAAAAATATCTCTTACGAGTACATATACTGGACATTTGCAGGCATTGGTTCATCTTCATATTCTCTATATCTTTCTGCCACGTCAAATAAGTAAATGACACAATGGAAAAAACCTAAAACAAGTAGTCCTATTTCAAACCACATTTACTTACCAATAAAATTTCTTTGTTATGACACTTTTTCCGGTTTATAGGACCTCTCTCATATTCTATCTTGTCATATATAAACTCATAGTCATGTATGTCCTCTAACCATCTCATGACACTTTCCAAACCACTTTTATCGGATGTAAAGTAAAAGCATGGATGGTTATGTAAAACGTCTAAAGTTTCTAAAGAGTCTCTCAAAGTCCAGTCTGCTTGGTATTGAAAATCGTATGTGTTAAAGAACGGCGGGTCCACTATAAAGAAAACATTTTCCTTGTCTTTATATTTTTCATACAACTCTGTCCAATAACATCTCACAAACTCTATACCCTCAATATATTTTTCTATGTCCTCTTTGAAAACATTTGTATAGTTAAGATATAAAACTTTTGACATAAGTGTTTCAATGTCATGAACTCTTATAGCACCACTATATAATAGTCTAGAAGATATACTATCCCAGTCAATATACTCTGCTTTTTTCAAAACCTCTCTGACAGTATTTTTCTTATCTAATGGTATACGTTCCATCTTACCTATAGGTATCTTTTCTTTTAACTCTTTCAATATTTTGTTAGTGTCTGGTATATGTTTGAGACGGTCCATATAGTTGTCGAAGTCATTGCATATAATCTTTGAGTCAGGAAATACAGTATGGCACAAATGAGATATATAGAAACTTCCACCGAACAAATCTACAAATGTTAGACCATTCGGTAGTTTCTTAAGTTCTCTCAATAGAATATCTTTACATCTACTCTTATTTCCAAAGAAGGGTAACGGTGGTTTTGTAAAATTCATTTTATATATATATAATAAAAATGTTTTTACCTGAAAAGTGACAGAAAAGTGACAAAACATGAAAACATATATATTTTGTGAAAAGCTCCTGGAAGACCCGTATATAAGAACTTCAGATGGAACACATACTTTTTCAGTAAGGACATATGAGGTGAGATGTCACCTGTTTTCTCACCTCATTTCTCACCCGTTGAATTTTCATGAATTTCTTCGTAAAGACTTTGTTAAGACTTCTTCGTAAAGACTTTGTCAAGACTTCTTCGTAAAGACTTTGTTAAGACTTCTTCGTAAATGACCAAAAATATATTTTAGGTGAAGAGGTGAGATTTCACCTCTTTTTTCACCTCATTTCTCACCTCTTGAATTTTCATGAATTTCTTCGTAAAGACTTTGTTAAGACTTCTTCATCTAATTTCTCATGAACTTTCTTGTCTATGTTTTGTTGAGATTTCTTCGTAAAGACTTTGTTGAGATTTCTTCGTAAATGACCCTAGTAGTATATTTTTGGTGTAAATTTCATGAAAATTCAAGAGGGTGAAAAATTAGGTGAAAAAATAGGTGAAATCTCACCTCTTCACCTAAAATATATTTTTGGTGTAAAATTCAAGAGGGTGAGAAATTAGGTGAAAAAACAGGTGAAATCTCACCTCTTCACCTAAAATATATTTTTGGTGTAAATTTCATGAAAATTCAAGAGGTGAGAAATGAGGTGAAAAAACAGGTGAAATCTCACCTCTTCACCTAAACATTATTTTTGTCTGATTTTACGAAGAAGTCTTGACAAAACATTTACGAAGAAGAAGTCTTGACAAAACATTTACGAAGAAGTCTTGACAAAACATTTACGAAGAAGTCTTGACAAAACATTTACGAAGAAGTCTTGACAAAACATTTACGAAGAAGTCTTGACAAAACATTTACGAAGAAGAAGTCTTGACAAAACATTTACGAAGAAGAAGTCTTGACAAAACATTTACGAAGAAGAAGTCTTGACAAAACATTTACGAAGAAGAAGTCTTGACAAAACATTTACGAAGAAGAAGTCTTGACAAAACATTTACGAAGAAGAAGTCTTGACAAAACATTTACGAAGAAGAAGTCTTGACAAAACATTTACGAAGAAGAAGTCTTGACAAAACATGAAAACATATATAATTTGTGAAAAGTGAAACATTATATAATGTTTTCGACCAAGAAGACTAACAATTTTCCGAATAAAAACTTCATTTATACTAAACATCTTCGGGGCTAGAAGGGGCGCAGCCCCTGGAAGCCCCACTACCTTTTTTTTTTTTTTTTTTTTTTTTTTTTAAATATACGTATCTGTGATTTTTATTCTATAAATCTAGGATTTTTTATCTTTTTAGAACAATAGACTTTGCTAATGATTCGTTCAAGGTAGTTTTATAATCAATATATGATGCAATTCCCGAATCAAATCAACTTTCATTGATATACTCAAAATCAATATAAGTTTTTTTATGAATTACTCCATTAACTTAGGATACATAATGATGCTTCTACTCTGATCAGGCTTTTATTCAAAATATTAAGGGTTCACTTACTACTTTCTGACATTCTCTTAATTTTTTTTGACATTCTAGTTTTTTTATCCGATTTTTCTAAGGTAAAAAGTCATTAACTTTGTTCGGGAAGAAGTTATTTTAAATCACTCCTTAGTACCTTATATTAATATTATACTTTTTTTGCAATCACAATAAAGATATATTGATATTATGGGAGCATGTCAGAAAGTGGTAAGTGCACCCTTAAGGGTACACGGTACATTTTCAATATTATTCAAAAATTGAATGCTAAAATGAGAAGAGAGAGGGTCAAAGTTGCTATTTGTCACTTTTCCACAAGAATATAATGGGGAAAAAGTTATCATATAGTTGATCTCATTCACTGAGGTGAGAGATGCATGTAGTGTCATGTGATAAACAGTGGGATTGCTGCTCTAAGTCCTAGGTTCGAGACACATTGGCTTCATTTTTCTCTTTTTTATTGACGTAAACTATTCAATTTTTGTGTTCTCCATTCAAATTTCAGAATTTTTTTTGCAGATTTCACGCTACATTCGAAGTTACCTTTTGTAACAACCACCACTGCCTACGAAAGACGAAAGTGTGTCACGATTTCACCCGGAAATCCGACGGTTGTTTAAGAGTAAGCACTTTTGGCACCTACTCAAAATGAGAATTATCGTTATCGTCTTCAACTTGAATCGATTTTTTGGAGCTTCTTGGTTAACGAAATTCAAAAATTATATTAAAAATAGTATACAAATATGATATCAAATCAGAATCTATAAATAGATATGGGTCTTTCCATATAAATTTTGAACATTAACGATAGCCTTCGCTTGGCCGGACCGTGGACCCTTAAAAAAATGATGTGATGCATCATTGAACATTAATGAAGAATATGTTTTAAAAAAACATAAGCTAGTTTGAAATCAATCATATTCACATGATCACTATATTTTACTGAGATACTCACAAACGGTGCCTTCATTCACAGAATCATTACATTGTTTTCTTATATTTTTCAAAGGTAGTCTCACGAAAATACGTTATTTTTCCGATGCCTTGGATTCAGCTTTGCAGGTTACCCGTAAGGTAACCAGTAGAAGTTTCTGAGCAAGGATGAAGAAGATTAAAGAGCCTTTTTATTGCAAACGCTATATTTGTATGTGTCTTTGTAGAACTTCTCATAAATTCAAAGATTTCCAAAAACGAATTTTTCGATTTTGATATAATAAATGATATTTAAAGAAATTATAGATGTGTTTGCAATTAAAAAAATCAGAGTTAACTACAATATCTTCAATTTTTGTCGTTCACTTTTTCATGTCATACTGATAGCAAGAATACTCACCCAATTTGGTTACACTTCATGATAGTTTGAAGTAAAAAAGGCCACAGTTTTTTTTATTTGATATCGTTATCTTAATTTTGTACAGAAATGAAATAAATTATAATATGAAACGTGTGTTATTATGCTTGTTGGGAAACAATCCAATACTTATGTCTGAATGAAATGATTATTTCTACGAGATTTTTCATATTCAGCTAATAATGCTATCAAAATCAAATAACAATAAAAAGTTATTTTGTACATAATGTAACTTAATCTTTAATACTATATAGAACTTCGAAATACGACTAAACGGTGCGAGTTACGCGATTAAATACCTTTTTTTCGATCGAAACTTGAAAGTGAGGATAACTCAATGGGTAGGGGTATGGGTTCGACTTTTTCTATTGGGCAACTATTTTTTTCTTTTCATTGTTTCAGCATTTTTTATGCGATTATGCATAATTATTTGATTTCCTATATATTCAATAATAAATTTGTTCCGAACTCTTAACAAATAAATAAATTTTTAGAATATTTAAATTTATAGCTCCCTACATTAATATAAAGTGTTCGAATAGTTCATATATAGTTTCTTTAAAATAATTTGTTTCATTTTAAATTGGTTTGGCACAATGCTTGACATAACATGCACAAAGCTATGCCATTTTAAAATATGTATATCAATCAAGCCGATTAAGTCCATCCTAAACGAAAATCATCGATACTCATGAATTTATGATAGTCGTTCTTGATATAATTGCGCGTTTTAAAAAATGCTTACTTTTGAACACAGAACTTATCTATCCATATTTATCAATGAAAGTTTATAAGATGCATTAATGACAAAACCTTACTTTATCAATTATAATCTTATCGTAAATTTCAAACTACAATACTGTGGGGCAAATATTAAATAACCACTATGTTGCGGATTTTATGTAAGTCTGCAAACTGTAAAATGTAATTAAACACAAATAAAAAAAAATGTAAATTTTAATCGAGAAATTTAGCAATCTTGAAAGCCTTGATCGGCATCTTTTACAAGATGTCAGTAATGCATATTCAATAACTATGAAAATCTAGCCAAGCATGGATTTTTTTCGAAAAAAAATTATATTAAATTTCATTTTTCATTCTTTATACAAGTTTTAACCTTTGGTGCAATTATATCCTATCGCAAATGCATTATTGACGTTATTACTTGGATACTTCTTCATAACGCTAAATCTTCAAATTAGTTATGTGTTTGTTACTAATAGAAGTTGGAAAGGTATTAAAAAAGGAAATGTTAATAAAT
This sequence comes from Trichomonas vaginalis G3, assembly GCF_026262505.1. Classification (NCBI taxonomy): domain Eukaryota; phylum Parabasalia; order Trichomonadida; family Trichomonadidae; genus Trichomonas; species Trichomonas vaginalis. Next base: position 20,393,007 of record NC_067206.1, on the reverse strand, counting down.
ATACATGTTTAATTAAAAAACAAACAAGAATAAATTAAATAATTTTATTTCTTAGGAAAGTCTAAGTTTTGTAATAGATAAATTGCTTTTTGTGTCTCTTCTTCATCAATTTCTGGATGTTGATTCTCAGGTGGCGGACTAATTAAAACATCATGGGCAATATCAAACCTTGTTTTAGTTCGTTGGCAGAAGGAAAATGATCTTCTTGTATTGGCGTTATTAATGATTGAAAATCATCAGTTGATTCTGCATTTTGGGAATTTTCCAAATTTTCATTTGGAAAATTTGAATTTTGAGATTGAATTCCTTGAGATGTAGAATCTGTAGTTGTAGAGTTTTCTGTAGAAGAAGAGGAATTTGAGTTTGCGAATTGTAGTATGTCATTGAAATTCTCATAAAGAGGTGTTTTGGCCATCGGCACTTTTTGTAACTGTGTTTCGTATGCTTGAGATGGGCAATAGCCCCTATTTTCTGAAAAAGGAACTGGAGCTTTTATTTCAATAATTTGATCCAGTTTTTGTCTTAAAATTTCCACTCCATTACGCGGAAAATCTTTGCTGTAAGGTTCAAAAACACTTAATGGTTGTGTGTGATTGTATTTTATTAATCTTCCCCAAACTGAAAATACCTGATCTTCGTGCCAACCAACTAAATACATAAGATCGGTCGTAATACTGGCAATATCTTCATCTGTGAATATATATTGGGACTTAATATCTTCTGGCATCTCCTCGACATTTGCCATATTTGCTCCTGAATTATCAAGTCTGCATTCTGACACAAGACGATCAAAATTTTGTTCACGGTAGGTTTGGTTCATTACCAAATGCGCTCCCGCACTCATCAAATCTTTAACTTCTTTTTTTGAATGCGCAAATTTTCGGAATAAGGCAAATAAATGTTCAACCGGAAGGGTTGTGAGATGTTGAAAATTTATATTCGGGAATTCCTCTAAAAATCCATAAAGAGTGAGAAGAGATGTCGCCATTTTCAGAAGATGCATTCTTCTGGCAAAAAGATAACCTTTGAATTTGAGACGATGATCTGGTGTCTCTATATTAGGAAGTCTATCAGTGACTCCGACCACATCTTGCAATCTGAGAAAGAAATGCAAGATGAAAAAAGCAAGTTTGAACATTGACAATCTTGCTTCAACTGGTAATATGGTATTTCGGACTCCCTCAAACCAAAGTGCAAGTGGAAGGAGCCAAGTTGCTTCAGTGTAGCAATTATTATCTAGCATATCCTTGACGGTTTGAACGTTAAAGATTGTTACAGGATATTTGTCATTGAGTGTGGTAGACTTATCACAGTTGTTAATTGCATCTCCAAGTTTGGAAAATAATCTAATTTTTGTAATATCGACGTGCAGCGTTGGATCATAAGGTTGCAAAAAGATTAACTTATTGGGGAAAATTAATAACGTTCTGAGGTTTTTGCCTATATGAACGACGTCCGCGATGAAGATAATCTTAAGATCTTGGAATTTTGCACTTTTAAGGACTTCTACTAATCCATCAAAGCCAGTAACTAGGCTGTACCAATGGTGAAAGAATATCTGATAAACAAAATCGTAAGATTTGTCACCATCAGTTGTAAAAACTGGAACATTCAGTGTTTTCTGAACTGTAGCAATGTAATCCAAGATTTCACTCATAATTCCAGATGCAAGACCATTTGTATGTTGTATTATATGCAAACATATTGATGGACCTTTGCAATCTAATGGCATCAAATATAATGCAAATAAGTCCTCGATTTGATCGTCATGGCCGGACTTCTTCCATAATTTGCCTGTGATTGCATCTATTCCAATGCAAAAATGGCATTGTTCACGTAATTCCTCATCTGTATATGGATATAATTCCCTGAATCTGAGGAATACTGGGAGTGAAGATGATTTTGAAAGCAAAAGTTCCTTCCATGCTGCAATATCTTTACCAAAGACTCGAAATAGAGTTGCTTTTGATGGCAACATAAGTTTCTGTCTTGCCAACAAATATTCTGAGGGTTGTTGCAATACAACATAAAGGCAAATTGAAGTGTCTCCGCATAGTATCGTCGGCTCTTTGAGTTTGGAAAATTTAAATTATATAACATGTTATTAATGATAACACACGTTAATTTATCTGCAAACGGAGGGTACTTAAATAATGGGGTATAATCATCTAATAATATTTCGCTTAAACTCAAGGATTCATCACCATTTGTTTCATCTTCATCTTGATCATCAGAATCATCTTCATTGTCATTGAGAGTTTCAAGATCTGCCTTTTCTGCTTCTTGTTCTAATTCGTCTGCAGTTCCATCTTGTATTTTTCTTTGTTCATTGATTTTTTTCATTTGCAGAGATCTTTGATAGCTTAGAGCACGGTTTTTGGAAGCTGCAATCATTGATTTAATAGTATTCTCTTGTAATAGTTTTGATTGATTGGGACTTGTTTGATAATCTGCGATATTATTATAAATAACACCAGGAAGTTTTTCTTTAATAAGCTTTTCAAGCTTCTTAAATGTGGCAATATCTACACATGATAAATTAATTTCTATCTTCTCACTGTTCATAATGATTTGTGGGAAAATGATTAAGTGGCCGAACACTTAAAGCATTTCTTTTTCGTTTTATATCAAAACAGATTTAGATAGCTTAAAACAATATAGTTTACTCATAAATACATCTTGATAATTCACTTTTCAATTTTCATAATCTTATATCCTGACCTATATTCTCTTATAAACCATATTCTATCTGTTTTTCCAAAATAGTAGATTGATAATAATAGTTTTGGTTTCCTGAGTATTGATCTCGTAAACGAAAAAGGGGATTTGACGGAGTCAAATCCCCGCTCACAAAAAGTGGACTTTACATGTCAAATTTTATATGCATGTAATGTCCACTTTTATGAGTTTTAGGAAGGAATTGGAAGCCATGAGTTACTGACATTGCATCAGTATCTCATAGCCTCCAATTCCTTCTAGAAAGTGTCCAAACTTTGGGTTAATTGCAAACTATTAACCCAAAGTTTGGACACTTTCAAGTGGAGATGGAAGGCTTTGGGGTATATATTAATACAATATTCCTCAAAGCCTTCCATCTCCACTACAAATGGGAGAAACTTTGTCCGAATAGTTTAACATTCGGACAAAGTTTCTCCCATCTTTCAATGTAATTGCTACCTGTGAGGTACTGACTTGAAGTCAGTGCTTCACAGGTAGCAATATCCAAAAATTTAAAAACATTTTATCAGTTCGTTAGAGAACTAGAGCCTCCTAGGTACTGAACCAGAATCAGTGCCTAGGGACTCTAGTGATCTATATAAATCTGAGAAACTTTGAGGAAATTGTTCGACATTTCCTCAAAGTTTCTCAGCAATTTAGCGAGGAATGTTCGTTATCGTGTAGATATTTATAATATATACATGATAACAAACATTCCCCGCTAAAAGATGTAAAATCTTATAAGAAATAATTGCAAAAGAATAACAAATTGCAACAAATTTTATATGAAACTGAACCTTATGAGGTAGTGATTCAAGATCACCGCCTCATAAGATTCAGTTTCAATCTCAAGTATCTCAAAAGTAAGGCTCTATTTTTTGCCATGTAAAGTGTCACTTTTCTGTCAAAGTGTTTTTATCGTTTTCGTTTACAACATACATGAAAGATGCAAAATCATTGACATTTTGTATGAAATAATTCTGAACGATCTCAATAAATTTGTCGTCGATAAAAGCTTCTAAGTCGCCCCTACGATCAATGTTTTCTAATATTAAATTTTTGAATTTATTGTCCTGAACTACTTGAAATTGTTCAAGTAGTTTTTCAATTTGTTTTCGCGTTTTAATATTATTGCACCAAGAACTGTCGCTTGGATATAACCGATATTTTGAATATTTCAAGATTGATTCAAATGAATCAATTGGGCATATGCCAAATAAGGTTTTGACATATACTGGCGGAATTTCATCAATAATTTCCAAAATTGTTGATATAACCTTTTTATCAACTCCTAACTCAGCTTCGTTATTCGGTCCATATTTGACAATGTGCTCTTGAATTGATGAGAACTCAAGTTTTTGATCGTTAAAGCAGCTAGCATATCTTTTAAGCCAAATATCTGGGTGAAATGTATTGAAAATATTAAAGTTATTTTGCAAAAAATTGTGAATGTTTGAGGAAGGATATTTTTTGTGATAAGCGAACAAAAGAATAATAGATTTATTATCGGTGATTTTTGGTATTTCACCTTCACTTGCAATTGAAACTTGATTCCAAAATTCTGTGTCATCTGTTTCTATTAAATTGTCGAGATAAAATAATTTGAATATGTCATCATCTGGACTTTTAATGCATTGCATATAAATAGATGGATCAAGTTTAATTTTAGGCATTCGTTGAAAAACTTGCAAAAAATCTGGAGCCGTTTCCAAAATTTTATACCAGTTTTTTGGAATATTAGATTCAGAAAGATCACATTTGAGTAATTCTTTAACAGGAACTTTGCAATCATAGAGTATTGAGATGTCACCTTTCATTCGAACGAAGTTCGAGAGAACGTTAAAATTTTCCCATAAAAATTTAACAAGCAAATTGAGTCAAAATTACGGTTATTGATTTTTATTATTTTCAAATGACAAAAATGGTATTTGAAGGATTCGAATATACGGTACATTTTCCAGGTGGACGAAGTTATACTCATGGTAAATATGTCAGCTCTGTCGATAGCCTTGCTATTTTCAAAGCTATTGCTAAACAAAACTCAGCTTTAGTTCATGAAATGGCTAACAATTTATTTTCACTAACCCCTGAAACAACAACTCTACAAACATTTTCTTCAGCTGTCTTTTGCAGTAGATTTTGGGATACATTTCTGCTTTTATCAGATATCTATGATTATCGCTTCGAAAGCACCTTCTATCCTTATCTTTTCATACTCTTATTCAAATATGCTCCAAAAAATCTTGCCAAAACTAATCCTAAATTATATTTTTTGATGAATCGATATTTATAAAAATTTAAAATTTTCAATTTTTTTCGAGCAAATACTTGGCTTTTTCATACAATACCATTTACATACTTTGCATTAGTACGATCCATACATGATTGATTTGCACTAAAGATGTAAAAATCTCATTGTGAGGTATGCAGAACTCCTATTAAAAAATAAAACTCGAAATATTCAAAATGGCAATTATCATAAGAAAGAGGAATGCTTCTTATATATGCAGTATCAAATGGATATTAAGAAATATCTCATTATTTTTTTAGACAATGAAGAAGTTTCATTTCATAATATATCACCAATAGTTACTCTCAATTCAAAACTTGAATTTAAATGTTCATTTATGAAACAAGTAAAATTCCAAGTTTGAGATTTGGATGAAAACTTTACTAGGGCTCCTAAAGAAGGACAAGGTTGAGCCCGATCTTCTCATTCAAATAAAGGAGCCAGCAATATCATCAACTCAAACTGATCGATTTTTGGCGATTTACGAAGGAAAAGTTTTAATTTATTCCTTGTTTCATAAAGTTGTTAAGACATTTTACATAAATACGCTCAACCAAGCAGATTTCAACAAGAAAGGTATATTTCTTACATTCGACACAACCAATTTTTCATTTCAGACAGAAAGTGAAGAAGATTTTAAATCAAAGTTCAGAAAAATAGCATCCACAATGTTAACTAATCTCGAGCTACATCATCCATCAATGGAACCCTTCAAAAAATTCCAATCAAACCCAAATTTGTCATCAATACAATATAGGATCAGAAACAGAGCAGAAATGCAGCAAATAGAAACTGTAGACGATACAATCGACAGAATTACGCGAATTTACACTTATCAAGAAACTAAAATTTCATTTCGCGAATTTAAGAATATACAAGACGCATTTCCACTTGTCCTTGATGTACTTCCTTTGTGCCCATTTATTACTTCATTAATTGTATTTTCTGTTGAAAATTTTGATCCATTCGCTTATTTAGCTGATTTTGCAGCCAAAAACGCTACCATTGACACATACAGAATAGAAGGATCGATAACACCTAAATTTGACAAATTTCTCAATTCTCTTCAGACGAATTCTCAAAAAATTTTAGGATTAACATTTGACGGCTCCCATTTTACATCTCCTGCCATTAGAAGCCTCACTAATTGCATTGCCACCAAGTCAATACCGTCAATATGCTTCAGAAACGCTATAAAACCCGATACAGTTAATATATTTTATAATTACTTCCTTCCCGGGCCAGTTGGCAACCAATTAAAGTTCCTTTGTATAGATTCGACCCCATCCGTTAAAGTATCAACACTTATTGCCAAGTTAAATGCTTTAACAGTGTTATCTATTACAAATTGCGGTTTAGACGTCCCAAAAATCCTTTCTGCACTTACAGGGACACATATTCGGACCTTAGATATAAGTGGGAATGCTTGTACATCGTCTCCTGCCGAATCTTGCTCTAAACTACCTTCATCTTTAGTTCATCTCGTTGCAAACGGGATAACTTTTGCGAATAACGCTTTTTTGGGACTTTTTGAATACATTTGTAAATATTTCCATGGTCCTTTGAAGCTTTCTTTGGCCAGAAGTGAAACTTCAACGAATGAGTGGCTTCATTTCTATCGGGAGATTAGTAATTTCCAGATAAAATCGTTAAGAGAGATTGTTTGGGATAGTAACCCTGTTCATATGAGGTTTTTCGAGTTCCTTTCGCGAAATCCAAAAATTCATACTTTATCTATGCAAGGATGTTTCCACGAATCTGATCCACAGCCTATAATGCACCTCTGCACGTACATTGTCAGTGCCTTAGCCCTCAAAAAGTTAATAATTTCCTCAAATGAAAACGCATTTCTCGGAAAATACACTGCATCTGTCATTATGGCTGTCCAACAGTCTCTATCCATCGAATACTTAGATATCAATGGGTCAAGATGTGGAAATTTTGGAGTTTCGCAGTTAAAATCATTATTAAAAATGCAAAACCTCAAAACTTTGCATTGCGATGGTTGCTGGCCATCATCAGCATCCAGTTACACCGAATTTATCGAAGCAGCGACCCAAATTATCACAAAAAGAAATCTTAAATTTTATTTTCCGCAATCAGACCTCAATGAGCTTCTAAAGATCCGTAAATTGAGACATGCCAAATTCGAGCAACTCAAAGATGCCCTCATGTCCGTAGGAAACGGTTTTTTGTATCACGGGGAAGTTCCCCTCGAATTTGCCGAAATTTCGAAAAATTTATCTTCAATAAAAGAAAGGAAAAACGATACTTTGAGTACAATTTCCGATGATAGGAAGTCACTGGATTCAGAAGAGATGACTGTTAAAACTGTTGATCCAACAGAAACAAAAAAGAAAATAATTAAAAGGAAAATTAAGAAATCGAATCTGTCTTCTGATGATAATTCAGCACATACATTTACTACAACTACGAACATTCCACAGACAATGGATGGAACCCGAAAGAAAAAGATAAAAAAGATAATTAAAAAAACAAAAGTTGTGAAAAAGCCAAAATCAGAAGAAGCTTCTATAGCTGAAAGTGAACTTGCTAAAAAGAGGAATACTCTTCCTCCCCCACCAATCAAAACATCAGGTTTTTGACTTAAAATAGTTTGTATTTTTTTTTGTTGATGATGTTGTTGTTGTAAATAAGCTAGTGGCTCATTCCAAGCTGCTAATCGATACAAGCAATCCAGCATTCGAAGTTTTTGAATAGATTATTGGTATAAATCATATACAATTCCTATATGAAAGACCAAAAAAGGCCCAAAAATTTCATGACCTGCACTCGGAGGATAAAAAATTTTAAAAAGTGGGGATTTAGTCTTCAAAATCTTATCATAATTTATACAAAATGTATATATTCGATATTCCATATTATTTTGGGTAAAAACCGATGGAATTGAAACCGTAATCCTCCTTGGACACCCTTAAGGGTCCACGGTACATTTTCAATACTATTCAAAAATTGAATGCTAAAATGAGAATTATCGTTATCGTCTTCACCTTGAATCGATTTTTTGGGAACTTCCTGGTTAACGAAATCCAAAAATCATATTAAAAATAGTATATAAATATGATATCAAATCAGAATATATAAATAGATATGGGCCTTGCCATATAAATTTTGAACATTAACGATAGCTTTCGCTTGGCCGGACCGTGAACCCTAAAAAATTGATTTTAATTTTATTGAGTTTTATGATTTATTGAGAAAGTTAAACATAAATTTCGATTGGTAGACCACATAATACAAAAAGGAATAAAACAAAACAAACTATATATTGGAAAAAACAAAATTAAACTTGTTCTTGTTTGTTTTCTAATAATGGAACAGAATCTTGTTTCTTTGGTGCCATTTTAGCTTTAGAATACATGAAAACTCCGCACAAAGCAATGACAATTCCGGTATATGCTTTGATCATTTGGAAAGTTGACCCCCATTTGGATGGGAAGAAGATGTAGCCAAAGACGAGAAGGAGTATTGTCTTGAAATGGCCGACAACTTGGTAAGTAATCGATGATGTAGTGCCAATCAAGTTAAATGTAGATAAATTGACACCAACGGCAAACACACATGTTAAAAACATGAGAATGACTTCTTTCATGGTAAAGTGATGATGTAAATAACCTTTTTCGCCAAATGCTTCAATTCCAACGGATGAAATGCATCCAAGGACAAATTGGATTGGAGCAATGGATAACTGAAGTTCATTACCGCTGATGCCGTACTCTTTCTGATATTCTTCGGTAAACATCTGGTTATAAACTGTACAAAGAATTGCTGCAAGAGCAAAGATTGTACCAACGAGGTTGACTTCAATATCCGAAATAGAGAAGAGAGCAACACCAATAATTAAGACTGTAAGCGAAATTAACTCGAAGGTTGAAAAAACTTGATGTTTAACGAGCATTTTATGCATAACCATGTAAGGAACGCAAACCAATTTTGACATCTGATAAAAACCTATGGAATTGGCCCCCAAATTGAAATTCATAAAAACAATGGAGCCAACAACAAGAAATGCAAGCAAAATTCGTTTCTGGAATGAAACGGCTTTGTCATTTTTGATTTTTCCTGTAGATGCAAGGATCTGAAGAAAGCCCCAAGTTGCCAAGAAATGAAATGTTGAAAGAAAAACAGTGTATTTGCATGTGAGTGTACGGCCTAAGTGCTTTAATAACAATATAAGAGATGTTGATGAGAATATACTAGTTACAATCCATAGACCAACTGTGATAATCGACATCGAATTTTTTTTTTCTTCAAATTCAAAAAAAAAATCACTTCCGAGTTGTTATGAAAAAAATAACCTTGAAGAATGATACAATAAATTAACACAGTTGACATTTGCAATGTAAAACTCTCAAATGTGTGATCCTTATGGCTTAGTGGAAAATCACCCTATCTTATTGAAAAATTTCGAGATAACCCTATCTCCAGAACTTCATTCGCGATATTATGTAATTTAACTCTGCAAAGCACTTTATTACTTGATATGGGAAGTTAATAGCTATTAGACTCGAATTTTGGTTTGATATTTGAACTAATTACTTCTAACCTTTAAAAGTTAATTTTATTTAGCGCTCATATTCACATAGATAAAACCATATTCTTTCTCAATATAATTTTCAAATTTTAATGGATTATCATCGATATATCGAGTTTATCTTGTAAATTACAAGATGAAATAAAGCAATATGTACTTCAATATCCAAAATTAAATACATGTAACCACCGTAAAACAATTTGAGAGAAAATGTAGAAAATTTTGCTGTAAATGGAAAACTTTGTCTTTAGATTCTAAATAAAAAATGATTTTCGTCGAAAAATTCTAGATTTTTATATGTAAATGCTAGATGTTTATTATGCCTTGTGGACATCAGAGCGATAGACACCTGTGAGAAGGCCCTTCTCTGTGGCGATACGGTTAAGAGCGTAGTCAGATTCACCGAGAGCGCGAACATATCCGGAGAAGACGACTGTCTCGAATTCGCCAGTTGGGAGTCCATCATCATTAACTTTGGCGATTTGGATTTGAACAGATGCATGATCGTGTGGTGGAATTAATCTATCTGTAGCCATGCACTTACGTGGGATAAGCATATCTACGATTTCACCAGCGTCGTTTTGCATATTTTCTAAAAAGGCTCGACCAAACCTATCAAAACCGTTTTTCATACCTTCAACGAAAATGAATGATCTTAAAATGAACATAGATTTATATATATATATTGAACATAGTTTTTTGGTAAGTGACCAGTTCTGGTGGAAAAATGCTGGGATACAAATTGAATTTGCAATTTGAACCAATTTGGACGCATATACTTAGACATACAATATACAGATATAACTGTGGCATACCAAGGTATATGCTTCCAAATTGGGTCAAAATGTACAAAAGATATGACTCTTCCAATGATAACTTGCCAAATTTTTGAATTATATCTTTTTTATACGAGTTTTGTGGACAATGTAGGAGTTCTTCATTTGTTTTAGATTTGATTTCATCCCTTCCAATAATTTATATTCCGGATACCTATCATAGTCCCTTCTTAATTGTATCTGATATTGATTTCAATTCTGGAAAAACAAGACTCTCTCTAATCAAACCTGAGAGATCAAATAGTTTGAATGACTGCTCTTCATATTGCAGTGTGAAAATATCTATGAGAAACATAGAAACTTCTTATCCAGTAATTCCTTTTGATGATTTTGTATAAGAAATCCATTGAATCATTCTCTGCAGCAATAGCCTGTATAAGAAATGATGCATCTTCAATATTCAAATACTTATTGAGCAAGTTATGAATGCGGAACTTTCTATCATTCTGGGAGACATGCAGTGGCAATGTCTCCCAGAATGAGACATTGCGACCGACAAGAGTGCATAACACACTCTTGTCGGTCAAAGTTTTGCAATCTTCTTGTAATTGCAAAATATTTTGTCATTCTGGGAGACATGCAGTGGCAAAACTTTGATTGAAGAATCTTAGTAAATTCATATCATCACATTGTTTAACATAAAACTTTATTTAACATTTCAGACAAAAAGTAAAAAGAAATGCTTGTTGATAATCATCAAAAAAATTCAAGATTTTATCCTCAAAATTCTAGACCCTGACTCACATCTTGAAATTTATGTTTGCTAAGGACTAAAATGAAAAATTTTGTGGTGTTCAACGTCCTCTCGATTTCAATCTATCATTAAACATGATTTACTTATCTATATTTGACATTAAACACATTGTATAAAACAATTGTAGAGATAAAATCATTTTTTGTTGATATTTAAGGGTGCCCCCGTATGTACGTTTATTTGAGAGGAGGAGAATTACCCTCTCAATTTTGAGGGATTCGTTAGTTTATTTTCTCGATGAATATGCAATAAAATTTGATTTTTACCTTATCAATATACTTCATATAATATACACATGTTCATGTAAAAACTTTTTTCCAAAATCCTCAGGAATTAAGGGATTTTTGAATTTTAAGAATTTTTTTCGAATTTTTTCGAAAAAAAAATATTTTCAGAACAGCCTTAACGGCTAAGATTTAGGAACAATGTTAAGTATCAAAAAGAAAGGAGGTCTGATATAGACAACATATATCTTTGAAGGTTGAAAAATCTCTAATATTTGAGCCCAAAATTTCAAATTTTAATTTTTTGAAAAAAGAGGCCACCCGTATGTACGTTTATTTGAGAGGAGGAGGATTATATTTTTGAAAGGGTGAAACATTATGAATATGTTAATTATATAATAATATGTATTATTATAAAAAAGAAAAAATAAAGCACTTTAATTTTTTTCTTTCTTGATTTTTTACAAAATCTACTTAGAATTATGCAAAATATGACTAAATAATTATAAATTTCAAGTTAAATTTTAATTTTGATAAATAATTTAAATTTCAAAATATCAAGTTCAGTTCGACTATGTATGTAGTAATTCCTCAATAAAGTGCCAAAACCCTATTAAAATATATGAACATTTTCAACATTTTAATGTTTTTATTTAAAAATTTGATGGAATATGAGCTTCAAACAATTATTATGTAAATAAAAATAATTAAATATATGTATTTATTCGTATCACAACCGTAGTAAGTCGATTCTTCCTTTCTTCTACTGAGATTTGAATTTGATTTCGAATTGTAAAGAGATTCAAAGGGAAAATACTAGCGGATAAAAACTACCTCCCTGAAAGGGTCAGAATGGAGTCAAGTTGTATTTTTTGATATTTTTTGCTTTTCGAGCCTAAATAGGTAGCCAAGATAATGCCTAAAAATAAGGTTCTAAATTCTGAAGTTTACATGATCCTCTCGTGTGCACCCTTAAATGAAATTCATTATCCCCAAATTACAGATCAATTGATTCGTTAATTCCTTTCACGTGTTAATGCCATTTAAAAAGAATTTTAATGGCTTTGCTTTCAGTTGAATGTTTTGGGACCCAAAGAAAAAAAAAAAAAAAAAAAAAGGTAGCGGGGCCTCCAGGCACTTCGTGCCCTCTAGCCCTGAAGATGTTTAGTATAACTTTGTCCGGACAAGTAAGGGTCTATCGTCGCTACAGGAAAAGTTACAGGCGTTCCAAGGAAGTATACTTTGAGAAGCCTTTTCTGTCACTTTTCAGGAAAAAACATTTTTATTATTATATATAAATGAATTTTACAAAACCACCGTTACCCTTCTTTGGAAATAAGAGTAGATGTAAAGATATTCTATTGAGAGAACTTAAGAAACTACCGAATGGTCTAACATTTGTAGATTTGTTCGGTGGAAGTTTCTATATATCCCATTTGTGCCATACAATATTCCCAGACTCAAAGATTATATGCAATGACTTCGACAACTATATGGACCGTCTCAAACATATACCAGACACAAACAATATATTGAAAGCGTTAAAAGAAAAGATACCTATAGGTAAGATGGAACGTATACCATTAGATAAGAAAAATATTGTGAGAGAGGTTTTGAAAAAAGCAGAATATATAGACTGGGATAGTATATCTGCTAGACTATTATATAGTGGTTCTATAAGAGTTCATGACATTGAAACACTTATGTCAAACGTTTTATATCTTAACTATACAAATGTTTTCAAAGAGGACATAGAAAAATATATTGAGGGTATAGAGTTTGTGAGATGTCATTGGACAGAGTTGTATGAAAAATATAAAGACAAGGAAAATGTTTTCTTTATAGTGGACCCGCCGTTCTATAACACATGGGATTTTCAATACCAAGTAGACTGGACTTTGAGAGACTCTTTAGAAACTTTAGACGTTTTACATAACTGTCCATGCTTTTACTTTACATCCGATAAAAGTGGTTTGGAAACCGTTATGAGATGGTTAGAGGACATACATGCCTATGAGTTTAGATATGACAAGATAGAATATGAGAGAGGTCCTATAAACCGGAGAAAGTGTCATAACAAAGAAATTTTACTAGTAAGTAAATGTGGTTTGAAATAGGACTACTTGTTTTAGGTTTTTTCCATTGTGTCATTTATTTATTTGACGTGGCAGAAAGGTACAGAGAATATGAAGATGAACCAATGCCTGCAAATGTCCAGTATATGTACTCGTAAGAGATATTTTTATCTAATATTAAATGGACGCACAGAACTTAGCAAATGCACAGCAACCTGGACAACCAAACCCAGAGAATATTCCAAATGAAGTTAGAATACAAACTGCAATGGCAAACTATGGTCAAGTGCCAACAGATGTACAAATGCAAACTGCCATGTCAAATGACGCTGCGTTAGGTTTGCCACCATGGTATGCAAATATGAGATGGAAAGAGTTTTATACAAACCCTGAAGTGGGATATAAACAACTTTATGCAGATGACGCGAACACAGGAGTTGACCCAGAATATGTTTTCTACCAGAGGAGAAACAGAATGTATGAGCTCCAGTTAAAGAATGCTATGGAACTCAACAGGAAACGTAAGAGACTAGGCGGACATTAGATTTTTACATATAGTAAAATGGGTTTCTTCAGTAGTATTGGAAACTTCTTTCGAAATGTTGGAAGAGGTATATGGAATGGCGTCAAAACCGTAGGAAGAGGAATTTGGAACGGAGTCAAAAATATTGGTAAAAGAGTAGGTCAGTTCGTTGGTATTATACCTAAAGACCCTGAACCAGAAGAACAAGCTCCTGTTATACAACAGCCTGAACCTGCACCACAGTCTAGTTGGCAACCAAATCCAACACCTCAACCGTATTAAAAAATTATATTTTTACCGTTCGATAGTAGTTGTATATGAAACTAAGTTCTAAGTAAAACGCATGGTATAATGGAATTATTCTCTTTCTTCCATCTGTTGTAAACCATACTTGAAAGTCTGAAATACTTCCACTTGGTGGTTCATATAGCTTTGTAGGTTTTTCGTAAAAGTCATTTGCCAAGCATAAAAAAGAGTTTTGGGCGCCAGAAAATGAAGCATGAACTATAATAGCATCTGAGTCGAAAACATTTTCATATGTTCCATTAGGGTTTTCGACTTCATAAAAGTCCGGGTGTACTGGATATGCTGCAGGCTGATTTAACATCCTCAAAAATCTATACCATGCCAAGTTGTTATATTTTGTAGAAATATAAACGTTTTCTCCAAGGTCTTCTATTCTATTGATTTTAACAGTTGCATTTTTCCTGTCATATATAATATCGAGATGGTACTCTCCTTCGTCAATGTTGTACTGTTTTGCATATTCGATATAGATGTCGTTTATTTTTTCTTGAAAAGCTTGAAGAGTTGTTTCTAAGTTTACAAGCAAATTCACTTGTAAAAGTTTTCCCTGTTCAAATTTCTCATACATACGTTTTTCTTTGTTATAGTATCGAACTTCAAAACCGACCGTAAATGGGAAACCATGTATGGCTTCTGAAATGAACTTCATTCTACGAAAGCCAATAGCTTTTGTGACAGATGGGTCTCTTAACCATCTTAGTGGGTAGTCAAAACGATAGCCTTCATGCTTTACGGTCTCTGTCTCAAACTTTTGACCTACATTGGTAAAAAGTTCATCTAATGGTTTAGTTGTAGCAACTCTAGAATTTTCTTTTTCTATTGAAAGCATATTTTATCTAGAATAAAAATGTCAAATGAAACAGCGTCTATGAGAGAAATACAACACAACCGACAACTCATTATACAAGCTCTAAATAAGAACACAACAAACTTTTCAAACTATTCTAAGATATCTGAGTCATTGAAAGAAGGAAACTTAAAACTGACATTAAACCCAATGACAGATGAGTTTCTATTTCAAGACAATAAGAACCATACTGTCTGTATAAATCCAACAAAAGGAACTTTAAACGAGAAACCTATAAATGAACTTCTTTTGAAAGCAGATGTTGACAACAAAGCTGACAAAGAATATGTAGACGATGCAATAGCAAAAGAAGAAGAAAGAGCTAACAAAGCTTATGCAACAAAAGAACATACTCATCCTGAACTAGCAGACAAAACATATGTTGACAATAAAATGTCAAGTGAAGTGACAAGAGCTGAAAACGAATATTCTAAAAAGACTCATATACATTCTATATCTGAAATAACAAACTTACAAGAAACCTTAAACAGGAAAGCAGATAAGGGATGGGTGGCTAGTGTGTTAGTGAAGAAGGCGGATAAGGAATATGTGGATGAAAAAGATAACGAAATTATAGAAAGGGTTGAATGGTACCATGAACGGACATCGAAGATTTTAAAAGGTAAAGCCAATACAGGATGGGTTTCAGGATGTTTAGACCTTAAAGCAGATAAAACTTATGTTAACGATGAGTTAGAGAAGAAAGCAAATAAGACTCATACACATACAAGTTTTACAACTTTTACAGCAGACGACATAATATTGAACTTTGACCTTGGTTCAAGTGCACCTTTAGAGAATCCAAGTACAAGCGTAAAAGATACACTAAACAATTTAGATAACAGTTGCAGGAACATTGAAAGTCATGCCAGAAACTTTGAAGCATATGAACTACCAGCAATGTTAGATAAGAAGGCTGACAAAACAGAGCTTCAAACATTAAAGACAGAAATACTTCAAACATTATATCCTATAGGCTCTATTTATACGTCAATGAACTCTACCAGACCAGAAACAGTACTTGGTTTTGGAACTTGGACTCAAATAGTCGACAGGTTTTTGTATTGTGCAAACTCTTCAAAGGAAACAGGTGGAAGTAAAACGATTTCAGGTGAAAACTTACCTGCACACAGTCACTACATAGATTTAAGTACATCTCAAGCAGGTTGGCATAAGCATAAATTTTGGGATTGGTCAGCAATGAAAAAAGGTAAAGGATATGATGTTAAAGACGACGTTCAGTTTGCTATAAATTGTTTCTGGGGTAACACTCAGGGAGATGGAAACCATACACATCGCGTTTCAGGATATACGCAAACAACGGGACAAAGTAAAGACTACATGCCACCTTACATGACAGTTTACGCATGGTATAGAATTGCTTAGTCGTCATTTTCAACTTCTTTAGCATATTCGTCAGGAGTTGTCTTATATTTGTTAGGAACTGTCTTTGAAAGTATACCACCTTGAACTTTGACAAGTTTGAAACGAGGTCTGACAATAGTAGTTTTATCTTCTGCTTGCAGTCTGTACATTTTGCCATGTTTGCCTAAAACTTCATAATATTCTCTGTATACTTTCTTCTATTTTTACGAACACGAAGTGAGTACCTGTCGGGTTCCCATTGTTGTCATAGTCAATAGTATTTTCATATGGGTCGCGTTTAGGTATTTCTATTTTTACTTTGTCACCTTTCTGAAGTTTGAAGCCCGCATTCTTTCTTGTTTGTCTCTTTTGACTAAATTATTAAATATATAGTCTTTCTCTAAGTCAGGGTTGTTTTTCATTATTTCGGGGGAGTGGTTTCCCAAACTTTTTGTTTACGGCTATTGTAAATATTTAAAAACTTGTCTCATCTTTGCCATGAGAAGTGTCTATAACTTGTCGTCATATGACATTTCATTTGCTTCACCACCTTGTGGTTGGTTTAAGTCTCTTAACATTTTTATACAACGTCAATGACACCAAGAGCAGAATGGTTTTGGTCGACAATGAAATATTGGTTTACATTTTTTGAACGCAGAATAGTTTTTAATATCGTCTGATTTGAAAGAACTTTCAAAGTCAGATGTCATGTTTTGTTGGATGGTATTTGTCAACGAATATTGTCAAAGCAGTTTTCACATCTAAAATATTTTTGGACTGTAATGGTATGGCTTCACAGTATCTTGTGTTTTGACCGACAAATATTAACCAGTATGGTGGTCCATCTGTTCTAACTCCTCGGAATGTTTTCCAAGATATCCATAAACCAAGCATTTGGTGTTGAACTAAAGATTTTTACCATGAGTGCTTTCTTTGTTGCCTTAGAAACATACGGGTCCTTGTTTGAATTCGTCATTTTTAACCCATAAGAAATGGGTTTATTTGGCGCATTAGCAGGAGTTGCATCCAGATTTTTGCCGCAGTGGGAACAATAGCCAGAGGTGCATTTGGAATTGGAAGGAAGATTTGAGTACATTAGGTATACTGAAAGAGAAAGCACAACCTATTATACAAACTGTACAGAAAGGTTGGGAGGTAGCACGAGATGCAACAAATCTTATTCCAAAATCCTGAAACAAGAGGAAAAGTTCAAGGATGGATGGACAATGTAGGAAGACAAGCAGGAAACTATTATAACAAAGCAAATGACTACTATAACCAAGCAGGACACTATATGGACCAAGGTGAAAGATTCTTTAACAGAGGATATAACCATGCACAACAGTGGGTAAACAATAACCAACCTCAACCGCCTCAAACGTGGGGAATGTAAAGTTTTTTACTGAGATGAAATGAACAATACAGCATTGAGACAAATGGGTTCAAGATGGATTTGTCGGCTTCCAGCAGTTACACAACGTGTTTGTCAAGTTCTTCCTATACCTCAGGAAGTTTTAGACCGACTTAAAAAACCTAAACAACCAGTTGAAAACAAACCAAACTAAAATTTTTTACTGAGATGAAATGACCGAAGAAGTTGAAACGTAGATTTGACACCACAAACAAAAAGTTCAGAACCATTGTCAAAACCCGTCAAAGAACTTACAGATGAAGAGAAAAATTCAATAATAGAAAGTGCCAGGTCTGGAAATACAAACCCTAACTACAAAGTCACTTTTCATAAAAATGGAACGGCTAGTATCTCAAAAAAGAAACAGACTCTCACAAATAAAATATTGAAGTCTGAAGGAGCTTTCGAGACAACAGATGGAAAAGTTTACTTCACTGACCAACAGTTCATTATAGAACATCTCATTGACTTAGAGTCGAAATATTCTAAACTTTACAACAAACACAAAAGTTGAAAGGAAAACAAAAACAAATGGCATATGATATTTATGAAGATGTTGACGACACAACTGTTCCTGCAGGTGAAGTAAAGTCAAAGGAACCGGAAAGTGACGAAAAACAGATAGAAGAAGAGAAACCAAAAACTGAAGATAAACCAAAACCAAAGTTTAGTTTCCAAACTAAACCAAGTCAACCTTCATTAGCTGGTATGGGTTGGCGTCAAAGACTTATGGCAGCAGGCAGCTATGTAAAGTAAAGAGAAAAAAATATTTTTTTATTTTTATAAAAATGCCCCCATATAGAATGGACAGAAAGTCTGCTAGAATAAAAGCAGAGTTGCAAAGATATGGTTGGAGAGTTTCGAAGAATTTTAAATATAGGAAGGGAAGACCCATAAAAGTCTATGACAAATTGTCTGGTCTTCGCTACGAAATGGATTTGGAAACAGCACGTGCAAATTATCCAAACAGACTAGAGAGGTTAGAAGAAGAACGTCTTATGGACATGCCTTTCGATGTTAGTGAACCTCAAGTTGAGGGACACGACGGCTTTGCCAGATTCTACTGGAAACATGACGAACAATTGCATCCTTTGAGAAGGAAAAAAGGAAAAGGTGAAGACGCACATGTTCCCATGGAAAGAACAAGATATGCATATGAGAAGTACCGTGAAGTTAGAAGTCAAATTACATCTGGTCGAACCTTTACAGTAAACTTTGACGAAGGAAAGAACAAAGAAGGCTTCATGGGTGTACTTGCTGCCATACAAGACGGAAATAAGAAAGGATACAATCTCAGATTGACCATAACAGATTTGGATGGTCACATTTACTATGCACATGGCAATGTCACAACAGCCGCACAACTTCTTGACGCTTTCAAGACTACAAAGAGAGAACAAATGTTTGACTCCGACTCAGACATTTTGAATGCAATTGAAGGAATTGCAAGTGTCAAGTTCGAATGGTACCAACCTAACCCTCAAGCAGTCAGACAACATGCTGGATACTTCCCCTTCATAAATAAGTCTGACATTGACTTGACAAGGTATGGAATTTACAATTCAATTGAAACAATTGTCAACGAACCTTGTATTCTCACATGTCTCAGGAACTCTGGTCTTGTTACAGATGAGAAAATGAAGTATCTTGAGTCATGTGTGAAGACAAGGTACATTCTCAGAGGTCAATTGGCAAAGATTGCACCGTTGGCAAATGTCAATATCCGAGTCAACATACCTACAGCTAAAGGTTCTTCACATGACGACTATGTTGTTGACAAAGACTTACCATGGTTGAAGATTGTAATTGTCCACAACCACTTCATGTTGAACGAAAGTCTTACACACCCATTGTTCGGAAAAGGCAAGTGCAACATTGTCAGAGCTGTAAACATTCTTTTCGAGAAAGGTTTGTTGGAACCAATTCCAGATGACAAGCTGACAGAAACTTTTGTACCAAAAGACGAAACAAACTTTTCACTGTTAGCAAGACCAAAAGTTGTTCCAGACAAAGTTCTAGTACAAAAGAAGTACACAATTCCACAAGGAGTTGGATTGTTCGGATACCAACCTGAACCAGAAGAACTTCCAATGAGGTTGCAAGAACTTCAAGATGCTATAAACAAACTTCCATTGAGACATCCAATTGACGTCAAATTGTATTGGAGGGCATCTGAGTTAGGTCAGAAGGTTTTATATGAAACAGGTTGCTTCGACGATGTTTATGAGATAACAGGAGAAGTTTCTCAGAAGATAAGAGACTCACTTGAATTTCCACAAACTGGACCAATTGGTTGCGGCAAGTTCGACTCAAACGAAAAGATATACTATGTCGACCTTAACGCTGCGTACATGAGGTTTGTCCAATATATTCCGACTGGAATTCCAAACGAAGATGGTGAGTTCCCGGGAAGGAACTATACAGTTGGACAAGTCATACAACAACTGTATGATATTAGGAAAGCTTCAAACCCCAAACTTGCAATGACACTCAAATTGCTTATGAATTCGACATGGGGATATTCCATTAAGAAACCTCAAAAGATGAAGAGTAAACATTATGAGAAGGTCGACAACTTTGTTGAAAGGTTTTCTCCTTTTGTTTTGAAGTACGAATTCACTCAAGGTCAAAATGGCTTAGTAACCACATTAAAATCTATTGTCGAACATTGGTCTTACCCTCAGTTCGCAAAGGCAGTCCTTGACAACTACAACAAATTCTTCTCCGAAGTCAAATCCAAAGTTGTGGTTTACTATGAGAACATTGACGCACTCATGACGAACGAAGAAGGATACAACAAACTCATTGAAATGGGAATGGTCGGTGAAAAGATGGGTTGTTTTAAGCTAGATAAGGTATTTTCAGAAGTTCATGTCCTCTCCAAGCGTAAGTACTGGGGCATACTTGAAGACGGCACAGAAATAAAACATTGCATGAAATAAAAAATTGCATGAAGTAAAAACGTTTTTTAAAACAATATATTTTTACATATATTAAATGCTTCAGGTTGAAAAACAAAGAACAAAAGTAGCAGATACAAAACCGTTAGACTATATCTTTACAAATGCTGGTAGGACTATTTCAGATGAAGAAATTTCATCCCGAGCATACAGTTTTGACTATCCAGTTCGTTGGCTTCAAAGTCCTTCAGATGCAAAGGCAATAGGATTTAGAAGAGTTTTGTTTTCAAATAGAACTAACGCGTTTATGTTCGCAGTATATTTTCATGGGCAGTATAAAGGTTCTGATGGTCTTATAGACACATTTGACGAAATGAGAATATTTACAGTTCGTTCAGACGAAAGTCTTGAGAAAACTCTAAATGACTTTCAAACTCAAATGAACAAATACTATTGGGAATTTCAAGAAAAATACGACTCTTTACTAAATGGAACATACTATCTGAAACTAGAATATGACAAGATGAACTCCACCGTTTCATTTCAAAAGATTGAAATTAACCCTCCAAGAGATACGGAGTTTTTATTTTGGGGAGTAGACAAACGTTCTTGGGCACAATTTCTTCGGTTACTAAACCAGAACGAACCATTACCACCAGATGGTCCATTTAAATTTATACTTCCACCAGCAGATTTGACAGTTTATAGAAACGTGTTTGACCCTCAAAATGTTATGTGCCATGCAAGTTTCAGTTCAAGCAACAATAGTTTTCTATGTATTGGTAAGGACTTTTATGACTTTGCTTCTAAATTCTACGAACCACCTAGTAACAGTTTCTCTGACTTTCAAGTTTGGTTCACAACAAATGGTGTGCAACATATTATTCCATTGTACTATGACTTTTATCTCGAATTGTCTTTCATATATAACTACGGAAAAGTGCTGAAAAAGTGAGTTTATGTTAGCATGTTAGATCTCACCTCTTTTCTCACCTCTTTTTTCACCCGTTGAATTTGTCAAGACTTCTTCGTAAATGTTTTGTCAAGACTTCTTCGTAAATGTTTTCGTTATGCCACTTTGTGCCGTCAGTCAGTCAGTCAATGAAATTTACACCAAAAATATAATTTAGGGTAGAAGGTTAGATCTAACCTGTTTTCTAACCTGTTTTCTAACCTCTTGAATTTGTCATGACTTCTTCGTAAATGTTTTGTCAAGACTTCTTCGTAAATGTTTTGTCAAGACTTCTTCGTAAATGTTTTGTCATGACTTCTTCGTAAATGTTTTGTCAAGACTTCTTCATCGTAATGAGCGTAAAGGACCCAAAAATATAATTTAGGGTAGAAGGTTAGATCTAACCTCTTTTCTCACCTGTTTTCTCACCTGTTGAATTTTCATGACTTCTTCATCGTAAATGTTTTGTCAAGGTTTCATCGTAAATGTTTTGTCAAGACTTCTTCATCGTAAATGTTTTGTCAAACATGAACGTAAATGTTTTGTCAAGACTTCTTCATCGTAATGAGCGTAAAGGACCCAAAAATATAATTTAGGGTAGAAGGTTAGATCTAACCTCTTTTCTAACCTCATTTCTACCCTCTTGAATTTTCATGAATTTTCCCGAAATAAAAAATAAAGTTAGTTTTATTTTTTTATTTTTTTTTATTTTGTATAAAAGAACAGAAATGTCAGTCGAAGCAACAACAATTCAAACAACAGCACCAAACTCGTTAGTCATGAATCCAACATCTATGTTAGTAGAAATGAAAAGCTTCATTCCTTCTTCATATACTTTTGAAACAGAAATCCAGAAGATAAAGCAGGAACTTTTAACAAGTACTTTGGACTGTTGTGCGAAAGATGAACAAAATGAACAGTATCTTTACGACATGCAGGACATTATTGACCATTTACCCAAATTGCCTGAAATCCAACAACAAAAGCTCACTATTCCTGAATTCGACGAAATTGAAGTCAAAGCAACTGACTCAGTAGAAATAAAGAAGTTCATACGAAAGGTAAACTATGAGTTTCTTGGATTTCATTGCAACCACAAAGTCATGGACAAAGATTGCGACATGGTATATAAGAACATCTCTGACATATATAAATCTGAAGAATTTAAGACCTACGACAACTTTGTTTCGTTAGTTGCTGAATGTGTATGGCAGATAAGAGATAAAGATAAAAGATGTAAAATATGGAACAAACAAATAAGACCAGCAGCTTTTGAGTTAAAGAAAACCATTGACGCCTTAGTTGTTTTAGCAGGTAAGGTTTCAGAATATAACGCAAAAATGAACCCGCAATGTTCAAAATGTAAGGCAGCAATGAGGAGATATAACTACTCCGTCAAAGAGATAGAAAGAATGAGAAACGACTATGCTGACTTAAAGAAAGAAGCAGAGAAGCCAGCAGAAGATAAAATGGACATGTTAGAATTTCTGAACAAAAACTATCCAACTGCTGACGATTTCCTTCTATCTGACGTCAAGAAGAAATATAAAGAGACTTTCGGCATAGTTAAAACATTCGATATCCTCAGCGAAGAAATAGAAGCTACAAAACTGTTTAGAGTCTCACGAATTCATAACGTTTACCATGTAAAACGCTTATAAAATAACTGGGGTAGAAAAGAGGTTAGAAAACAGGCTAGATCTAACCTCTTCACCTAAAATATATTTTTGCCGAGTAAAATGACCAAATTTCATTATATAACTGTTATTTTTGACGAAGAGAACTTTTACACTTCGTAAAAAAAATCCCTGAAATCATATCTTTTATACAAAATTCAAGAGGTGAGAAAACAGGTGAAAAAACAGGTGAGATCGCACCTCTTCACCTAAAATATATTTTTGTCTGATTTACGCTCATTGACGATGAAGTTTTGACAAAACATATACGAAGAAGTTTATTTCCTGTGTTGTTGTCAAAATGTCATGTTGTCACTATTTTCAAAAAGATGTTAGTTGACCGAGGGACCGAGGGACCGAGGGACCTGGTGACCCTCATGAAAAAAAGAGGTGAAAAAAGAGGTGAGAAAAGAGGTGAGATCTAACCATCTACCCTAAAATATATTTTTGCTGAAAAAATGACCAAATTTCATTATATAACTGTATTTTTTTGACGAAGAGAACTTTTACACTTCGTAAAAAAAATCCCTGAAATCGTGAAAAAATGACCAAATTTCATTATATAACTGTTATTTTTTTACGAAGTGAACTTTGACACTTCGTAAAAAAAATCCCTGAAATCGTAAAAAAATGACCAAATTTCATTATATAACTGTTATTTTTTGACGAAGAGAACTTTTACACTTCGTAAAAAAAATCCCTGAAATCGTGAAAAAATGACCAAAAATCATTATATAACTGTTATTTTTTTACGAAGTGAACTTTGACACTTCGTAAAAAAAATCCCTGAAATCATATCTTTTATACAAGATAGAAAATCTTACTCGCCTAAAACTCATGAAAATCGTAAAAAACAGCGAGTACGTAAAAAATCTTACTCGCCTAAAACTCATGAAAATCGTAAAAAAAATGACCAAATTTCATTATATAACTGTTATTTTTTGACGAAGAGAACTTTGACACTTCGTAAAAAAAATCCCTGAAATCATATCTTTTATACAAAATAAAAAATAACGTTAGTTTTTTTAAAAAAATATTTTTTATTTTGTATGTAAAGACATATATGTCAAACATTGAGTTTGAAACAGTTAAAAAGATAGACAATGACACCAAAGTGGTTAGAATTGGTGATTTAAACGTAAGATACTCAAAGAAATACAACAAATATTCTTTGTCAGACATTATATCTCCATCTGGAAAGAAAACATACCATTGGGTTGGAATTGCTTCAACTCAGAAAATTTTGACAAGAAATCCTGAGCTTATGATATCGGTAAGATTCTATGGAACTACAGCATATCTCATTGACAAAAGTCTTATACCAATAGTTTTGTTATGGATAGACCCAGTTGTTGGATATAACTTCATAACATATGGTTCATTCGATACGGAACGTTGCAGTGAAGGCTTACTTTACATCGTTCAGAAACCGAAGGACTTCAATACAAAGAGATATAAGATAGGAAGAACATATAATATAACTCAAAGATATGACAGTACAGTCAATAGAGTCAAGGTTGTGTTTGTTAACGATATGAGAGCTGCAGAAACAGAACTACTTGAAAAGTTTGAGAAAATGTATGGTGCTCCCACGAAAGGTAAAGAAACGTTTGAAGTAGATGAGATAGATAAAGCTATAAAATTATTTGACGAAGTTGCTGAAAAATACATGTAAAGCGTTTATTTTTGGTCTTGACTTCAGATGGCTCAGGTAGCTCTATAAGGTAAATTGCCTTGTCAAATCCTTCTGGCATTCCGAGTCCTTCCTTCCGACAGGAAAAAAATTTCCTTCTGGCATTCCAAGTTCTTCCTTCCGACAGGAAAAAATTTTCCTTCCGACAGGAAGAACTCTTCCTTCCGACAGGAAAAAATTTTCCTTCCAACAGGAAAAAATTTTCCTTCCGACAGGAAAAAATTTTCCTTCCAACAGGAAAAATTTTTCCTGTTGTCCGTCCGTAAACCATTCAAATTTTCGAAAATTGAGAACTTTTTGGTCGAACTTCAGAAAAAGTTTTTCTTTCCGACAGGAAAAAATTTTCCTTCCAACAGGAAAAAATTTTCCTTCCAACAGGAAAAAATTTTCCTTCCAACAGGAAAAAATTTTCCTTCCGACAGGAAGAACTCTTCCTTCCGACAGGAAAAAATTTTCCTTCCGACAGGAAGAACTCTTCCTTCCGACAGGACACAAACGAATGTCCGACGTACCACCAACCGAGTCCATTCCAAAGCCAGAAGAACCGACAGCCCCAGCACCACAACAGACTAAGACTAAACACTTACATTTTTTACGCTTGACTTTTTACAATTTGAACTTTGTTTGCGTAGATATGAATTCTGAAAGAAGTATGAGGGTCTTGTATGACTTTGTACTTCTCCCATAGTTCATGTCTGTCAAACTTACCTGCCATGGACTCTTTCATAAGTTCCATGAAATCGTCTTCGGACAATCCGGGGAAAAGTACAATGTCAGTAAGTATTCTCTTTACATCCTTACTTAAACTCTTTGCTGTCTGTACACAAATGACAACTGAGATGTTAAAGTGTCTGAGCTTCTTAAGAATTCGACACATGTCTTGTTCTCTATTCTTTAACAAAGGATGAGAGGCGAAATCATCTAAGATAAGAAGACATCTGTGAGGGTAAGTCTTCCAATCGTAAGATTGCAATTTCTTCGAAATGTATTCTATCTCTTTCTGTTTGTTTCTGAAGTGTTTCTTCTCTAATATTCTCTGCATTTCCTCATTTGGGTCTTTAAACTTAGAATTTATATACTCATTTATAGCATTATACTTCAAAACTCTTCTTTGGTACTTCTTTATCCAATCTAACAACTCAGTATCCTTTATACATACTAACTTAGACTTCTTTATAATATCTTTGAACGAATTGACGGTTTGGTCAAATTGACCAGAAGTACTACAAATAACAACTAACTCATAGAATGGGTTCTTCTCATCTAGTTCTTGTTGTTGTGCAGCCATTTTAAGATAAGTGAAAGTCTTACCCGACCCAGGTGGTGCAATTAGACCTGTTATACCATTCTGAGCAAATAAGAACTTGTCATGTATGGGTTTTATCTGAGCATTTTCTAACTTCCTCTTGTTCTTCTTCAAAACATTCTCAAATTTTTTGTCAATGTCAGCAAACTTTTTTTCTAACATATTTTTAGAAAAATTAAAATTTTTATCTTTTAGAAAATGTCTAGCGATTTCGCCATCTATATTCGAGACAAGCTTTTCGACAGCAAAACATCTGTCGACCATAAAATCTTACATAGTGTAAACAAGAAAGGTGAATTTGTTCTAAAGTTCTGTTTCTGGGAATATGACAAGAACCATAAAACATTAAGTAGAGCAGTCTTAAAATTTGTCAATGACAGACTTGTTGACAGAGATGACGCCGATTGGAAAGATGAAGTCCAACAAAAGTTCTTAGAATGCAAAGAAGACACATGCGCTGTTCTTGAAGATGAAATAGAAAACAGAATAGATGAGCTATTAAAGGACAAAGAACTTTTACAAAAATATGGTTCTGAGAAGTTTGACATAACTCCACCAGAAAAGAAGAAGAAAGAAAAGAAAGAAAAGAAAGTAGAAGAAGAGAAGAAAGAACCTGAACCAGTTCCAGAGAAAAAGAAATTTGACATGTAAAAATAAAATTTTATTTTTAGAACATTTCTGGGTCAATGTCAATGTTCTCTTCCTCTTTAGGAGTAAACACTGGCTTAGACTCTAAAATCTTTTTACCCAATTTACCTTGAACTTCTACAACTTTAGACTCATAATATTCATAGTCGTCTGCTTTCTTTGGTTCATAAGGTATAACAAGTTTGTATGCTTTGCCTTCTTTAAGGTTTGAGAACCTTCTGTCAAAACTTTCTTTGACTGTTAACAAACCTTCTATGTCTAAGTCTTCAAATTTCGCACCATTTTTAGTCACAATAGCAAACTTAACTGGTTCGATGTTCCAAACTTTGCTGAATGAAGACTTTTCAAAATGGTAGAAGTAAACATTCAAATATGTGAATGGGTCTAGTTCTTCTTTAAGTCCTGACATGTACTTGTTTACTGAGATGAATTTTGTCATCTTTTCTATCGGATAAAAAAATATTTTTTTTTAAAATTTACTCAGAAAAATTATTTCTTTATATATTTGCCATTCTGAACTTCGAAAAGATGTTTTATACCAGCATAGAATTTTTCTCTAGAGCTTGGTCTTATATCGTTTTCATGACAATATTTTCTATATTCTTCATATAAAGCCTTTTTTTCATACATTTCATAAGGACAATCTAACCAGAATAGCGCATATCCATTTTCGTTATCTAGGTCTCTATATGTTTCTTCTGTTTGTAGAATTTCGTTTTCTCTATTTAGTTCTATGTCTATATATTGTGGCTTAAAAAGATGTGGGCAAGAAGGGTGTGGCGCTATGTAAAAAGTTAATTTTTCTGTCATCTTTTCTATCGGATAAAAAAAATATTTTTTTAAAATTTACTCAGAAAAATTTTTCTTTGTATATACACCATTCTGTACGTCTAAAAGACTTTTGACATTTGCCAAGAATGTTCGTTTAGACGCTGTCATATAACCATATTCTTGACAATATTGTTTATACGAATCGTACAATGACCTTTCATCTAAACACTCAAAGTCAGTTTCATCTATGAACAGTTCATATACACTCTTGTTTGCTTCTAACAATGTTTGTCTCTCTTCGGTATGTGGAATTTGTCTTGGATTGAACTTAGAAATATCTAATGTCATAAAATATGAGAACAAGTGGTTGTAAAAGTCAGATGTCAAAGTTTCTGCTAAGTCGTCAAAATATTCTGTATCTTGCATATGAGCTTCTGACGTTCTGACAACTACATATCTTCTGTCAGAACTTTCTAACTTCATCGGAACAGCATTGTTTGAAACCATAATGAAATTTGCAACATTTTCACAAACTCTTTGGTCTTTATACTTTCTTTCAACAACTCCAACTTTGTCTGTTATAAGACTCTTCAAAGCATCTGAGTTCAAAACTTTTGTTGTATCTATACTTTGAAGTTCATTGCAAACTATAAGTTTCATATTCTCTATTGAAGAGTTAAACTTGCCACAGATGTTTTCTAAGTTTGTCATATTCGGGTTCGAATAGCCTTCTAACAGTTTGCACAAAATATCTGTAAAGAATGTGTTCTTACCAGTTCCTTGTTTCCAATTATAATGAGAGCAGTTTCATTTTTAGCACTTGGATGTTGTAAGATGTTTGCAAACCAACATAAGATATACTCATAGACTCTTTCGTTTCCATTGCATATAATTTCTTTGACATGGTCTAACCAAGCTTCTATAATATTTTCTTTCCATTCTACTTGTTCGTATTTATATCCAGTGAAGATAGAATAGAAGTTTGGAGAAGGTGTATAAAACTTTATACCTCGAACTGAAAAATCTTCTAACTTTGACAATAAGATATCCCAAGCATCTAACATCTTCATGCCAACTTGTACGACTTTTATTTTCTTAAGTTTCTGTCTACATTCTTGTTCTGAAACTATTGTTGCTCTTGGTTTGTTAAAGACAACATCCCATTCTTTCATAACATAACATTCTGGGGCAGAGTCGACATAAATGACTAAACGTTTCAAATTCTCGACTGCTTTGTTATAGTCTCGAAATGGACACATATTTCTGAATGTTTGGAAGTCATAAAAATCTGAAACATCTATTCTGTACATTTTTATAAAAATAAAAAAAATATTTTTTTTTATTCTTGAGCTATTTGTTGCATTTGTTGTTCTTGAGCTATTTGTTGTTGAAGTTGTTCTTGTAGTACAATACTTTCACCAGTTGCATCTTCCAATTCGAAACTTTCTGCCGTCATTGACAAATACATAGGACATAAAAGTTTTACAGGAACAAAGTTTGCGTCAACTAAGGTTAAGTTTATGTTTGCTAAAGTGTTTGAGTTTACTAAAGCTGAAAACTCTGCATTCGAATGAACAATAGGCAAACCAGCAGAGAAAGTGTTGTTTATACGCATAAGTATCTTTTGGTCATAGTAGTTTCTGTCGACATTCGAATAACACTTTGAACCTAAGTTTGAAACAATATAGGGTGTCCAAAGGTGTGTTTAGCACAAACCTGAATACTGCGAATAGAAATAAACAAGATACATATATATAAAGTTTATTTAAATATAATCACCATTGGATTCAATCACGCGTTCGCAGCGATCGATCCAGGCTTGAAAGACACGCTTTAAATCATCATGAGAAAATTGCTCAAATTGCTCTCTTACAAAATTTTCAAGATCATCTGGACTCGTGAATTCGCGTCCTTCAGCTCTCTTTTTTAGCGTGCCGAATAAATAAAAGTCAGAGGGTGCAATATCAGGTGAATAAATTGGGTTTGGAACAACTTTGACATTGTTTTCCACCAAGTAATTCATTACCTTATGACTTTTGTGAACTCTTGAATTATCAAAATGAATTGCAAACTTTTGTTTTTGTTGTTTGGATTTCTCAAACTCATCAGAATTGATAATTTGAGTAAGAACATTGTCAATTAGATACTGAGCATTCATCGTATTAGGTTTTTGAAGAATATCAATTGCGATGATGCCATTCACGCCCCAAAAAACCGACAACATCATCATTGGTGTGTCAATTTTTTTCTTCGGGAATGTTTGCGGATTTTCATCCTTCGGGATCCACATGATTTTGGCTTCTGTTGCATATTGAAACCAAGACTCGTCCCCTGTTACTAAAAAGCGAAACTTCTTGGATTGATACGCACCCAATATAGAGAGGAGCTCTTTCGAAGATTGGACTCTAGATTTTTTTTGAACTGAATTAAGGTTGTGCGGAACCCAACGTGTATACGCTAGTTTGTAGTTCAAATAATTGTGCAGATAATAACTGACTGTTGTACGTGGTATCTTTGTCATCTCCTCTATCCTTCTGAGTGATGCTCTTGGGTCTTCATCTAGCGCTTGAAGAATTGCTTTGATTTTTCTTTGATCCGGCGATTTTTTGTCAATTTTTATGATGGGCGCCTTTTTGTTCATGAAGTGATACATCCTAACATGATACGTTACAGTGGAATAGCTAGGAGCATCCATACCTAAGCATTTTACCAATGTCTCGTAGATTTTTTACAGTCTTTGCATTTTTTTGCAAGAGCGAGGATGTTTTCTTTATGATTCATTAAAAAAATGAAAAAAATCCCGCCAAAATTTCCCGCGAAACCGCCTCTTGTCTCAAAATTCATTTTATATCCCGGCATGGCGCCAAAATACAACATACTCATCATATACATATATTCATATTTTTTATTATATATTTATAATCAGCATATATCTCCTTTAATAGTCTCATATAGAGCGCTGTGCTAAACGCACCTTTGGACACCCTATATATAAAATAGGTGTACTTAAAGTCAATGGAATAGACATTCCTTGTATGACACCTTTTCCTGTTATAGGAAACTGTTGGTAGTAAAAACCAGATATAAGTTTTGTATTATAGCTCATATTGTTTATAGTAAACTCAGTCGGACATCCAAACATAATGAAACCTGCTCTAGTTGCAGCACATGTTACACTCGTCCTTAAAGTATTAAATAAGTCAACAAAACCTGTTGGTGGTATATCTGAGTAAGTATCTTCAAAGGAGTATTTTTTACCATTCACAACAATAAAGTCTTCTGGTGTCAAAAGAGCAAAACAGGCTTTAGTCGTCATTGTGTTTAAGGTTAGTTTACAATATCTCCTTGAGGACTTTGTAAGTTTGTTGTTATATAGAATTATATGACTCAGGTTTTTAGTCGTAATAGTATAAACCACTATGTCTTCTGCCATTTACATATATTAAAAGTTTTCTGAAAGTGAGAAGAACTTCATCTAAACTTTCACATGGCGTTTCTTGAAGTTCTCTGTCTAAGAAGTTCAAATATTTTGTAAAGACATAGAACTTTCCTTTGTCTACACGAACAAATAAAACAGGTCTTTCATATCGTTCAAAAGTGTGTAAAGTCCTTTACATGAAATAAAGTCTATATTATTTTTCTTCAAACATCTTTCAAGAAGTTTGACATTTTTACTTAGCAAATAAATTTTAATGAAATGTGTGGTCGTCAAATATTTTTATGACGTCTGGGAAACTATATTTTAAGTTCAACGTTTCACCTCCTTTCATAACGTATATCTTGTCAATGACATTATATGAAACACCACAGCAACTAACGTCGGGTTCTATTTCTTTGATGTTTATATCGTCTGCCTCTGTCAAAAGTTTCAATAGTTCTTTCAAAACTTCATGAGGTGCGATGACATATGAGTTCACTTTTACAGGGTTGTGTTCGACCAAGTTTAACATTATACCTAAAGCTTGACAAATCTTCTCCTGAGTTTGAAGTTTGTCTTTAAGTTGTTGGTAGTCGTTTCGAATATCTGCAACAGAACTTAAGTCTCTGCTAACTTCAGGGTATGTTGGTGTTCTTTTACAGGAACTATTGTTATACCATCTTCGTCTTCGTATGGTTTCCCCACTCAACATCTCTTTCTTTGACATTGACAATAACACTTTGACTGTTTGTTTGAGTGGTGAATTTAACTTCACATCTGCCACCGCCATTAAACCTTTTGAAACACTTACGCTTCTATTTTTCGGAAATGACATTTTACTTCGAATAAAAATATGGACGTATTCGAGTATCTCTTCGAATTGAAGCAGAACAAAGTTTACACACACAAACAATACAAATACATTGACAGAATAGTTCTTTACACAAACAATGGAAAATGTTATAGAATAGCAGTCTTTGCTGAACCAAAATATTTTCATAAAGCAAAGAAAGTTGGTATAACTGAAATGGTGAAAGTTCTTGAAGCAGACAAAAATATAACTTCAAAACTTACAGATATTTCTAAAGGTAAGTTTATAATACAATTTTATGTCAAAACTGGCGTACTGTCAATATTTGACGGAGAGAAGTCAGTTCAAGAACAACTTACTGACCTGCTGCCAAAATCTGCTCGATGGAAGCTGTCGTTATGCCAATCTGAGGAGCTCCAGCAGGTTTCATCGAACGAATCTTCAAAAGAGCATCTTCCGTGAAAAGTGCTATTGGTTTTGTAAACTTCTTTGCTCTCAGTTCATCTGGACCGTCTCTGTCACCAGTATATTGTATTTGAACTGTACCAACAGTTGAAATACCACCCATAAAGCTTCTGAGTCAGCAAATGGAATGCCAAGCCAAAAGTTTGAACGGTCTCCATTTGTATATTGAGTTTTTTTGACCTCCTGTATGAGTCCATACTTTCACATATGGCATAATAGAACTTTGCATTTCAGGGTTTATGGTTGTTGTGAAGTTGTTGTTAAAGTTCATAGCATCTAATGTCAAGTTGTATGACCTCATATCCTCAACTGTAGAATATTCTTCTCTTGGATAATATTTGCCATCTATGTTTATATGATATTTAATACCGGGGTTGTAGAAACAAGAATAGTCATTTATAGTTCGTCTGAAAAGAACAAACATAGTATCTGCATGTTTCATTGCAGTTGTTAAAGCAATATCTGTCTTGCACCTGGGTCAGCACTTTGGTTTCCAACTTCACCTGCAAAGTCTTTGACAGATATTTGGTGTATAGGAACATAAGTGGAACTGCAATATATTTGGCAGCTTAAAGCATTTGAAATATCTGGGTCCAACATATAGACTGCAAGTCTGCTTTCTATTCTCTTGCATTCAAATTTTTCGCATGTGAACTTAACTGGGTCCCAAGCAGTTCCAGCAGCATTGAAATAATAGTTTACTTCAGTGTTGAGGTTTGAGAAACCAAAGTCTAAGTCAACTTTGTCTTTGCAAAATTCGGCGAATGACGTTTTATTTGGTCCCTCTACGTCTGTAATAGTGAATGGGTCTTGTGTTGGTGCAATGACTAAGTTATTTTTGCTTGGAGTAAGTTCGATAGAAATTTTTCCTGCCCAGTTTGGCAAGTATCTTAAAAACCTGAAGATGAGGAAAGATGACAAAGGAACTCTAAGTTTCAGTTTTACTTTAGTGGCAGCAGTTCCATCTGAACCAGAAAGGTTAACATAAACTCCTGGAACGTTAGGGTCAAGTCTTCTTATTTTCTCAATGGTGGCATACTGGTCTGTATTTCTCTAGCTTGTGGTTGTACTGAGTTTCTCAAAGCGAACCATTCATAGTTTGCCCATGTTACTGTTTGAACTAAGTCAGAGTTAGAATATATCTTATATCCCATGAAAACTTCTGGAGCATATTGGTATCCGACATAGAAAATTCCATTGCAACCTTTCTTGTCAGACAACTTGGCAGAAGGTTTTATTTCAATGTCTTGTTCCACGTATAAGAATGAGTTGTCAATAGAAATAATATGAAACCTGTCGCAAGCAATATCTACTGTTGTTGAAGAACCTTCTCCAAACTCACCTACATTTCCATAAGAAACAGCAGTTGTATATTCGTAAGTTCCAGGAACTATTTCTGACCTTCTAATGGCATTGTCGCATTCGTTATACCATTCGGAAACATTTCCATTCATAGCATCCAAAACTGTTGGCGTTATATTCTGAGCGGCGTACATTTCATATGGGTAAAATATAGAATAGTTGGATTTATGTGTCATAATAGAACCCACGTGGACCAAGCTTTACTTTCTTCCTGGCTGAGTTTTTAACTCTTCTTTTTCCTTCATTGCCACTACTTTCACTAGATGAAGTTACTTCTTCACTACTTTCACTTTGTTCTACTCTTCTCTTCTTCTTTGGTAACTTGCCCTCTGCTTCAAGTTGTTGCATCTTTGCCTCATGTTCACCTAGTATGTTGTAAATTTCCCATGTCCTTTTTGCCTTTGGCTCTGGTCGCCCATCTCAGGTAACCTATATCCTAGAAAGAGTTTGTCATAGTTTGTATTTGAGTCTTCGCGTATTGTTTGCATGACTCTTTCCTGAGTTTCCGGTTCAAGCTCTTCAAACAGAGCTTGTCCATATGGAATAAGCTCGTTTCCAAATATATGTTTTTGTAGCCATTCTGGTTTTCTTTCCATGTTACCAACAATATCTTTTGTGAATGGGAAAGCTTTTACCCAATGTTTCAGTCTTGCGTCATTTATTTCTGTAGTTGGTTTTATTTTGTCAAGGAACATGTTTTTCAATACTAACATTTCATTTGGTACTGTCCATTTGAGTTTTCTTAAATATTCATCCCTTCTCGGTTCATTGTCTGCAAAGTAAGTTTTTATGACATTTTGCAAACTTTCGTTTGCAAGGTCATGTACAATAGGTTCTCTTCCTTCTCTCTCCCTAACTTTCTTTCTAAACTCTTCACCAAATATACCATCTCTATGGTTCTGTGTAGTTCTTTGAGATAAATGTTTTAGAACGTCAGGTGTTATATTTCCATCAGCCATGTTCATTTCATACTGGTCCAAAATATCTGCATCTTTCATATCTTTCAATGGCATTAAAGCCGCGCTGAAAATACCAGCTATATCTGGTTCACCATTGACTTCCATTGCGTCTACAACTTCTTGGAATTGAGGTTGTAAGTTTATGAACCACCTATCCGGGTTAGCTTTATGACCCCATCTCATTGTAGTTCCATCGTCTGCAGAAACAAAAGTAGGTTTGTTTCCATCTTGGTTAGGTTCTGAATGAACTTTAAACAATGTTTCATTTTTATATGTTTTGTTGAAATTTAACCTTTTATTTTCACCGAGTTCAGCAAAAGATTGAACGTTATATGGTCGTAAGTAAAAAGGGTTATTGTATTTGCGTACATTTTCTTTCAGTACTTCCATTCTATGCTGAATATTTTCATCTGGTGTTGGAGTCTTTTGTATGTCGGCAAACATTTTTCGATATTCTTCTACTATGTCAGCCGAATTTTTTTTAGACTCTTGGAAAGATTCCATATTCACCTCATACTCTTGTTGAGGGTCAAGATTTTTCGGCTGTTCCAAATCTTCATCTAGTTCTGTGAAGTTAGTTTCCAAAGGAGGGACTTGTTCGTTTCCTTCAGGCTCTTCTAGCTGTTGTTGCTGAACTATTTCTTCCATGTCTGGTTGTATCTGAACTTCTTCCTGTGGAGTTTCTTGTACCTCATCTGCTGGCATTTCATATATTCCGAGACCGTTTTCAACAAGTTCCCTATTTAAGTCATCCGCATTCATAAGCCTTTGTTCTTTCGTTCCGTCTCTATTTTTTACGCGTTTCATGAAGATAGTTGAATCATCATTTATCTCTGACACCAAATATCTCGGAGTAAATTCAGTCATGTCATTTGGATGATATGCTATTAAATCATATCCCTTAGCGAGCTTGTATTTTCCAGGTTTGAAATTATATCCCATTTGGTGCTGAACCATAAAGCTAAATAGGTTCGGGTCAGTATTTCCTTCCTTGAACTTTCTAATAGCTTCTTTATATCTGTCACTAAAGTCAAGAGTATCTGGGTAACCATAGTCTTCTTTAAGCATTTTTAAGAATTCTTGGTTTCCTTGTTCTCTACTTCTTTTATGTCCTTGCTCTGTTTGTGGTTGTTGTTGCTGTGCTGGTTGTGGAGGTGGTTGTTGTTGCTGTGCTGGTTGTGGAGGTGGTTGTTGTGCAGGGTTTTGAACTGTTGGTTGTGGTGCAGTGTTTTGAACTGTTGGTTGTTGTGCTGGTTTTGGTGCATGCCTGTGTCTGTGTCCATGTGACGATGTAAATGTTTTAGGTAGTCCTGGTGCAGGTGCTTCTCTTGGAGGGTTTGGTGGTATATAGGTTCCACTAGCTAGTATATAAGTTCCACCAGCTGGTATATAAGTTCCACCAGCTGGCACATATGTTCCATCTGCAGCATAATGTCCTACCTGACTTTCGTTTTTAAGAAAGCATTTACTAGGTCTGTTTTGGTCTGTTGTAACTCTTTTTCTTGACTTTCCACAACAGTTGCTCTAACGGTGTCATAGGCACTTTGAACTGCCTGTCTCGTTGCTGCATCTGTTATTTTCGTCATATTTTGTGCTACTTCTCTTAACTCTTTGTCGAAACCTTCAGACTTCAGTTTCTTTCCAGATGAGAAGTCGTTCACTAGTTTCACCTTACTATGAAGAGCTTCGAAGGCGTTCTTAAAGTCAGCATTTGTTAAAGCTTCATTTGAACTGTCTTCATCCCTTGTATTTTTGTCCTTATTGACCCTATGTTGGGCTGCTTTAGCGTTGGCTTGGGCATCTAACCAGTCATTATTAGCTTTTATATATTCTGCGCTTTTCATTGCCTTTTGCATGGCTGCGTCGTTATTTTTACTTTCTTGTGCTAAGTTTTCATACTGTACGGTTTGGTTTTGCAACTGTAAAAGTTTTTCTGCTTTACATTTGCTCAACTTCTTTTTTATACTCATCGCTATCCATATATGTCTTCAGGGCTTTTTGTTTTATCTCTTCATCTTTCAGTACTTTATATTGAGTAGTATGGTTTTTCAAATTTATAACATCTTGTTCCATTTTTGCTACTTCTGCTGCTTTTTCTGACACTTTTTTTGCATATTCCTCTGTACTTAGTTCTTTCAGTTGTTCTTCTTTCTTCTTTTTCTCTACGTTTAACTCATTGAGTTTCTTTGTGTGTCTGTCATATTCTAGTTTCTTTTCGTTTTCACTTATTTGTTTCTGTATGTCTATGTTTGACTTTTTGACATCTGTTATTTGATTT
Organism: Trichomonas vaginalis G3; assembly: GCF_026262505.1. NCBI lineage: Eukaryota > Parabasalia > Trichomonadida > Trichomonadidae > Trichomonas > Trichomonas vaginalis. The sequence goes on along the minus strand of NC_067206.1, from coordinate 20,355,864 downwards.
TTGAGTGAACTCAAATTCATTTGACTTTGAGGGTTATAAGCTGTTCCGTCTGCAGCTCCACCATAGCCTGCCATTTTCGCTAAAAGTGCCGCTCTTAAACCTCCACTCTGTGCACCAATAACTCGGTTTAAAAGCATAGGGTTGCTTGACATTTGTTGCAACATAGTGGGGTCATTCATTATTGTTGTTGCAACTGTTGTTGTGGTGTCAGTTTTACTATTGGATGTTTCAATGCTCTCTTCCTCTTACGTATATTCTTACGTAGCTTACGTGGCATTTTAAGTGAAGTAAAAAACGGTTTTTGACAGATGTTTATATGACACTATTTGTTCAGCACAAAAAACTACTCGGTCAAAGTGTTGTCAGTTTTGTAAAATAACCGTCCTATCTCATTCTATAAGGGGAAAAAGGCTTCTCAAAGTTTACTTCCTTGGAACGCCTGTAACTTTTCCTGTAGCGACGATAGACCCTTACTTGTCCGGACAAAGTTATACTAAACATCTTCAGGGCTAGAGGGCACGAAGTGCCTGGAGGCCCCACTACCTTTTTTTTTTTCAAAGCAATTGATACACCCGTAAGACTTCAAAAGATCGTAAATTTATGAGAAGTTTAGCCCTAAAGCCGAATTTATTGCTTTTGACACATTATTAAAATAATGCTATTTCAAAGCTCCCATCTACATCAATTCTTTTTTTTGAATGATGCTACCAATTAATTTGAATTAAAAGTTATCTCTTACCCACACAATTTAAAAATGAAAAATCCTGCCACAAATTGCTTTATAATCAAAATAATTTGATGTTGGATTTTGAGATTATCAATTCTGAATTCAGAAAACAAAAAGATTGTAAAATCTTTATCTCCATTTAATGTTTATCAATAAAAATATAACAAAATGTAAAATGAAAAAAAATTGAATGTCAAAAGATTAATAGCAGAACTTCATTCTTAATTATTTTGTTTTAAAAAATCATGACAAAAAATTTCAAAATCAATCAAAATTGAGATAACATTAATTTTGCAAATTACCTCAGACTTTTCAGAGGATTGAGTTGCCACTCAATCCTCTGAAATAGTCTGTGGTAATTTTTAGTCTCTACACTATTTCAATATAAGCTCCATTTTTAAACAGTTTTTAAAAATCGAGCATTGAAAAGTGTGATGAGACTTTATATTTTTTTTGAACATAGAAGAGATTGATTATGAAACGAATATGCTCGACAGCAGATCCGACGATGAATCGATGGATACACAGGAGTCTATCGAATCTGTAAGTGAATCAAAAAGTACAACCTCTTCAAAACCACCAGAAACTTTTCTTGATCCAAATGAAGTTGTTCCTTCAACATATTTTTATAAAAAATCATCCTCAAGGCCTACTATATCCGAACTTCGTGAAAAATCGAAACATTCAAAACACAAAAAAGCTCCTCCGGTTGATGAAACTAAAAAGAACATGGGTACCTTTACTGGCGTTTATCTTCCAGTTATTGTCAACTTAGTTGGTATGACATACTGGGTTCGTGCAGGCAAGTTAGTTGGCGACTGCGGCGTTGTTTATGCTTTACTTATTATCTGGGTTTCTGCGATCATTTCCATTATCCTTATCAGTTCGTTATCAGCTCTCGGAACAAATGGCGAAATGGATGGTGGTGGTATCTATTTTGTTATTTCTCGCTCAATTGGTCCTGAATTGGGACGTTGTTTAACAATTTTCTTAGATGTTTCCACGTGCTTGGGTGCTGCTGCTATCGTTGTTGGTTTTGCTGAAACAATTGTTTCCGTTTACGAGCCTAAATACATAACAGGAAAAGCAATCAACGATGTTCGTCTCTTGGCATTCGCAATTATGTTCATCTCAATTCCATTATCATTTAGATGGACACAATCGTTACGAATTACGAGTTTTACCCACTTGATGGGACTTGCAAGTTTCTTCATTGGCTGTTTCATGCATAAACCATATACCGTACAAGGATTCATCGGGCAATCAGTCGAAAAGTTCAAAATCAACGCGTTTGAACCCAGGACCGTCTCAAAATTCTTTGGTTATATCTACACAGTTTCGCCTGCCTTTACATCATTAACAGGATGTCTTTCTTACGCAGGAAATCTCAAACGTCCGCAGAAAATGATACCAAATGGCCTTGTTTACGCGTTTGCAACGTCATTATTGATCTGGCATGTAACAATTATATTACTTGGACTCTGTGGCGACAAACAATTCCTTCAAGAAAATACAATCAGTCCTATTATTGCATTTGGAATCAATAAATGGATTGGATTTGCAACAATTATCGTTTTCGCTATGCACAGATCACTTGGTAACATCGGATACGAAATTGGTCTTATTACTGATATGGCCAATGATAATCTCCTCCCTAAAATCAGATGGTGCTACGATTATTGGATGCCTCTTTCAATTACAGCCATTTTCATCGGAATTGGTAGCTTAGATTTCAGCTCGAATATCAATACGATTTTCTGGCTTACAATGGGTGTTGTTTTCAACTGGTGCGTATGGAGTGCATCAAGATCTCACATTCCAGGCTGGAGACCTAAATCTAAGCTTTACAGTCCATGGCTCAGCTTCTTTGCATCATGATATCTTGGTGGAATACGATAATCAACTGGGTTATTTTCGGCATAATATACTGGATAAGCAATTGGAAAGGATCTGATAAGAATTGGGGTTCTTTAATCCAAGCCAAAGCCTTTTACAACGCATATTCTCATGCATTGAATACCCAGAGAATTGAACTCAATCCAAAGATATTTAGAATCAATTTGTTGACAGTTGTTGGCGAATCAGAAAAAATTGAAGAAACTTCTTTGCCATTTATTGATATTGTCTTGGGAGGTGAAGGTTTCTGCATTGTAGTTAGTATGGGTTAATTGGGTACTGTGGCACTGCGCACCTACTTACCCATTATATGTGAATTTGACACTTTACAAAACCACTAACGTATATTTTACAAATCAAACGACAACACTAACTTAACCTTAAATATTTACAAAACCGCCAACCATTTCACCTCACTAACGACTTCGCTAACGAACTCACTAATGAAAAAATAAACGTTCTCATAAATTTTCTTCTATATCTTCATCGTCAATGTTAACTCTATTGTAGTCATACTTGAAGTCATAAAGTTTCTCAAGTTTTGAAATGCATAGTCTTGTTAACTTACCTTCATCATCATAAGTTTTTATAAAACTACCATGACAATCTTTATACACAGTCAATGTATAGTCAACTGGTCTAGGATGAAGTGTAAAGAACATGTTATACTCAGGAAGGAAGAATAAATGTTTAAATGTATGTTTGTTATATTTTTCGATTTGTATGAGTTGCTTTTGTTCTGTCATTTATAAAAAAATAAAATAAAAATAAAATAAAAAAATAAACTTAAAAATTAATGATATCACCACTCCCACACGTATGAAAACATAGCACAAAAATATATTTAGGTGAAGTGGTGAGATCTCACCTGTTTTTTCACCTGTTTTTTCACCCTGTTGAATTCATTGCTTTATAACTCTCTTCCTTGGTTTCTTTTTAGTTGCTTTCTTCACGTCTGTCTCCAACTTGACTGTCTTTCTTCTTCGGCCGTAATGATACCAGTTACTTCCACCAGTCAATGGGTCAAATGGTCTTTCGTAAGGGTTTCCATACATTCCATAGGGACCATACGGAAGAACTACTGGTGGAGAAGAAACATTTTCTATAGTTCCATCGACTCTATTTAAATGCATTGTTTCACCTTTCATCTGGTCATTAAAGTCTTTTGCGTGTTTTGCAAACTCATCGTCCTTTCCTAAAGCATTTTCTGACTCAGTCGCAACCAAATTGGATGCTTTATTTATGAGCCCTATTTTATTTAATCTTAACTTCTTTGCAACCCAGCCTCCAATCTTCCCTTTATTTGCATCTAATGTCTTCGAAACCCTTCCTCCACTCATTTTATTTACTGCGTCATAAGCTCCAAGTGCTTTTGCTCCAAATGCTAATGCTTTTGTTCCCATTGCGCCTAAAGCTGCCCAAGCTACCATTTACACCATATTAAAATCATCTCTCTTCAATATTATCTCATAAAAGTTCTCGTTACTGGAGAAAGTCAATGAAACATAAGCGTTCTCACGGGCTTCGCCCTCACCGCTTTGCGGTCTATCTAACTTATTTCTTATATCATCTATACGCTTCAAAATGTCTGAACAATTGCTAACATCTTCTACAACAGTTATTTCATCATGAATGACCTTCAAGAACAAGCTCATTTAATATGCTATTAAAATCATCTCAATAATGAGTCCATCCTTTCCATCTTTAGGTAGCACAACATCTTTCATTGAAGAAGGTTCGACAAGTCTTATGTTAAACTTACTGACAAAGTTTGTTATACTATAATGCTTCGGCGGCGAATACATGTAGTTTGAAAGACATAATATAGATTCTTCAGCAAATTCACTTATACTGGATTTTATAACAATGTTCTCACGAGACCAAATACCACCAATTGACAATCTTGTAAGCAATCCTGCTGAACCTTCTACTGTAAACGTCGATGGTAACATTCCACGAAGGTCATCTATTGACATCGTTGAGTCACTGTATTTAAATATTTTCTTAAAGCAATCGTCATTATCTAACCATGCAATAGCTTTGAAGTTTTCATTCGAATATACATCTGCTTCATTAAATGTAAAACCTGACTTCTTTGCAGAGACGACTTTAAAATCTATTGAGTTTGTTTCAAAATTATATGCTATGGTAACTTCTGAAGGTAATGGATGTCCTTCCGCAGTCAGTTGTTCTCTCACTACCGTTTGAAGCTTTGTATTAAAAACTTTCATGTCATCTCCTGTATCTAAGTTCACATACACAGCAACAGGAAAACTATCTTGCTTCTTTGTTTCATCATTATACCTCAAAACATTAAAGTTCTTCAATAATATTGTTCTTCCTGCTGGAATACTTCGAACCTGTCTGATTTCAATAGCTTTCTCACCTCCTACATACTCTACCCAGTGTCTTGGATATTCATAAGTATACTGACTTTCTTGAATTTTGGTTGGTTTCATCATAACATGTTCATAGTATATCTTTATACTCTTGTCAGTTAGACTCGGTGCTATGTTCTGAATATTTCTGACTTGCATTTTTAATGGAGATAAAATGAAGCATTTAATACATGACGTAGATGAAGACATGAATGAAACTACAGACAAACTTAACTCTTCTCTCATTCTTCCTTTCAGTAAGGACTATGAGTTCTGTTCAAATGGTGTTTATTTCTATTGTGGAAAGATGGGCTCAGGTAAGACATTTAACCTCATTCGTCATATACTCATAACAGAGCGTTTAGGAAACGACTCTTACTATGACCAAATCATTATATCAGCAACTTCAGACTCTATGGACTCAACAGCGAAAACATTTATGTCAAAAGTTCAAGCCTCTGTCGTTAAAGTTCCAGACAGTGAACTCATTGAATTTCTTCAACGTTACATTCGACGTAAGAGGAAATATTATGCCATCGTTGAATTTATACAGTCAGGAATGCAAAAGACTTCTGAGGAGATGGAAAGAATTATTGACAAACATCACTTACGTCAGTACTCAGGAGTTTACGATATGAAACGACTGACAAACTACATTCTATCAAAACTTTCAAAATACCCCTTCAAAAAAATATCCTTCAAACACTTTATTAGTTTGTGACGACTTCGCTGGAAAAGGTTTAGTTTCAAAACCAGACTCACCATTAGCTAACATCATACTAAAGTCAGACATTACCACTTAACTGTAGCAATACTTATGCAAACATGGAGGTTTTTAGCTTTAAACATAAAACGTCTCATAACTGACTTCGTTATCTTTCAAGGTTTCTCACGTTATGATATTGAACTCATTTGGAAACAGTCAGGTATAACATTACCTTTTGAAGAAATTTGGGAAGCATATAAGTCTCTCATCTCTCCTCGTTCATACCTTGAGATTCATATCATGACTAATACCATTAAAGTCAAAAATATTCCATGGGAACGACCAACATTGTTTTAAAGTTTAACCTTCAATTGACTGATGGTAAACAAATTCCATGCATCTCTGTCGCCATTTCTGTTAATATTTTTGCTGTCATTCATATCATCCACTTCCCCATCCGTTAGCTTTTGAGGATATGCGTTAGAATAGCTGTTCTTAAATGAAGGCTTTTCACCTTTGAGAGCATAAACTCTATAACTTTCTGCATACTTTATGTTTGAACCTCCTGAGCCATCATTGACATAAATTTTTATAGGCTTCCACCCTTTGTTCATGTTCCTGCTTCTTCCCTTAGCTCTTTTGTTCAGTAGTTCTACATCTTTATACACAGCACCTGTCTCAGTGAATTCAACAATATTTTCATTCGTTAGCTTTACATTCAAACCCTTGTCGAGTATATTGTTCATTTCATACATATAAAAGGTTTTTATTCTATATGAAATGAGAAGCAAATCCATCTTAGCTGGTGCCGTTAATGTTCCAATTGAACCAACATCAAATGTTGACTCACGAACGACAAACAATATTGTCATAAAGAACTATAGTTCAGAGTGTTTGAAAGAAAAAGAACCAGAACTTAAGTCGTGAATTTAAACTCAGCTTCAAACGCTAACGCTACATCAGATGTTAAGTTAGAGTATCCACCACTGGACCAAATTCTTTCAAGAGAAGCCAACGACAATCCTTACACAAATGTTCAAACAAATCCTTCAGATAACGTAGACCATTACCTTCTTCAGTTATACCAAACAATTTTACTCAAAGACGATAAGAAGCTTTTGACAAATCTTATAAAGCAAGAACCAAATAATTCTAACAAAGGAGGACCTTGAAAATGTTATCTCACGAATAACAGGGAAACAATGTGTCATTGACTATCTCGACCCTGAAATCGAATGCTGTGGTCAAACTCCACTATTCATGAAAATAGGTAACATCCGCATCATTGAAACACCAGGAACTACAGGAGTTGAGTTTAAGTATAAATATTCGAACGAGTATACAAAACTATCTACTGACTATAACTTTGTTTGAAATATGTTTTAGTAAATTAAAGCAGTCAGGGCTCTTTGAGTCTTGGCGCTTTGCGCCGTCAGTCAAAAAAATTTCAAGTTAGCAATTTGTAATATCTATCCAAAACTTCTTCAACAGTATCGAACTCATCTTCATAATGCAAACCTAATCTTATTGACTTGGTGCAGTTTTCACTAACACAATATTTTTCTGTTCTCTTGACTGACATAACTAATTCATTTGTTTCATCAAACAGCAACAACCAAAGTTCATGACCTAATACATAACATTCATACTTTATATTTTTAGCTCTGAGTTCTCTTGTAAGCTGTTGCATTTAATATTTTCTAAAAAGTCAACTTCAACAGTCATTCGCACTGGTGCCTTCAGTTCTACAGGCTCTCCTTGAAAGTCAACAAGTCTGAATTGCATGTCTTTCAAATTATGAGGACTAATGCGAACCCATTTACCTAAATGAGTTGCTATGACAGGAACGTTTCGAATGAACATTGAATTTACTTCATAACAGAAAGACTTATATTCTACTGAACCTTTACTATTAACTCCTGAAATACCTGTGACATTAGCTATTTTGACTCAATGTACAAACAATTGCCATAACATACGTATGGAACAGATTCATCTCAATCATTTTGTCAACACTTTTCAAAGGAAATGTCATATGGTATGCACCCAAAAGAAGTTGTACTCTATGACTCATTCGTGTTATCTTAAACTCCTTCGCATAACTGAACTTCAAAACTCCTGCAATAAGTTTAACATTCATTAAGTTTTCTTCGTTATCCTTGTTTATTGTAGTATTTATGAGAGCATTTAACACTCCAGCTAATGTTTCCATCTTATATTCTACATTATTGTGAAATCTTATTTCGTGCTTCTTTCCATCTATTTCAATCTCCATGAAATCTGTTTCATCTGTTATGACAAAAGTTGCGATAGTATTGAAGTCAACAACTCTGAAAGCAAGCGCTTCATTCTGAAGACCTAAGTTTGTTTGTAGCTTTACTGTCCCGTATTCATTTGGGTCTGTACTTTGCAAATAGAACAACATTTTATTCTCATTAAAATATGAGTATAGCTGCATATGCGTATGAAGCTGACAGAGCTAAACGTTTATATTTTGGTCAATACTCTCTCACACTTACTGACAAATATATTGTTATCACTGATGGAAATACTGAGAAATACATAACATGGAAGGACTATGAAAAGTTTGACCCTATTTTAACTCCATGTACTATGCCGTTTATAAAGGACGGTGAAATTATTGAAAAAGATAATACAATCGTATATAGGTCTGTTTATGAAGCATTAGAATATATGTTGAATCATAACCCAAAAAGATTTGACCCAAGCACTACACCATGTGCAATGCCTTTTATTAAGGACGGTGAAATCGTAAGAGTTCCGGATTCAACGGTTTACACAGCTGTTCAAAACAGTTTACAAAACATTTTAGCAAATATCTTTAATTCAAAAACTACAGAAATAAAATTACCGTATATAACAGATGCTAAAGAAATTAAATCAAAAACGACAACATTATTTACGTCACTTAATGATTTAATGACTTATATCATTAATATTCCTGCACCAACTACAGCATTTGATCCAAACTCGACGGTTTGCAGTGTACCTTTCATAAATGACAGTTCATTAATTGCTTTAAGGGATTCGACAGTAAATGAATCATTAAAGGCGTCATTAATGAAAATCATTGATTTTAATTCATTCACGAATACATATAATTCATTCATTAATGTTTCATATGCTTCTAAAGAAGGTGAGCCAAAAACTATCGATAAAGCGGTGTATGAAATAAAAGCATCAACGACGAAATTGAATTCGTTAACTTTTGACGGTGATAGTTTCGTTAATGACATAACATCGGGGAAAACAATTTTAACGAAAGAATACTTAAAATCTCATGTTAGTGAGTTCGTTGAAATTGAAAAGAAGGTGGAATTAAGTTCGATCCACTGAATTTCATTTTCAGCTTAGCGAATGCGGGTGTTAGTTTCGCTGAATGGACAACTATACAAAGTGAAATAAATGCAATATGGACGTTTTTGGGGTCAAAAGCGGAATGGGTGAGCTTGTAAATGCTGCAAGAACATTAGGTGAAACGGAAATTTTGTAGATGGTTTTAAAAGACTTGTTTCAAATGTTTTAACAAACACAAAGAAATTATTTAGATATACCATACATAACGGTCAGATTTTCGAACAGGTAGCAACAAACCCTCCGGTTATGGCTGCGTTGATGATGGTTAGAGATATAAAACCACGTAACGACGGGAACGAAGAACATGAAAACAGGATACTGGTCGGGTTATTCGAGACATTAAAAACGTGTATCCTGAGTTATTGATTTATTTAGAGGAGTTAATGATTCAATTTCAAAACATTCTATAACCCTCGATGAAGAGAATAAATTAACAGATTATATATTCGTCATTATTGCAGAATTAATGAAGAGAATAAATGAAAAAGGAATTGGTGATATCATTAATGTCAGCGATGTAATGATGAAAAGAAATTTTGACTCATTATTTACAGAACCGAAAAAACAGAATATAGTCTTTATGACGTAATTACTGAATTAATGAAAAAGATTAATGATAATAAGAGTTCTGGCGGAAGAGTTGAATTAGAAGTGAATGATGTTAATGAGAAATTAGCCGAAAAAGCAGACAAAAATGAGCTTTTAGCTCTGAGTGATAAAGTCAAGAACCACGTTCATTATATAACTTCAGACGAACAGATTATAACGGACTACCATGGATATTTAACACAGGATGAACAAATAAGCACTGAAGATGTTAATGAAAGAAGATATAAATTCATTCGTGCTAAAGGTTATGAACATAAGCTGTACTGTACAGTATGAACAGGGTAAAGCACAAGAAGCATTTGGTTATAACAATGAAATTTATGCTTCATACTTCTTTGTTAACGGTGTATTAGTTGAACCAAGATTTACTTTGAGAGTTAAGGCAAAAATAACTTTTGAAGATGCTATTAAAAGTAAAGCTGACAAAGATGAACTTGACGCAACGAACAAAGTTTTGAAATCTCATAAACACAACATCTCCGATATAAATGAACTTCAAGCTACATTAGACAGTAAAGCCGACAAGAACCATACACATGAATCCTTCACTACTGTTAAGCAGACGACATAATATTGAACTATACCTTGGTTCAAGTGCACCTTTAGAGAATCCAAGTACAAGCGTAAAAGATACACTAAACTCCTTAAATAGTAAATGTATGAACATTGAAGGTCATGTCAGAAACTTTGAAACATATAAACTACCAGCAATGTTAGATAAAAAGCAGATAAAGAACATACACATAAATCCTTCTCAACTGTTGCTATGAAAGTATTGAAGGAACGGTTGGCGGAACTGGTGGGGATGCATTATATTATAAACTCTACCTAACTTTCCACAAGGTTTAACATCGAATGAAAACATAACAACGAAGAAAGAAATTAGCTGTAAAAATGTTTATGTCATGGATGATGAAAATAATGTTAAATTCACTGCTCAAGATTTATATATAAGAAAGCCGACAAACAGCTTCAAACATTAAAGACTGAAATACTTCAAACATTATATCCTGTTGGTTCTTTATATACATCAATGAACTCAACAAATCCAGAAACAGTTTTAGGTTTTGGTACATGGCAGCAGATTGTAGATAAATTCTTATACTGTGCTAGATATTCAAAGCAAACAGGAGGTTCGAAGAAAATTAAAGAAACAAACCTTCCACCGCACACTCATACAGGAACTACAAACACAACAGGTAGTCATTCACATTCAATAACAAAAAGAGGTTATACAAATCTTGCAGCAGGTTCGGATAGAGAGGGATGATAGATATGATATTTCAAGTGACCCAGTAGATTCAAGCACAGGTATTTTCTGTGGAACCAGCAAATCATTCACACACTTTCACAACAAATCCAACAGGCTCGGGTGCAGATTATATGCCACATTTGTGACTATATTCGCATGGTACGCGTTCAATGAACGCGCTTGAGCCTAGAATAAAATCTTTAACTTTACATAAATGAGCTTGAAAGAAGTATTCGAACACACATCTATGGAGGTCATTTAAGAAGTTCAATCGAAGCTGCAAAGAGTTGGGATTTACTAACAGAGCTGAAGTGAAAAGGTTCTTTGACAAAAAATGTTGTACATCAAACAAAAATAAACCCTTACGACTACTTTTTACCAATTTACTCCAACGCCTGACGCATACCAATTTGACACTCTCATTCAAAGCAGAAAAGAGGACATAAACCATTCCTCATCTTCATAAATGTTAACACTCGTAAAGCATATGCATATCCATGAAAAATAAAGGAACTCGTGAAGTGTTAAGAGTTTTACAAAAGTTTGTAGCAGAACATAACCCAAGTACTTTAACATCAGACCAAGACAGTGCATACCTCAGCAATGAAATCACAGATTTTCTCATTAAGCATAACATAACTCACTACACTACTGAAGACCATAACCATAACATACTCGGCATCATAAACCGCTTCATAAGAACGCTCAGAGATTTAAACCAAGAGCGAGACTTTACCGAAGAAACAATGAAACATTTTCTCGAAGTATATAATTCCTCAACACATTCTACAAACAGGACATACACCAAATTCAATGACACAACAACAAGAAGAAAAGTATATACAAAAGAAACGAAGTCAAACACAAAATATCAGAAATTCAACACAATTTACCCTCACTCCTGGTACAAAAGTTCGTGTAGTTCTTGACGACAAACCGTTGACAAAGAAACGTTTAAGGTTAAGTAGAAACTATTATATCGTAGACTCTACGCAAGGTAATGGATATCTTATAAAAGCTGCTGACGACTCTATTGCGTTTTACCCTCGACATAAATTAGTTGAAAGTAGTAATGGCAAACTTGCTGAAACCATTGACGAAGCAAAGCGAGGAGTGGTTATTGAAATACTTGGCTACAACATAAACGATGACACTTATAAAGTAAGATATGAAGGAGGCGTTGAAGATGTTATACCATCTAAGAACTTGAGAGAGTCAAAGCCAACACATCTGGGACCATTAGAGCGGGAGTACTGGAAAGACAAAAATAAGCCAGAAAGAATAAGAAAATTCTTCTAAACTTTTTCATTAGATGTAAATCAGACATGAATGAGAACAGTCATGTATTATTAATGGTACCATTTATTTACACCAAAAATAATGTTTAGGTGAAGAGGTGAGATCTCACCCGTTTTTTCACCTCTTTTTTCACCCTCATGATAATTCTTCTAAACTTTTTCATTAGATGTAAATCAGACAAAGCATTTACCAGAAAGAATAAGATAATTCTTCTAAACTTTTTCATTAGATGTAAATCAGACAAAAATATATTTTAGGTGAAGAGGTGAGATCTCACCTGTTTTTTCACCTCTTTTTTCACCCTCGCCGCTTAGCGGCTCAGACCCTTTGGGTCTCGTGAATTTTCATGAATTTCCTTAAGATAGAAAAAATAAAGTTAGTTTTATTTTTATTTATTTTTTTATTTTGTATAAAAGATATGATTTCAACAATCGGCACAACAACAATTCAAACCACGAACGGCGGGACTCTGTCCACAACTACAGCACCAAACTCGCTAGTCATGAATCCTACGTCAATGTTGGTAGAGATGAAAAGCTTTATTCCTTCTTCATATACTTTTGAAACAGAAATCCAGAAGATAAAGCAAGAACTTTTAACAAGTAATTTAGACTGTAGTGCGAAAGATGAAACAAATGAACAGTATCTTTATGAAATGGAGGACCTCATCAACCATTTGCCTAAACTACCTGAAATTCAGCAGCAAAAACTAACTATTCCTGAATTCGACGAAATTGAAGTCAAAGCAACTGACTCAGTAGAAATTAAGAAATTCATACGTAAAGTAAATTATGAATTCCTTGGTTTTCATTGCAACCATAAAGTTATGGACAAAGATTGCGACATGGTTTATAAAAATATTTCTGACCTTTACAAATCCGAAGAATTTAAGACATACGATAACTTTGTTTCATTAGTTGCAAAATGTGTATGGCAGATAAGAGATAAAGATAGAAGAGGTAAAGTATGGAATGAACAGATAAAACCAGCAGCTTTTGAGTTAAAGAAAACCATTGACGCCTTAGTTGTTCTAGCTGGTTTTATTTCAATGTATAACGCAAAAACGATGCCGCAATGTTCAAAATGTAAAGCAGCAATAAGAAAATATAACTACTCAGTCAAAGAGATAGAAAGAATGCGAAACGACTATTCAGACTTAAAGAAAGAAGCAGAAAAGCCAGCAGAAGATAAAATGGATATGTTGACATTTCTTAATAAAAACTATCCAACAGCAGAAGATTTCCTTTTATCTGATGTCAAGAAGAAGTATAAAGAAACTTTCGGCATTGTTAAAACATTCGATGTACTAAAAGAAGAAATAGAAGCTACGAAATTGTTTAGGATTTCAAATATACATCGTACAATTCATGTAAAACGCTTGTGAAAAAAGAGGTGAAAAACAGGTGAAAAAACGGGTGAGATCTCACCTCTTCACCTCAATTATATTTTTGGTCAAAGCTTCCACGAGAGAAAAGATTCCTCATTCGCTAAGGATTCCAAAAATGAAAAAATCATTGATTTCGGCTGAGAAAAAACAGCAAAACCCTTCTTCCACGGGTTCTTCCACGGGAACAAAGAAATAAAGAAGAAATAAAGTAATTTTTTTATTTATTCCCGTGGAAGATAGAGCACTTTTATGACACTTTTTATTCACGACAAACAAGACAAACAAAGAAAATAAGAAAATACGGCGCTGTCGCGGTTCGAACCACAGACACTGACCCCTCCATAACACCACCTTAGACCACTGTGCTACGTAGCCTGTCGACATAAGATTTTATAAATTGCATATCTGACGTAAATTTATTTCCATCTGGCTTCCCACCGCATAAGATATTCATACGTGTTTGTAAGACATTCATTAAACTTCTTTTCTATTGCATCTAATCTTGCGTTATTTTTTCAATAACTTGTCTGTATTCTTCATCATTGTTAACCAATTTTTTATCTACAAATTTTTATTAGTGTTTGATTCCTTCGTTATGATAACGGTCATATTCTTTCAATACGTAAGTGAAACAAAATGCGTCGTACCTTCAATCTTAAAGCTTAAAGAACTTTCAACACAGTTTTGAGGGTCTGTCATGCGTTCAATGAGATAGTTTCGAAGTCAGTCAATAATCTTTTTAAAGTCATTTCATACAGGATAAAATTTAATGTTGTGAAGAAATAGTGTTTATCTCAGAAATAACGCTAATTTTATTTTTATTTATTTTTTTATTTTGTATGTAAAGACAGTAATGTCAACATCAGAGAACACAACAACAGTTATAGTCCATGAAGCTATAAATGAAGAATACGAATACATACAGTATAACAAACAGTTACTCTCATTCGTTCAGTCAAAGAGACATGTACCAAATGCAAAGTATAATGAATGCTCTTCGTTCTACAAAGCAAGCATATCATTGGTTTGAAAACCAACAGACAAAAGAACTTTTAGAAGAATTTCCTCATATGATTGCTTCCCTCGGAAAACCGAGAGAAGAGATTCCGTACGAAAATCGCAAGAATTTGGCTCCTGGTTTGAAAGGTTATTATGTTCATAGACTTTTAGTAAATGCTGTAGCAATGTGGGCTTCACCTCGTTATGCTTGTTATATTTTCATGATGTTAGATGAACTATATAAAGCAGAACGTGGAGAGATGGAAAAGAAACTTCAAGCAAAAGATGAAGTCATTGAATCCAAAGACAAAAGCATACAGAAAAGAATAACGTTCAGTACCAAAAGGAAAGGAAAAGAGTTATAAGTATATGATATTACTGAAGAGTTGGAGAAAGAAGAAGATAAAGATATGGTTATGTTGCATTTAGTCAGAAGAAACAACAAGAGCTTTTATGACTTAGCTAAAATATTAAATCTGACAGAAACTGGTTCTATCGTGAAAACTTACCGATTTCAATGACACCGAATGAGCAAATAAAGGAAATTGTCAAAAATACTCTTCCTCAAACACACTATGACATCAAAGGTTGCACAATACTTACATTCAAAGAAGACTTAACATTACTGAAGGAAAAAATAACAGAATATTTCGATAACTTCAAAGAGGAAGAATAAAAAAATCTAAGCTAATTTTATTTTTTTTTATAAAATTTTATCTCATATGAAAGAACATGAATTTAGAATATTCGGAACTCATGACAGAAGAAGAGAACGAACAACATGTAAAAGATTATGCAAAATTTCTGAAGACATACAAAGCATTTAAACAATATCTAAATGCTTCTAAAGATTATGCAAAATTTCTGAAGGTATATAAAGCTTATGAAAAAGCGTATGAAAGTTTATACATTGGGGAATTGTTGTAAAATATCGATATGAAGACTAACCAAAAATATATTTTTGCTTAAATAGCTTCAGGGTCTATTTTTCAACCATTTCACTTCCTTCGTCAATGTCAATAGAAGCTTCTTCAACCTTTGGTAAGAATTTCTGTATAACATCTTTGTTCGTTATTGTCTTCAGAGATGAAGGATAATATTTCACATTTGTTTCACCCTTCTTATATTCTTTCTGTTCGGAAAGATTTAAAGCAATACTGAAGAAGTCAATATTAGAGTTCTTTATAACAGTATAATGAGTATCTTTGACATTCACGAAGAAACTCTTTTGTTTCAAAACTACTGCTAACTCTTGTGAAGTATAACGTTTGCGGTCAATGACGATAGCTAATGGTCTGACATACTGACCAAACTTAGATTCTTTCACAAACTTCTTGTTAAAGATAACATTAACATTTGAAGCATTATTGAACTCATTCTTGATGGCAGTAGCGAGAGCATTGTATGAAAAGAACTTGCAATCTTGCATGTGTTTCATTAAAATAAAAATATTAAATTATTTTGAAAAATAACTTAAAAAATGTAATCTAATTTTTCAAAAAAAATATTTTTTTTATTTCCTACTAAAGATGTATCGGAAGTTGTCTAAGTTAGAACACTCGGAAATAAAACAACTTCTAACAGAAGCTAATATAGATGTTGCAAAGCATTACGCAACAAACAAAAAAGCACTCGCTGACATCCTCATGACTATAATGGTGCAATAAGTTATGATAGAATTCATGAGTTCATAAAGTCGCAACGCGGCGAGGACGAAGTCCATGCAAGAGCATTTCCTTTAAATGACGTTGCTATTGACTTATATCATAGACGTTCAGTACCTCATGAAGTAAGAAGAGAAATGTTTGACATAACAAATGCAAACGTTGGTGAAACAAGAAGAAGAGACGACACACTGAAACAACAGAGAAGAGAGATGTTTAAGAGCGCTATAGAACAAGTTCGCAAAGCTAACGATGTCATTCGTTCCATTGACGACAAACCAAAAGAAGGTGAGAGATGGTTAAAGAAAGATGAAGAGAATAGGAAGAGAAATGTGAAGTCAGGCAATAGACTCATTGACTTTAACATCGAAGCTTTAGATGAACCAAACAGAGACTACTTACACAAACATTTCGGTAAGGTTTTCATGAGACTCTTAGAGAAAATTAAAATAAACTCACAACAGAGATGGATGGTATGTTATAAACTTGGTGGAAAGTATGAATGTTCTACGTTAAACCTCAATAATATTGGAACATTACTACATCAGCTCTTGAAGGAGAACTTTATATCAGAGATAGAAGCAAATGCTGCAGGTATTGTTGAAATGCACTATGACTTCTTCTTGACAAACATAAAGAATCTTACTGAAATAAAGATGTATGATTTAACAGAATATGAAGGCTTAACGATGTCAGATGTAAAGAAAGGCAAACCAAAAAAGAGACCATATAGAGATGAAAGCACACTGACAAATGACCAGAA
The DNA here is from genome assembly GCF_026262505.1 of Trichomonas vaginalis G3. Taxonomy (NCBI): domain Eukaryota; phylum Parabasalia; order Trichomonadida; family Trichomonadidae; genus Trichomonas; species Trichomonas vaginalis. Next base: position 20,338,806 of record NC_067206.1, on the reverse strand, counting down.
AGCCATTTTGGAAGCTCTTAAGCAAACAGGAAACCCAGCACTTATAGAAAGCTTTTGGAAAGATAATGGTGAAAAGAAGTTTTATAAGAAGAGAAGCGGTCAGTTCTGGAAGTATCTTTGCACATTACCTATAAATCTTGAACGCTACCAAATCTTCAATGAATGAACAAAAGAACTGCAACACTTATGACAGAAGACAATTGTTTCGTTTATGCTTGCATTCAGGCTGGAGTAGATGGAGAGACTATTGACCACATGAGAGAAGTCATTCGTGTTAGAGACTTTCCTCAAAGTAAAGTACAAGAAATTTCTGACGCAACAGGTATAGCATTTAATGTTACCATTGGTTATTCAATGACTCAAGACATAATGAAATAAAGAGATACATACCAAAAGAATGTAAACTGTTAGAACTATTGACTTACTTCTTGTTGAAGACCACTACATGCTAAATGAAAGATTACCAATGACAACATATTTCATTCGCAACTATATAGAAATTCTCAAAGCTTGTGGTGGAATGAACATTGAGAAACAGATGAAGATTTATACAAAGAGAGAAGATAAATATGTAGTTCGTTATGATAGAACAACACCGTTATGGGATGTTATGAAAACATTGTGGGAGTGCAAATATTTCGAACCTATTTCTTATGGAGAACTTTTCACATATACGACTGACTTATATAAACAGAACCTTGCACCATTTAAAGATTTGACATATGCTCCAAAGTATTGTGTACAACTGAAGAAGAAAGCCGAGTCAAAAGAAGTAAATAAAAATAAGTGCAAGTTCATTCCTGAGCACGTTTTCTTTGCTGACTTTGAGTGTACTGATGGCTTTCATAAAGCTTTAACATTGTTATGACAGTGAAGATGGTTCAGTGAGTGAAAGCATTTGGGGTCAGAACTGTGCAACAGAATTTTTGGAACGACTTCCTGACAAGAGTTTAATATATTTCCATAACCTCAGTTATGATATAAACTTCATCTTAAGACACATGACAGAAGTGAAAGGAACTCCATCATTAAAGGTTCTGAACAATGCAAATAACTGGCTTATATAAAGGAAGGCAATTATTATAAAAGACTCTTACAGTGTTATAAATAAGAAGCTTAAACTATTTCCTGCTATGTTTAACTTACAAACAGGACCGAAAGAAGTATTTCCATATAACTACTACAGCAGTGTTTTTAGCAAATGACAACAGAATGGTGTCATTTCTGAAGCATGTAAGTTTATCCGGGATGCAGATACATTCATGAAAAACATAGATTCCATCAAAAGGTTGCAGAATAGATGAGAACCACTTCGACTTAGAAAAGTATAGCACATTTTATTGCAAACAAGATGTAAGAATTTTAAGAGAAGGTTTTGTTAAGTTCCGCAATGACATATTGAAAGAATTTGATTTAAACGTTTATGACTACGTTAGTATTTGTTCAATTGCTAACAAATTGTTTGAGAACAGAGTGTACTTCCCGAATGGAAATTTATATGACCTCTCAAATAAACCAAGAGAATTTATTTCACGCTGTATTCAAGGTGGAAGATGTATGCTGTCAGATAACATTAAACAAAAGAGCGAAAAGAAACTCATTGCTGATTTCGACGCTGTTTCATTATATCCATCAGCTATAGCAAGACTTTATACTTTAGAAGGTATTCCAAAGGTTATGAAGAAAGAAATGTTAAGCACAGAGTATCTCATGAGACATTTATTCAACGACGACCAAAAGGAACCCATTGGTGAAAAGTTTATGTCTGGCTTCTTTGTTCTCATTAAGATAACAGAGATTGGAATACATAGACACTTTCCTTTAATAGTTTGTGACCCTGAACTAAATCCAGAACTTAACGTTCCCAGAAGTTCAAACACTTGCTGTTTAATGTATGTTGACCATATAACATTACAAGACCTCATAAAATATCAAGGTGTCAAATGTGAAGTGTTGCAAGGATACTATTACGATGGAAACAGAGATATTAGAATAAGAGATGAAGTAAAGAAGTTGTTTGAGTTAAGGTTAAAGTATAAGAAAGAAGGAAATCCTTTGCAAGAAAATATAAAGCTCATTCTGAACAGTATTTATGGCAAAACTATTCTATCTCCTATTGAGTCAAAAATAACCATAGTAAATGACAAAGATGCTATAAGATATGCCATCAGAAACTACAACCATATAGTGAAGTTCGAAGGTTTGGATGGTTCAGATAAAACTATTTTCAAGCTAACGAAAAGCATTTGCAGACACTTTAACTTCTGTCCACTTGGTGTTAATATCTTATCTATGTCGAAGAGAATAATGTGTGAAGTATTCTGTACTGCTGAGGACTTAGGAATGGACATCTTTTATAGCGATACGGACAGTATGCATCTGTACAATGAAGATATCCCTCGTTTAGCTGAAGAGTTTGAGAAACGTTATGGAAGAGTTCTCATTGGTAAAAACCTTGGTCAATTTCATAGCGACTTTGCAGAAATCACAAAAGATAAACAAAGTTTAGCATACAAGTCAATATTTTGTGGAAAGAAGACTTACATAGACTTACTCACGAATGATTTAAATGAAGTTGCATTTCACTGCAGAATGAAAGGCGTGAAGCAAGATGTTATTGCTTTAACCGCTAATGAAATGTTTCCTGACTCTGTTCAGTGTTTCTATGATGAAGATAAAGGTTTAATGGTTCCGCAAGGAACATATGACAAAGACTCTGAGTTCAGTGTTATGAAGTTATATAAAGCACTTTATGACGGTCAAGAGATTGCATTCGACTTATGTAAGTCTGCTACACCTGCATTTGAAGAGAAGTTTAACTTTTCTATTCAGACTAAGACTTCATTCATAAGAAAGCTTAAGTTCTGAGGTCATGAATGAGAAAAATAATGAGGTCATTTATTTTTGTCAGCAGTGAGACATTCATGATAAAAATAAGCCGCTAGCGGCAAGGGCGAAGCCCATGTGGTCATTTACAATACTGGCGATGGTAGAGTTTAAGAGTTGTGCTTCAATGTAGAGACAGTCCTTATGGTCTGGAGGTAAGAACACTGGGCAGTTATGGTCATGAGTGGAGAACATGTCTATCCAAAACTCACGATTGAAGCCAGTTAATTTATAGTATTTAGGGTTAGGAAGTGGTGAAGTTCTTGTATGACCAATGAACTCATTTTCAACTCCCTTACTTAAGTTTGAATATAATATAGCTTGCTTTCTATCCCAAATGCCAGGTGTTACAATCTTTGAAATTCATTTTTCCTCGGAAGCATTGCATCATAATTGAAAACATTTTTGAAATCATCACTTGGTTCAGAGATTTGAAATCTTATACGTAATGGATTTTCTTTCTCTTTAGCGACTTCATTGAATGGTGAGAATACAACAAACTGACAGTCATGAGTTCCATCTTCATTTTCATTAAATTCATAATGAAAGTCTATAAGTTGTGGCTGACTACCTTCTTCTTTCAGTTGTGCAAGAAACTCACGTAAAGGCTGTAAAGTTTGTACTTCAATGTTAAACTTTTTCTCGAACATTTCATTAAATGAAATCATACATTGCAACAATGTTGTATCGTCTTTAAAGATTTGTATATGTGAATGTTTTGGGCGCTTAAAGACTGTTCGTCATTTTCTATCTCGACTTGAAGTATAAAGTCAACCTTTCTGAAAGCACGTGTTATATACATAGATGTTATGCCAATGTATTTCTCTTCATTTATGTTCACAATCCAGTCTGTTGGAAACTTAAACGTTACTCTGTTCCCCTTTATTTTGACGTCAGGGTTTTCACTACTGAACGCAACAGATAAAGGTATTTGTCTATACATTTAATTCGGATAAAAATAAACCATTTACTCTTTCTTTGCTTCAGCTTCTTTAGCTTTTGCTTCAGCTTCTTCTCTAGCTTTTTTCGCCAGTAGTCTTGGGTTCTTTTGTCTTCCAGCAGCTAATGCAGCAAGTTGTTTTTCACTAAGTTTTCTCTTTGGTCTCTCTGGCTTTTGTTCTTGTTTTTGTTCCTTCAGTTCGGATAAAATTTGCTCACGAATTTCTTTCTTCAATGCTTCAACATCTATGACCCCTTGGGTCTTGTCCGTAGGGCTTGCCTGAGTCATTTGACTGCAGAGAAAAAACAAAATTAAAACTTTAACCGATGTAAAATGAGCTTGTCAAAATCAGAGCGAGAGTCTATTATATTAAATGACGCAAGAGGAATACAACATCCTTTCTATTACGTAAGTCAGAGTAAAGATGGTAAAATATACGTAAGAAAAAGAAAGGTTCCATTAGCGAATGCAGAAAGCGACAACATTAAGGTGTATGGTAAAGGTGAAGTCCACGAAGCCCATATAAAACCTTCTGTTCAAACTGAGCCACCAAAAGAACAAGAAGAAAAGAAGCCAGATGTACTTTCAATAACGAACCAAGAGCTTATTGCAAAGTTCGTGAATTTCATTGAAAAACAAACCGAGTCAAAGAACCCTGACCCACCAGTGAAAGAAGTTGAGACAAAAGAGAATGTACAGTTCATTGAAAATGTCAAGAAACAACTTCCACCACGAATGCCAAGAAGAAGAGTGAGAATAATGAAGTAAATAGATATTTTTATCTGAAGTAAATACATGCAGAACGAACAGTTAAACGAATTTACTCCAGCAGAGCATATTCATCAGATTCGCTCATATTTCGATATCATAGACAATGCAGTTCAAATTGGTGACACTAATAGAAAATATTCTGACGCAAAGATTCCATCACAACCTGGAACTGCTAAAGATAACACATGGGTAACATTCAATCTCTCACCTCCTGGTGAAAATATGTTGGACCTTTACAATACATTCATTACGTATAAAATGGAAGGTCAATTTATTGTAGATAAAGAAATTGGTTCAGGTTCCAATAAAACAAACCCACCAGGATTTTGGATTGGTTTCGATGACGCTTTCTATGCAGTTGCTGGATATCAAATCCTTGCAAATGGTCGTATCGTATATTCTCAAGACAACGCAAGAGAAGAAGCATATATAACTTCAAACTCACAAACTACCGAACAAATAAAGAAAGTAGATGTTTTCTCAAAGACTCGACATGAAGATGTATGGAGTCATTCGGGAACATGCAGAACAGGACAAATTGTTAGTGGTCCAATTACAGCAGGAAAATCATTTGATTTTAAGCTTCGTTTAAGAATTCCTGTTAGAAGATTCCTTCCATTAGAAGCTATTCGATTTATTCCAGCTTTTGCAGGAAACATTCAGCTTAAAGTAAAGTTCAGTAGCGACGCCTTACAATGCACATCTATATCTGTAAATGATATCATTGCTTTCAATCCAACTCTTAAAGTTGCATTTGCTTCAGATTCAAATCCACCGACAAATAAATTTGTTCCATGGAATGAACCATTAACTATGATAACGAAGGCAGTAGAAGCTAGTGGAACAGTTACTATTACAACTGTAACCCAGCAACTATTTCGAACAAAGATGGATTTTAATGAATGTTTCATTCATCCAAAGTCATTCTCTTTAGACCCTAACATTTATACAGAACTTGTAGAACATTATACAAACGAGGCTTTATGTTTTCCTGTTAAAGTTATGGATTGGATTCCTATGGACGGTTCATTCTCAAAGAATACAGATAGTTCAAGTGCAACATTTACAGCAGCTTATACGCCTATTAATGTTAAAAGTATTTGGGCACTATTTAGAAAGAAAGACAACTATTATGTTAATTTTGAGAACCCTAAGTTTAAATATCTTCAGCTTTCCATGGGAGCTTATGGAAATATACCTGCAGAACCTGAAAAATCATATGGACCTGTATTTTATGAAATGGTTGCGAACGCTTGCAATACAAACAATGATATGATAGGATTTAATGAAGATGTTATGAGGTCATTGGTGGATGATGGTAGTGTGGAACATAAATGGGATAGCTATGACAACACACATTTCTTATGTGGTTTTCCAACAGAAGTGGACTTTTGCTTCCAGCAAGGTCAAACATCTACTGCTCCAATAACATACAAATTGTCTGTTAAAGGACCTATTGAACTAGCAACTGAAAATGTACCAAAGCCACTTATTGGATTTATGAGGGATTGTTGCTTTGCCATTCAGGTGCGCACTAATGGAATCCCAATAATAAGATTAGATGACTATAACTTAGCTACGGACGACGGTGAGGAATAAAGGATGAACGTTTATTTTTAAAGCTTATAAATGAGTTCTTCATCAAGCTCTCGTGAACCTTCACCATCTATGAAACAAACTTTACCAAACGATTATGGAGCACCTATTGAATATTTCTTACGAGCTGCACAATGGCAAAGAGCAGTCTCACCAAGGTTAGGTGTTCCACCAGCTCCTGTCAAAAATAGCATTTGGTCAAGTCCTTATATAAGATATGGTCTCCCACTAGGTTTGCTAGCTACAGCAGGAGCAGTTATGATGTTGAAAAGAAATAAAGCAAATGTTGTAAATAATACTGAAGTAGCTGAAGTTAAACAAACTCCAACACCTTCGCCAAAACCAACGCCTTCACAAGCAAAACCTTCAATGACTCCTGAACCTATGGAAGTACAAACTCCTGTTCAAAAGTCAACTCCTAAACCTACTCCTCAAATAAATCGTAAAACTCCTGCGTTTCCTTACTGAAAAAATAACGTTATTTTTATTTAATATTAAAATTTTTATTTGATTGAAATGACAAATAAAGTCACTGAAGCAATGAAACAAAAGTTTTTGGTAGAATACATTAAATCAGGAACTATTCCAGAAGGTTTTTACATTCATACTATGAAGAATGGTAGAGTTCAGTTTAGAAAGATAAAGCAACCATTAGATAAAGAAGGAATTTTGAGAAAGATTAAACTTCATGAGGACAACTTTGCTGAACTTAAGAAGAAGTTAGAAGAGTTGGAGAAAGGAAGAGAGTTATAAAGCAATGAATTCAACAGGGTGAAAAAAGAGGTGAAAAAACAGGTGAGATCTCACCACTTCACCTAAATTTATTTTTGTGCTATGTTTTCATACGTGTGAGGGTGGTGATATCATTTATTTTTAAGTTTATTTTTTTTATTTTATTTTTATTTTATTTTTTTATAAATGACAGAACAAAAGCAACTCATACAAATCGAAAAATATAACAAACATACATTTAAACATTTATTCTTCCTTCCTGAGTATAACATGTTCTTTACACTTCATCCTAGACCAGTTGACTATACATTGACTGTGTATAAAGATTGTCATGGTAGTTTTATAAAAACTTATGATGATGAAGGTAAGTTAACAAGACTATGCATTTCAAAACTTGAGAAACTTTATGACTTCAAGTATGACTACAATAGAGTTAACATTGACGATGAAGATATAGAAGAAAATTTATGAGAACGTTTATTTTTTCATTAGTGAGTTCGTTAGCGAAGTCGTTAGTGAGGTGAAATGGTTGGCGGCTTTGTAAATATTTAAGGTTAAGTTAGTGTTGTCGTTTGATTTGTAAAATATACGTTAGTGGTTTTGTAAAGTGTCAAATTCACATATAATGGGTACGGTGGAACGCAGTGCCACAGTACCCAACTAACTCATACTAACTATTGTATCCCAAGTAATCAATGAATCTAATGGATTAAATGTTGCTCTTGAACAGAGAAAGCAAATGGAGAAGTTCTTTGCCGAACATCATAATATCTTTTATGAAACTGTTATGGCTTCATCATCAATTGATGCGTTAACGAGACAGATGCTCACATCAGGTGTTGGAGCATTCAGACAGAACACAGTTTTCCTGAATATCGATGGAAGATCTTCAACAGAAGTTCATGAAATGACGATGGAGATTTTGAAGGCAAAATACGGTCTTATTTTGGCCACTCGTCCTCATGATATCAATAACACATCCAACTACACTGATATCTACTGGTTATCCGATGAAGGAGGCCTCACTGTTCTTGCTGGCTACATTATTGCCAAAACAATGAAGAAGAAGATAAGAATCATCACTGTTGCTTATACAGGAAATGGAGACACAGTTGAAGAATCAGTTTTCAGAACAAAGAAACTGTGTGAAAAGTTCAGAATCGATTGCGAAGTTGTCGGTATGGAACTTTCCGAGAAGAAGAAGAAACCAAGTGCTTTCTCTACAGCTTACTGGGAGAATATAACTCATAAGAGTGCTTATGACCATGCTTTCACTCGATTCCTTTTGTTCTCTGATATGATAAGAGAATTCAGTAGCAGCTCTTGCCTTGTTATTTCAACTTTGTTTGTCCCAACAGATGACATGGATGCGCAGATTTACTGTGATATCCTTAGATTGATCGCTAACATTCCTCCTGCATTTTGCTTTGTCAGAGGAAATGGTGAAAATGTCCTTTCATGGAAGGCATAAAAAGTATATATAAATCTATTTTTTTCCCATTTGAAGTCGAGATAGAAGGTTTTGGGTGTATATTATATTGATATGTCCAAAATACTTATAATAAACTATCTTTATTTTTATTTTTTTTATTATTTTTATTTTTTTTTTCCAATTTTGAATTGCAAACGATTTTTTTTGCTTCTAATGCCGAACAGCATTTGAATCAAAAATAATCGTAGCATAGATAATTTCAAAAAAAAGGGTACGGACACTTTTTTTCTAACCGGATTTAAGCCATATACTCAAGAGTATAGATTTCATATAGACCACATATACAAAATGTGTCGTATGAAGAAAATTGGTCTTGCCAATTTTGTGATATATTGATCTAGAATTATATTAGAAGATCTAAGTTAATAATGCATATACCGATGCTCTGCATCATTTTTGTAGCTTGAATAATGCATAAATATATCATTCTTCAAAAGATTCTGTGAGAATTTGTTTCAATTTTTTAACAATAATGAAGTATCAGTAGTTATTTCTGCAGAAATTCAATAACACATAGTGAGCAACTAATGATACCTCCTAAATTTAGGCTTGAAAAACTTGATTAGAAAATACTTCTATGAAAAATTGATATTATCGTTTTATAACAGTCCTTGAGTAATGTACTAATGTTATGGATCTGATTCATTAAGTTGAGCTGACTCAAAAATGGTTTTAATCGATGATATTGAATCGAAATACACATTTTTAAAAGGAATGTATAACTTTTTAAGATAAAATTATAACCTAATCATCAAGTACACTCTAGTTATATATGAAAATCTATCTTAGCTTTAAATCTAAATTCCAAAAAAAATTCAAAAAATGAAAAATATAATTAAAAAATACAATTTTTAGAACAAAATTCCGAAATTAAGATTTTTTGAAAAATTAAATGTGTTTTATAATTGATCTTGATGCAATATATTTCCTTTTGTTCCCGAAAAAAGTCAATATTTCTTGATTGCAAAATTTAATTTTAAAAAACGAACAATTTTTGATCTAAAGAAGAACTATTTCTGGTCAAAATTCAAAATCAGATAGATTTACCGAAAGAAATAAACATAAAATTTTTATAATTATAAAATACAATTATTTCGAAGATGCTACTTGAGTTACATGTAACCCAAAAGTAATCTTCTTTGTGTAGGGGTAAAACAAGTTACAAGTAATAGAAATCCATAATTTTTATTGCTGGTTGTGCTTTTGCACTAATATTTATTTGATAACTGTATGTAGTTCATTATGATAACAGCTAATTTACAAGTTAACTAATTGGTGGTGTATGTTTTTGATGAAATGCAATTCGTTTCTAAAAATTGGCAAGACAGATTTTTCTCATTTTCTACGTACTTATTATATATTTGTACCTGATTTATTTCCATGATTTTCAAAGAGAAAGCGCGGTCTCAAAAAAATTTCATAAATTTAATTTTTTATAGTAGAGATTTTCCGATAGTATTATAAGTGTTTTCGAATTTTAGTAATCTTGGCTGATCAAATGATGAGAAATTTGATAGGTTGCAAAAAATCAAAATATGTTCTTTTTTGTAAACTTTAATTCATGCAACAAACATTGCATTCTCTTAAGGGTATACTAATGCTTTGTTTGCTCTAAAATCTTGGTTAAATTCAAAGGGTATTACGAGTTGTGAAGCCAACAAATGCCCTTTGATTTTTTAGAATTTAAGGTTAAAAGTGTCCGTACCTTTAAAAAAAGAATAATATTTTCATATTGTATTTAAATATTAGTACTTTATATTGATATGAATAATATATTACATAATACAAAAATATATTTAAAATAAATTAGTGTTTCTTACCTTTTCCTTTCTTTCCTTGCTTAGGTTGTTCTTTCTGTAGCTTGTTTTCTTCACCGTTGTTGTTTTCTGTTGGTTGCTCTTCTTGATTTTCTTGTTGCTGATTTTGAGTTTGATTTTTGTTTCTAAAGAAGAGATATGCTATCGTAGCTATTGTAAATATGGACGCTTTGAAGTCTTTTCCTGGTGGCATTGGATCTGGCTTTTTCATCGAATAAACAGTAATTTCATTAGAATTGTTATCGTAAAAGATTAAATTTAAACATAGATATGTGAGCATGTTGAGAGAAAATGTTATGTTAGTCCCTAAAATCTGGCCAAATGCGTTAAGTAGATTATTTTGTTCGAAATCCAATTTAACATCTGTAACATGTATTTCTGAGTCATCTTCTTGGTAAAAAACATGGAAAGTGTCGCGGTCGGTGCCATTAAATCTCAAAATAAGGTGATATTCAAATGGCTCTTCAGAATGTGAAGTGATTTTAAGATCTCCGATAAGAGCATCTTCTTTTGGATGAGGCTTTAAGTTAATATTGTATGAACTTCCTGTTGAATTTGAAGTTAGTTCTGTAGAAGTGATTGTCCAATTTCCAAACATAAGCTCATCTCCCCAAACAGGATTTCTTTTTGGCCTTGTATCTCTATAGGCTAGGAAAGTCAGAAAGGAAATCATCAAAACTGTAATGAAAAGGTTTTCTGACACTAAGAAACTTTACATAAAGTGTCAAAAAGGCAAATTTAGGAAAAGTTATTTGTTGAAATATATAACAGTTATCCAATATAAGCTTAAGGTATTTAAAAAATGAGTGTGAAAGTCAAAAGAATTGATTAAAATTAAACAATTTGAAGGACCTAGAGTCTGCGATGTACTAGTTATATATCAGTTCATCGTATACTCTAGTTCCAAACCAAAAATGCATGAAATTGAGTGGCAATGTTGACATTGCACTCAATATCTCGCAATTTTAGCTGGTAATTGGTGGGTGAGAGTATCATTGCATGAAATGATATCTCTCACTCTCCAATTCTTCCTATAATGCAAAAAAAAATAATTCAAAATATTTTTTTATTCTAATCATAATAACAACACTATATCAAAAATTTTAATCTAATATTTTCTATACATTTTTTTGCCAAATCTTGTTTAAACATCATAATCATTATCAGAAGAGTCAATATCATCATCAGCAAAAGCATGGCTTGCCTTTTGAAGTTGAAGAGAAGAAATATGATTTTCAAACTGAAGTTTCTCAATTTGACGATCTAATTCTTGTATGATAGCCTTATTTTGAGTAATCATTGATTGCGTGCTGATAAGTTGTTTATCAATGTTTTCTTTTTGCTTTTGCAATCCATCTAAATTATTAACAGAGATTTGTGATACTTGAGTTTCAATCCTTGAAACATCATTAGATAATTCTTCATGAGCTTCACTATCCTTCAACATCATATTCGATATTTCATCACACTGATGCTTATATGCAAGACAAGCTGTCCTTATATCAATTGCAATTACTTTCTTTTTCTTGAGTTTTTCTTGAATATCTTTAATTTTCGCACGTATTGTTTCCATGCTTTCATTATCTGTATCTGTTTTAATGCGTTGTGCAGCTTTTCTCTGTTTGAGCTGGGATCTTTTTTGTTCAAGAGCTGCTTTTGATTTTTCAGTAACTATTGGTATATTCATTTTAAGCGTTGCTATTTCGTCCTCGTATTTCTGGCATGTTGACTTGAAAAGATCATCAATTCTGTTAAATTCAATTTGAGCAATTTCAAGTTTTTCTTTGTTTTGCTGAGATTTTTGTTTAGTCTGTTTGTATAAGTTTTCTAAATCGGATGCTTTTGCTGTAATGACTTCTAGTTGTGTTTCAAGCGAAGCTTGTTTTTCTATTTCATTATGAATTTTTCCAATAATTTCCGTAGGTGAACATGAATAGATTTCTGATAAAGAACTGTTCTTTTCTTCCAATTTATTAGTTGTAGAATTTCTCCATTTATCGAAAAATTGAGAGATCCTTCCTCTCTCAATGTAATATTTTGCATTTTGAACTACAACTAAACAATTTTCTTTATGCCGACGCATTCGTTTGAGTTTTGTAAAATATTTCAGACATTCATCTTCGTTAGGAATTAATTCTGTTGAATTTTCATCGTAAGATTGCAAACAATCGTTGCGATTTCGTAAAGATCTATATGCCCAATCTGAAAATGTTTTCATACGTTGTATTTTGTTGTTTAGATAATCAAATAAAATTCCACCACGCTTATCTTCAAAATTTGCTAGATCAGGGACGTCTTCTTGGCTTCTATCACTATATATACTAGTTGTGTTTGTTTGATCTTGAATCATTGAGGATGATTCAGACTCAGAATTCATTCAGAAAGACGTTTAGAAGATTAGACCTATTTATAAATAGCAGGGGATTTATAAATATACCCCCTTATTTGGAATTTCCAATTAATTGGAAAAACCACCCGATTGGAAAAACCGTCGCAATTGGAAATATTGCGAGATTGGAATTTCCAATCTCTCAATTGGAAATTCCAAATAAGTTTTTATTTGGAAATTCCAATTCATTTGGAAATTATAAATAAGATACCTTATTTATGAATACCCTTATGTTTGGAAATATAAGGGCTTTTAGAAATTAGAAAAAAGAAATTTGAAATTGGAAAAACCAGAGTATTTTGATTATACTATAGGTGAATGTAAAAATTTAATTAGTATATATTACATTTAAAAACTATTGCATTTTATCAAATTTTAAGGGTATAGTAAACTCAAAATTCTAGAGTTTTGAGAGTGCCAATAAACTCTATAGGCCTATATATATCTATATTTTAAAGGAGAGGTTACGCCATAATATTTGATATTATAAATTATTAATTCAAAATAAAAGTAGAAAATGAAACCAATTTTATTCTAACCTATATAAATATATCAATAATCTAAAATGATTATAGTCTGAACTATATTTTACCAGATTATCAAATATAAGAGAAATGAAATAAGGCATAAAAATATCATAGCATAATTATTGGATAAATGCATTAATAAATTATTTATATCATAATGAGAAAAAATCAAAATAAGAAAATGAGCATAATAATAATTTAATTAAAACCAAAAACAATAAATAAAATGTAATTTTCGTTAATCAAAGTCATCAATGTCTTCGTCTTCTGATTCCCATTCGGACTTGAAAACTTGATAATCTCCTCCTGGTACACTCTGAATGGATTTTTTGTATTTATTCTGTTTTTTAGAACCTTTTGTAACAGTTTTTTGTTTCAATATCATTTTGGAGTAACAATTCTCTTCAAATGATTTGACACAATCTTCTGAAAGTGGGGGAAGATGTAATGCTTTTTGTATATCTCCGAGAAAATGCTCTGGATCATTCCATTCTAAGATTGCAACGTTAACTCTAATGTTAATGTTCTTCAAGGCTCTTGATTTGTCCAAATAGCATGCAATTTTGGAGTTAAACGCTTCATTCATGCAGGTAGATCCAATGGAAGAAACTTTGGAAACTATGGGTGTCCATTTGTGAACCCAGTCATAGAGCATGAATTGAAGTTGGATCGAATTGACACCTTTTTGCCATTCAAAGCATTTGTAATTGTGCGGTTCGCAAAAAGAATGATTGCCTACGTAATGGTAGACACAATTCTCCCACATTTTCGTACGTTTGTCAATATTTTCTTCGGCAAAACATGACCAAAGCCACATACTTAGGCTTGCATTCAGACCCCAGAAAGGTCTCTCTATTTTTTCAATCTTCTGAGTCTTGTCGTTGAAAACTTCAACTGTCTTATGAGAAGCTGAGAACTTTGTAAAATCTTTTGAGATATTTTTTGATACATGACCTGGATCGAATCTTTCAAGATGAGAGACGCCAAATTCTTTAAAGACAGAGACACTTTTGTTATCTCGGTCTTTAATAATCTCTTTAACATCTTTCAAGATATTGTATTTCTTTAATTGCTTCAAGATGATTCGAGTTCCAGCACTTTCCATATTGTTGGAAGCTCCGGAATACTGAGCATGCTGTCTGTTTCCACCAATATGGTTGATGTTCACGCATGCAAGAACTCTTTTTGTGACAGCATCGAGCGCAGTTACTGTACAACTTGGCGAGTTTCGCCTGTGCGTCCATCTTGCATCAATGGATAGTAAGGACTTTCTCGACAGCATTAGGGAAATACTTTTAAGTCTTCTAATCTTATCGTCACAAAAATCTCTGTTGTCTCATGACACCACTCTTCACAGGGGGCTTAGTTCCACAAAGAGAAAGAAAGCGAGCACCTTTTGTATATGGCATTCCGGTCATTATGCAAGCACCAAGCATCTGTCGCGCTGAGAGTCGACGACGTTCGTGGAGTAAAATGTTAGGCATTGCCTTTGTTTTCCGTTTTGGGTGAACAATATGGCCCATACAACAACAAAAAAAATGAAATCCCGCCAAAAGTGAAAATTGAATAAAAAGTAATAATTAATATATATACTATATCATTAGATGAATATTTTGGAATAACATTTTAAAATCGAGGTTTTTCAATGGATAACGGTTCAATCAAAAATTAAAAAATGGAACATTTCTGTCGTTTCAAAATTCCAAAATAACGTTTCTATTCCTCTCAAAAGTAAAAATAAACTTTATTGGAGAAAAAAATATTTTTATTTTCCAAAAAAAAGAAAACCTTAAATGCAAATCTAATTTTGATGCTTTTGTTTGTGATTTTTTGGATTTCGAAAAAATTTGAAAATTCAGACAAGTTACCATTAACACTAATACGTTTCAGCGAGTCGGTCCCATCAGAGAAATTTTCATAAATCGGCGATATAATTTATTATTTCAGCAAAATATTCTCAGATCCAACTAGAATAAGGTCATATTATACAAATTTAGCAAAGGCTAGTTATCCTACCTATTCAATTAACTTTAATTTTAAATAATTCAAGACAATTCTCAAAATTACCTTAATAATCGCGTTCTCTTCGCAAAATGACGATTCATCATTCACTACCAGCATAAACTGAGGGCTTGTGCTCACAGAATAATACAGATAATTTACTTATTAATGCAAAATTTAGTACCAAAAGGTAATCATAGAAGATACAAAAAAGTTTCTTTATTTTGATTGCTGATTTTATTTCTTCTAAAATTTACCAAATCTAAAAAATCCAAAATTGAATGCTATTGAATTTCATGTTTATGTAACATATACTATTTATTATATAAGGAATAAAAATTTTATAGTTTTAATCAAAAATAAAGGTGTACTAAATGCATACAAAACAAGGTATTTTTACTCATCCAAAATATGTTAACAGTGCTATTTATATAATCAATATTCGAATTTCGAAATCATTTTGATGAAATCTTTATTTTAAAATTGAGTTGACTGTTAAAATCACCCGAGAAGAGGGATTATCTCAATGAAAAGTGCATAAAATAGCAAACGCACAAGATGACACTATGCAGCTTTATATTGTTATACAGGATGAACATATAAAATGTTTGGAAAACACTTACTTCGTTCTACAAATGTGTATCTCTTTATATCAAAGATTCTTCTCAAATTATTGAGAGACTTCTCTCAAAAAAGGAAAATTTGATAACTAAAAAATTATGGCATAACCTCTCGTTTTGCATAGATATATATTTACATGGTCACAGAGCTTATTTTCATTGTCAAAACTTAAAAATTTTTAGTGGACTATACCCTTAAATTCAACAAAAATTTTGTTTTGTTTAATAAGATAATATAGGGCATATTTCCAATTTCCATTTCTAATTCACAATTGAAGTTTTATTTATAATTTCCAAATGAATTGGAATTTCCAAATAAAAACTTATTTGGAATTTCCAATTGAGAGATTGGAAATTCCAATCTCGCAATATTTCCAATTGCGACGGTTTTTCCAATCGGGTGGTTTTTCCAATTAATTGGAAATTCCAAATAAGGGGGTATATTTATAAATCCCCTGCTATTTATAAATAGGTCTATTTATATAAAAAATATCTTCCTTATATACTTTCTAACTTAAATACATGAAATATAATATAAGGGATTGTTATGTAGAGAGGCCGACGTCATAAATAGATATTTATTTCAATCAATATGGGTTGGGTTGGAGTTGTCTCCAACGTGGTGTTACATTGTAAACTTCTCAATATTGAGTGGTTTACGTCATGACGCCAGCGAAATTTAAGGGGGTAACTTTGAATAGTTGTAAACTTTTTCGTAATTTGGACTTTATTCATCCTCAGATTGAGCGATTTGAAATTAAATGATAAATATATATTATGCAATATATACCATACCTATAATTAGTAAATGATATCTCTAGGTTA